>NC_142092.1:67143726-67501226 GCF_054644295.1 Miniopterus natalensis
TGATCTGTAATAACAAACATGTTATATATATTGTTTTATATAGATATATAAAACAATTTTGCAAAAGATAAGAGATGCATTTGAGGAACATTTTAATATACTAATAATATATAATATTAAAGCTGTATTATTAAATCATAATTCAACAAAATAGATTCTGCAAGGAACTACAAGAACATATACTAGGTACATTGCTTTCTGCTGAACTAACTTTAGAGCCTAGTAAACTAAAGAGAAATAGAACATGAACATATTCCTCTGCCTTTTCCCCTCCAACTAACAAATTTTATCCAAAGATAGTGAGGTATAGATCACAGGCAGTTCATGGTAGAATTCTCTGATGAGTTCTAGTATTGCCAGTCTTTTTCCCTCTTTTGTGAGTTGCTCTTTCTCCACCTATCCCTTAAATATCAATCTTTTCTTTCTTTGGCCTGATACATTGCTGGTCTCATCTACTCCTATAATCTCAGTTATCATTTATATGCTTACCAAGTCCCAGTTCTCTATCTGCAGCCTAGATTGAGCTCCTTAGGTCTAGAACTGTGCTGCCTTGCAGTAGCTACTGGACTTAAAAAGAACTTAAAATGTGACTGGTCCAAACTGAGACACACTACGGAATGTAAAATATACATGGGATTTCAAAGCACCAGTACAAAAAGAGATATTGTTAACATTAATTTCACCAGTTTCTTTCTACTTTTTAAAAAATGTGGCTACTAGAAAACTTAAAACTACATAGGTGACTCTCATAATATTTCTATTGGACAGAGTCACTCTAGACTGCTATATTCAACCTAACTCTCAAAGGTAACTTTAAACTCAACATGTCAAGAACTGAAAACAAAATTTTTCCCCCTTTTGTTCTCTTATAATCTAGTTCTTATTCAGGATCACCATTTCACCCAGCACCTCAGCCAGGAGCCTGGAAGTCCATTCCTGCCTCCTGCCTCTCCCTTATTACCTCACCATGACCAGGTCCACCACCAAGTCCTGTTGGTCCCCTGGGCTAGTATCTTGTGAAGCCAGCGAACCCATGTCCTGGCTCAGCCACCATGGTCTCTTTATTTCCATCAATGCTTCTGTCCAATTCATTTTACGTGAGGTTAACTGGATGCTCTTTCACGGTGCTGCTGTTTAAAGCCTTCTGACAGTGCCTTATTGTCCTCCATTTAAATCATGAAAGGTTGTTCATAATTCAGTCCCACGATCCCCAACTCTGCCCTTTAACTAGCAGGAACTACTTTTAATTTCTCTAAATGTTCCATAACTCTCTCCTCTCAGAGCTCTTATCTCAGGGCTCACATGCTATTTCTCTGCTAGAATACTCATTTTCAACCATTTCCCAGGCCCATCTAATTCTACGGATCCTTCAGCTCCACTTTAGACATCATTCCCTGCCCTTCATCATTCTCAAAGGCAGGTCAGGAGCTCAAAAGTGGCACAGGCTTCCTCCTGTGAGACACCTACAGCAGCAACCGTAACTGGCAGGTCGTCTGTATCTTCTACTAGACAGCTGGCTCTATGGGAAACATGACTATGCCTGTCGGGTCAGAGTGTCACCTCCAATGCCTAGCACTGTACCTGACAAGTAAATGCTGAATAAATGTTTGTTGAATGAGTGAAGTAACTCTTCGGTAAAAAGAAAACAGATACCAGAGGCACAGGAACCTGATTTGACATTCCAAATACTTAGGTATCTGCTAGTTTTGTGCCCAGAGGGGGCATATTTAGGAACTAGAGGTCTAAGCTTTATAGCACAAAAGATAGAACACTGGACTAAAAAATATTAAGGGCATATAGTACAACTAAGCATATTAATAATAACGACAGTTGACACATACTGAATACTCAGAATTATTTTATGAGGCTGGTACTATTATTATCTCCACTTGATAGGAACTAAACTGAGGCACAGAATAAAGAGCCTTCCAAGGTCACACATCTGGTAAGCAGCTGAATTGGGGTTCAAATTCAATCAGTTTGCCTCCAGAGCCTGTGTTTTTATCCTATGCATAAACAAAGCCATTCAGACCAAATAATCTTGCTATTAACCCATCAGACCATGCAATTTTAACTAAAGCTGCCTCTTGATAGGACAAACTGATAGGAGAAAGTATTCTCAAGTAATTGGAAGGGGTTACATATCTCCAGAAATGATAAGCAACAGGCTAACAGAGTCCTTAGAGCAGGAGAATTTTACCGTTGTTTGAAGGTAAGTTCTATCCCTTAGTAATTGGACTTTCGGATATAGGAACTTAGTATTTCTACATGTTTTTCCCTGTTAAACAGCAGAACTTACCTTAAAACAACGGTGAAAAGTCTCCAGCTTCTCAGGCATTCAAATGCTGACCATCACTTCCTGTGTCAAACTATGTCAGCAGACAGGACTTCTGGCTGGGAAGTAGCAGTAAAATGCCCTCTCCCACAGGGAGACATCAGCACTATTCACAGTCAGGGAGACAGTGACATGGTGACAAGCACTGCTAAAACAGCGGCAAGGTTCGTTTAGTAGCTTCCCTAGCTTAATGACTGGGCGCTAGAACCAGACTGCATGTGCTGCCAATTAGGGACAGATTATTAAAAGTTTTTCATCTGAGAAATGGCCAGAACACTGACCTGTCTCTCTGGCACACTGAGAAGAGGTTCTTTTATTTAAAAAATGTAACAAGGCAAAATGTGAACCAAAAAAACCCTTTACATTGTGCCACTTAGGGTATCCTAACTCTTAGGCAGAGGCTGACAAGTTTTCTTGACCAGAAACCTTAGTCTTAAAAGATGCCTGAAATATGTAGCCAGCGATACCGGAAATCATGCCAGGTGGAAGAGACAGATTTCCTGTATCACTGGCTGTATCACCAAAACAAACAGCTGCAAAACAAATTTTAAAATTCACAAATCATGAGTTCCCCAAGAGCAAGGGACCCTTTTCTCTGGAGCGCTTTACCATTTCTCTGAGAATTATCTCAAGGTCTAATGGTAGCACATTAAAGAAGTCTGGTGGTTGGCAAGACTTCTGGGTTGATTTCAGATTGACACCTGCCACATTAAACACCATAAATCCACGTTATCATTATAGGTGGGGAAACAAAGATCAGTATTATTCAAAATACAGTGTTTATTTGTAACCTATGAAAGTGAGAGGTAATGACAGAACATACCTTGTAAAGCTTTTGGATAAGCTGTAGGAGAAAGTAAGCAGACTAGTGGCTGTCCAAATAAGTTTGTGAAATTCTGTAATATATAAGAATTTAAAACGTTCATTAAAGGTTTGACCAAAGATAGTTAGTAATTTTCCAAAGCACATCATCAGTGTTTAGATTGGGCTCTTTGACTCATTAGCAGCTGCAGAACATCAGTAACAGCTGAAGAGACAGCCATTCATGTATAACTACCATGCACAACAGGCTTTCTTAAAAGAGTCACATTTACTAAGTGAACTGCTGATTTTTAAAATAAAGGCATAGATATGGCTGCAGCATTACAAGGAGAGGTCATCTGGCCATCTACAAAGAGGCCACCCACGGGGCAACATACACTAATGAAGGTGTATTCACAAGCGTGAATTTTCCAAGGTCTAAGGTCTGGCTCTCAGCCTCACAGGCTCTAAAACCTGACCTACTGGTCCGTGAAGAGGAGATCCACCTCTCATGGTAAATCATATTAACTGCTCACACAGAATGATGTACAAAACCAGAATGTCAATGTGTTAATTGACACTGAGAATTAAACTGCCATTCAAAAAATACTCTCTGCATGATTTAAGGACATCCTTTCCCTAAAGCCAGATTTACATTATAAACTGTTTGGTAAAACAAGATAGATAGAACTAAAAGTAAATTTAATAAGAAGTGAAAAAAAAATTGAAACACTCCTGAATCATAAAAATAAAGACTAGAACAAATAGAAAGACATACTATGTTCTTAGACAAGAACCCATTCTAAAGATGTTATTACACTAATTTATTAAAATTTAAAGCAACCTCAAAAAAATGGCCACAGATTTTTTTCCCTGCGACTGAAAGAAATAATTCTAAAGCTCATAAGTAAAAAGTAGATTAGCCAGGAAAACTGCAAAAGAGCAGAGAGAGAACTAGACTCATCAGATATTAAAAGATACTTTAAAGCCTCAGTAATTAAAAGTATGTGGCCTCGGCATATAAGTAGGCAGAAGACCAATGGAAGAGAATGGAGGTCTAGAATTAGACCCTAAAACAGACAGGACTGAATATATACAATAAAGATAAAATTGGTAGGAAAAATGGATAGTCTTGTCGAAAAAAAGCTGGCTCCATACACCACACACTGGGATAAAGTATGTCAAAGATTTAAACGCAAAAACTTAAACAATAGAAGTGTTGAAAGAAAATATAAGAAAGGGTTCTTTTTATACCCTAGAAGATCTTCCTCTTATGATTATGATTAATAAGCCCAGTCACAAAAAGCAAAGGCTTTTCCACAGCAAAATACAGCATAAACTAAGTCAAAAGCCAAATGATATTCTGGGACATATATTTGCAATGCACATTAAAAAGGATTAATCTCCTTAATATAGAAAGAAATTCTCCAAATCCGTAAGAAAAGGTCTGCTGACCCAACAGAAAAATGGGTGAAAGATGCCAAGAGAATTAATCAAAAAGGTAATACAACTGGTTCAAATGTATGAAAGATGCTCAACCTTGGCGATGAAAGAAATAAAATCGAAGCTACACTAAATTACCATGTTTTAATCTATTAGTTTAGGAAAATTTCTAAAAGTTTGAAAACAGGTGCTATGGGCAAAAACAGGGGGCAACACTCACTCATATGTAGGAGTATATATTAGTACAAACTTTTTAGAAGATATTTTGACAGCATCTATTACACTCAAATGCGTATTCCATTAGCACAGCAATTCTACAACTAGGAACTTACCCTATCAAGATACTCTCAAACCTGTAAAATAACACAAGTCCTAAGTTATCCCTTGAAGCATTGTTAATAATAAAAGGACTAGAAGCAACCAAATGACCAGCAATAAGGGACTGGAAGAATAAACTATGGCACAAACGCCCAGTGGAATCCTACGCAGCTCCAGGGAAGAATGAAGTTCTTTATGAATGGGTATGAATAGATCCCCTACACTTCTCAGAAGTTAAAAAAGTAAGATACAGAGCAGTTGCGTATGGATGTTACTACCATTTATATAGCAAAGAAGGCTGAATACGAGGTATTTGTTCGGCTTAGGTATGCATTAAAAATTTCTTCTAGAAGGATAAACAAGAAACAGACAACAGTGATCACCTATAGGGAGAGAGAATAACTGAGTGAATTTGGCCTGGGAGGGATAAAGAGATTTCACAATATGCCTTTTTTATTTTAGTATCAGTACAAAAAATGTAAACAATTAAAACAAATTAGAAATTTCTTGTAATCAAAACAAAGGGAGTGCGCTGAGTGAGATTAAGCAGCCCCTCCAGACCGGGCGGCTTGCAGCACTCTCCCACACTGCAGACACGCCGCCTGGCTCGCTGGCCGTGGTGCGCTCGCTCTTGGACAGTGCTGAAATGAACACTGCTGCTACTCTCGGCCCGAGGTTTCCCTTTGTTTTGCTTCCCTTGCTGATCAACTTCTCTCCTGATTTTTAAAATACTGTGTAAAAAGAGTTAGCGTAACGAGCCTGACTGTTGTCCTTTCAAAGGCCTGCTTACAAGGTTGGCCCTTGGCTGGCTTCTGGGAACTTAGATTTGGGTGAGTTCCCACCATTAGCAGAACCGATAAGAGTGGCTCACTTTACCCAGGCTGTGCAAACACGATGGCTTATGCTGAACACCTGCTTGCTTTCTGGGAGGATGGCCTTTGGCATGTGCCAGGCACAGGGTGCCTATATGATCAGTCCCCAATAGACACCCTGGGTACTGAGTCCCTCATGAACTTCCCTGGTAAACACTGTAGCTGTGTCGTTTCAACCTGGTGCTGGGGGAATTAGGAACATCCTGTGTGATGTCACTGAGAGAAAACTTTTAGAAGTCTAAGCCTGCTTTTCTCTCGACCTCATCCCATGTGCCTTTTCCTTTGCTGATTTGGCTCTGGATTCTTTATTGTAATAATACCCTGTAGTGAGTATGGCTATAGGTTTAGACCCACGAGTCATGGGGGTGACCTTGGGGCTCTGATTCCCTTCTTTCAGATTATACTTAAATCTTAGGCCTGGGAAATAGTAACTTCAAGGATGCTTCACATCTCTGTTTTAACTCATTCAGTAATTAATTTTATAGTTTAGCTCCCATAGGATAATCCTATTTTATTTGCAAATTTTTGGGAATGTCTCATAATTTTGCCACATATATGGATTACATGATTCAATGCTATTATGTTTTAAAAATTATGGCAAATGTATATAAATTGAATATATATTGGAGAAATTTTAACTTGTAGCTCCTACATAAGATTGCTATTGAGTTTTGTACATTCACCCCGTATCTAACTGCTTGCTGAACATGTATTTATATTAATAGCTGGTCAAATGCTTGAAGAATAGTGGGTATCTCTGGAAGAGGCTTCAAGGAGGGGGGACCAGAACACAAAGCTCCTAAAAGGAAGACTGCCAGGTACATGTGAGGAGCAGCAAGGCCAGTGCGACTGAGAACTGATAGGGAGACCGGCAAGAGAGATCAGAGATACTGGAGGGGGGTGGGCGAGGAGGTGTGTGAGGGCAGGTAACAGCACCTTTACTCTGAGTGAGACTAGGAGCTGCTGGAGGTTTCAAGCAGAGAAGTGACAGGATCTGACTTAGAGCCGCCCGCTGCAAGGGCTCAAGGGCAGAAGGAGGAAGGCTGGTTAGGAAGCTGCCACAATAATTCCAGGGAGAGCCGATGGAGGTATAGACCAGCGCCAGGACAGTGGAGGTGCTAAGATTCTGGATATAGTAGTTAGAGACAGAGGATTTCCTGAAATGGATGTGGGGTGCTGGGAAGGAGGAGTTAAGGAAAATCCAGGAGAGGAGACGGAGAAAATGAGCTGACTCCAGATCTCTTTTGTCCTGAGGCAATCGAGCAACTTGAATCTAGGGTTTAAAGGCCCTACCCAGAGAAGGGGAAAGAAGTCAGAGCTCAGGTTTTGTTTGAAATGGGAGTCTAAGAGAAAACCGTCCATGTTAAATTACAATCCCAAAGGGCTACACCCTTCATGTAAGGATGAACCAAAACAAACTTCACAGCCTCCTTCCCCAAGATTCCTCCTCAGGGAAAACTATCTTGGTGCTGAGCAGAGCAGAGACAAACAAAGCGAAACAATCCCTGAGGGTTTTAACTAGAAGTGAGCCGTCAGCTTGTTTGCAGCTCAAATTCATACCACCAAGTAATCCCCCCAAACAGGGTCCTGAAATAGGAGTGCCTCCAGGTGTCCAGCAAAGCAAAGCAGACCCTCTGTGGATAAAAGTACCTTCACTCTAGGATCAGTGAATTTCTCACAAATAATTTTAAGGATGACAAGAAACTAGTCAAAGATAACCAAGCATACAAGGATTCAAAAATAGCAAAGGGTGTCTTTAAGCAGCAAAAGGTTTCAAGTATAAGATTATCAGAAAGATAATAAATAATAAGCATGCATATTAAGTTTAAAGGAATAAAGAACAAACCTGAAAATAAAAAATAGGGAAGTATAAAAAGAACAATGGATTATTTTAAAGAGAACCAAATGGAACTTCTAGAAATGAAAATTACCACAGCCAATATAAAACTCAATAAATGGGTTTAATAGCAAGTTAATCACAGCTGAAGAAAGAATTTGTAAATTGAAAGATAGCTCAGAAGAAATTATCCAAATCTCAACCTGAGGGAGAAAAAAGTCGGAAAACAAAGAATTAAAGTGAAGAGATGTGGAAGTCAGTGAGAATGCTATGTGTGTGTGTGTGTGTATATATATATATAATCAAAGTTCCCGAGATGGAGAGAAGCTGGGGCACAGCCAGTATTTTGAAGAGACAACGGCTGAGAATTTTCCAGCAATAATGAAAAACTCCAACCTATCCATTTAAGTCTAACAAGTCCCAATAGGTTAACTCTAAAGAAATAAAATGAGAACTCACAATGTAACCGTAGAATGCCAAAAATTTTCAAAGGAGCATGAAAGCAATGGAATGCACGAGGCTGGCTGGCAGAAGAGCTCTTTCATAATCTTGCTGTGAGCGTGAGGGCCTTCACAGGCCGCAGCAATCTGCAGCCGCCAGCCAAACAGGACAAGGCTGTTCAGATAAACATGACTGTTCTGACAAATGAGTAAGTCGTGTTCACCGGCAGGCATCCAACCTTGTCATCATTACTTCAACACTCAAAAGTTCTTCTTCTTTCAAAGAAAAGAAAGCAGAATTGAAAAGAAGTGTTCAGAATGACAGGGGGATTTTTTGCACTCCCACTAGTACTACATTAGTACAGATGAGGCCACTTCCAGATGAGGCCTAGTCTCTAATGGAATCTGAGAGCCACAATGTGGGCCGTAATTGTTACACGGATCCTGGCGTTCCAATCCCTCTCCCCCGCAATGAGGCTCAGACCAGCATGCAAAGCTCCTGTTTTCCTAAGTGGAAAGAGCTGGGGTTTTGGAATGACAAAGACTGCTGGTATTAGTTAGGCAAGTTCCTTAAACTCCACAGGGAAAGCTTCCTCAACTATGAGGAAAATAGTACCTATCTTCATTTAATTATCCAACATGTATTATTTTCAGACTGATAACCTAGGGGGGTTCAACATATATTTACTAAGAACCTTTTAAGTGTGAGGCCCTGGGGACATTAAGATACATGTGTATACAAATATAAACACACAGAGACTTGAGGGAAAACCCAGCCTAATGCTAATAGTCAGACATTTGTATTCCAGGCAGAGTAGCTGAGTCTGCTCTGGGGAATATGACTAGGCCATGAAGACAGTCCTAAAGCTAACCAACTAACTAGTCCAACTAACTAGACCAGCCAACTAACTAGTCCAGCCAGATTGTCACACTGAACAGTGCAGGGTGACAAACCCTATCCACAACCTCAGAGATTCTGACCATTTTCCCAGCTTCACTCTTAAATCTGAGCAGATACACAAAAATTACAATACTCAGAGGAAAGTCTCAAATATGACAGGTACCAGCAAAAAGAAACAGAAACACCTTACTGTGAAGGAAACAGAGAGCAGGGAGAACTTTTAAAATGATCACTGATATTCTTACAGGTAAGGGAATATATTTCAACCAGGATAAAAACCAAGAAATTATACATGTGTATGCATATGTGTTTTATATACATCTATTTTTTTATGAAAGAAATATCTAAAGAACAAATTTAAAAATCCCAATAGCAACATTAGAAGATAAAGGCAAGGGAATTTCCTATAGAGCTAAAAGATCATTAGATGGAAAATAAAGGACAAGAAAATCAGAGGACTTGACCAGAAGGTCTAATATATGAATGACAAAAGTTGTCAAAAGATAGAACAGAGAAAATGGGGGTAAGGAAATCAGTGGGACGACTCAAGGTGATGGGCACAGTCCCCAGACTGAAAGGACTCACCCACTACATGTCAAGCACCATGGTTAAAAGCAAGCCCACACAAGGACAGATGGGAAACACTGAGGACAAAGAGATGAGCCTATAAGCTTCTAGAGACTGAAAACAGGTCACATAGAAGAACCCAGAATTAGAATGCTTTGTACTACTTAAGAAACACTGGAAGCTAGAAAGCAATGTAGCAACGCCTCCAAGTTCTGAAGGGAAAAGTATTTCTAATCTCTTCCAAAACCACCATTAAAGTGTGACGGTAAATTAAAGACATGTGCAGAAGTACAAGACTTCAAATGTTTTCCCTCATGTTCATTCTTCCTCAGGAAGCTACTATAGCAGATGCTGCACAAAAATGAGAGTAAATGTCCAAGAGGAAGACACAGGAAAGAGGGATCCAATACACACGGCAGATGAATTCCCAGGGTAATAATGAAAAGAGATTCTGGGATAGGAGCTGTGCAGCATATGTAGAGGGCACAGTTCAGAGGCTTGGAAGATCATTCATCACAAAGATAAAATAAAGAGACTAATGAATCCGACCAATTTGAAAAGGAGTTAGAAGTTAGACAGTTGAGGAGACTGGGTTTGAATCAGTGATAAATTCAGGAAAAAAAAAAAAAGAACCCAACATGGAAAAAAGATAGGTAATTATTTGCTCCAGAAATCTGCATAGGAAAGAAAAAGTTTACTATGTGGCTTAGCTGTTCAAAGCACTTTATATTCGCAATAATGTAAGCACTAAATATTCAGTGAATCAAAATTATGATATAAGTTTATTGTGTGGATAAAAGGATGTAAAAGGTATAAATGCAAACTGGGGCTATAAAGGGGAAAGGAAACTAAATTTCTCTCCTATAATGGGATATCAATACACAGAGCCTATAAAACGCAAGAATCAAGAAATACCAACACTAGCATGTTATTTAGAAAAATGATGGTCAAATGCCAAAATGATCAGCTAAAAAAGATATAAATGGTGTGGCCTTTGCAAAGAGCCAAACAGGGATCGGGCAAGAGAGCAGGAAACTACTGTTTCAGCTGGTGGAACTTGCTAACTGAGTAGTTCTCACCCTAACAACACACTGGAACTACACCGACACCTGAGCCCCCACCCCCGCCCAGTGAATCAGAATCACAGGGGCTGGGACCCTGGAACAAGTGGCTTTGAAAAGGGCTCTGAATGTTTCTGGTGCACACAGAGAGTTAAGAACTACAGCTTTAAACTACTATATGCATGAGTTACTTTCATAAAGATAAAAATGTAATATTTAAATGAAGAAAATAACATGAAGTGTTTGTGCTAATATATGAAGAAGCGTTTAGGAAATACATATATGTTCATAAAACATTCACATGTATGAGACATATATAGCAAAGTAGGAACTCCAGAAATAATAGCTCAGTCACACAGCTCTCTCCTTTTTTATGAGAAACTTGCAAATGGTAGTTTAAGACTTTTTAAAGAGGCTTTGTGGAGAAAGTAAATATCAGACACCTTAGTGTTAACACAGTATGTTAACACAGAGAACTGTATACTTGGTTGAGAGGCATTAAAGAATATTAATTTTTAAAAAGGCCAAACTGGTCTGTGCTGTGCTCTGATTTGCATACTGCACACGGGCTCCTCATTTCATTTCTGAAGACCAGTGTGTTCTGGACAATTTAATTTTTTAGAGGAGTTATACTGCATGTGCCATCAAAAGCAAACAGACCAAAACAAAGCAAAACAAAAGCAAAAAAAACACCTTTCTATTATTCCACTGTTATCCTAAGGGTTAGAATATAAAAATCTAGAATTAAATCATTTCCAAGTATGCACAGTGATATTTTTTTTAAAAAAACAGCATCCAGCCCTAGCCAGTTTGGCTCAGTGGTTAGAGTGTCGGCCCCGCTTCATGCAGGAGGCAACCAATCGATGTGTCTCTCTTACATCAATGTGCCTCTCTCCCCCTTGCACTCTCTCTGAAAAAGCAATGGAAAAAATATCCTTGGGTAAGGATTAAAAAAAACAAACCAAACCAAAAAAACAACAAAAAAACCCCAGCCAGCATCCAATACTCATTCTACATCCAAGAAGTACTCTGGAAATAGCACGCACATATAATGAAAGATATTTTTGAGATTATAAAAGGTGCTATCAAATAATATGCAATTAAATGGAGAGAAATTACGAGGCTTCTAAAATACTCTCAACGAATGCTGGAGCATATAAGCAACATACTTCCTGTCACATCCTTAAGTGCAGCAAATGATTCCTTCTCATTGACAAAGACAATGCTTCTTTGGAATTCTGGGAAGACACGAATGCCTGGACTCCGCTGGTTTTTTAAGTTTAAATGGGGTAGTTAATAAACTTTTTCCTTCGGCAATCTCTCACTCCCTCAAAAAGATGAACAACACACACCTGACTTAAGAAAATATCAGCTAATTTTCCCCAAAATCAAAGTTGTAAACCTGACAAAATACGTAGCAGAAAACATGCTGGAGAGTTTAGGGTGGGTTGAATGCTCTTGGAATTCAGACGTTAAAAAATGAAACTGAATGTGAAATTTAGATGGAAAGCACATGCTTAGGGTCAGCTCTCCTGGCTGCGGACACTCCACTGCTCTCCTGAAATAAACTGACCGGTGCCTGCTTCTCCACCCAATCACATGAACACCCACAACAGAAACAGTTTTAACTGGCAGTTTAAACATGCAGATCCCAGCATATTTCTGAGCATACTGTTCACTAACGAAATAGTCCAACCACACAAAGCACTCCAGAAATTCTGTTTCCATTTTCCTGTAAATTACTACAGTTTGAACTCCAATACTCTACTTTCAAGTGTTTTGCTGCTGACATTCTTTATATGGTTGTTGAAAAACATTGCTTCAATAGCAAAATATAAAACAAATGACCTTTGAGTTAGATCCCTGTCACTTGTTTCAGCACTTGGGGCCATCTCTTTTTACTTATTGTCACAAATTTTTTAAGTAAGTGCATTTAAGACCATCTATGTTGATATTCAATGACTGTAACTGTAAAACATGAGATAGAAATTTCCCTTAAACCACAGCAGCTCAGTGTGTAGATGGGGGAAAAGTTCTCAAAACTAGAAAATAAAATGTGCCCACGTACTTCTCCCCTCTACAAAAGAAAATCATTCTGGGTTATATAACGAAAGTGAACCTTCCACCAGGGCTCTTGGAAATCTTGCATTTTTTTCCTGCAGGAGGGTTTATAATTTTCCACTGAGTGTCCATTCATGCGTTTTCTTCTTGTCTCTATTCATAGCACCAGATCCTGACTAGCATGCACAACCTCAAAAGAAAAGAAAGACTAAATACAAACTGTGTAAAACGAAATAAAATAAAGCAACATAAAGAGGCACAGGTGAAGACCGGTTACCTCGGGGCGGTGCCACAGCATTAACGTGTGCCACGGTGCTCATGGAACTCACCTTGTATGCGACGCTGTTGGACGAGTCCACGATGATAAACAGGGGCTTCCTCGTGAAAGGATAGAGGTCTCCGGGGTGGAGGCTGGGAAGACAATAACAATGAATAACTGAGTAACTACATCGACAAGTCTGAGAACTTTTCTTCTTCAGTTTCGGCTGCTCATGTCTCCTTTTCATCATAGCGCTGAGGGAAAAACAAAGATTAATAAAGCAAAAGACAAAAAATGTCTGTATTAAGTTTTATTTGGAAAAAAATTCAGAGATAATTATTAAACAAGAATATCCAAGCTAAAGAGAAGTCTATATATTTAAAGATGGACTAAATACATATGAAAATCTCAGAAGTCAGCATTTACGTACTTGTTTAGTATTTAAAAGCCCCTTTAAAAACATGTTTTGAAAACAAAGACGTAATAACACAACCAGATTTGTATTTCAATGAGTCTTTCAAAATCTATACCTATTTTAAAGATTTTTTAGTATTTCAAGCTACATCTTAATACTGCAGACAATAACAGAGGCTTCCCTTTTACTCTTCTTTTTTGTTTTTTTCAATCTGACCCAAGGATATTTTTTTCACTGACTTTTTAGAGAGTGGAAGAGAGAGTGGAAGAAAGAGGGAGACAGAGAAACATTGATGTGAGAGAGACACATCTATCAGTTGCCTCCTGCACCAACTGGCGCCAGGGATTGAGCCTGCAACTGAGGTACATGCCCTTGGCTGGAATCAAACCCACGACCCTTCAGTCTGTGGGCCAACGCACTAACCACTGAGCCAAACTGGCTGGGCCCTTTTACTGTTCTTTAAGTTTCCTCTGGACATTTCATCAGAGCCAGCTGAGTGCTTCTTAAACAGAAGACCTACTGGATCCAACAGCTAAAAGACCAGTAACGGGTATTTGGGAGCCACTGCCTAAGATCACAATTTTGGTGCATACTCTTTCCAGCTTAATGGACAATGTGTGTGTATAGATAAATATTGATGTAAATGTAAATATAAATATATAAAATAATGTGTCAATGAGCAATATCATCAAACCTCAATATACTTCAAATACAAGTTTTCCTAATATAAATCATTTACAACTAAGGTCAACAACAGCACCAACGTATGGCTTGGTGGACTGTTAGCTAGAATAACTGGAAACATCTCCCTCTCTGCCCCATTCATCAGTATGAACAGTTAACATTTTTATGTAAGGCGCTATTAGAAATGCAGTTTCAAACAAGTCCAGGTCCTGTATAACCAGATTTCTGTCTCTCAGCTAGAGAAATTCTAGAGCCAATAATGGCTCAACCAGTGAATGTTGTACTTAGAAAAAGAGCAACTTTAGTGGTATATTCTACTTGAAATCATAACTGAGTTCATTTGTGCTATACCAAATCAACAGATGTTATCAATTGATGTTACACATATTATGTCCTGATATATTATTTATGTACATATATATCTATAATCTCCTCCAACTTAAATGTAATTTTGTTCACTGACATAGCTCCAGTAATTGAACACTGCCTGACATATAACTGATACTCAATGAAAATTTAAAAAAAAAAATATATATATATATATTTCAGCCCAAAACTCTAATTTCCTAGGACAGTCAGAGACGGAAGTACTGCTAGAATCCAGATAAGTGTTATCAATAGCAGCCTAAAAGAGTATTTCTATTACTAGAAAAAGTCCCCACTTCACTGAATTTTTTTTTTAAGCGCTTTATTTTTTTATTTTTTAATATATCTTTATTGATTTCAGAGAGAGGAAGAGAGAGAGAGAGAGTTGAAACATCAATGATGAGAGAGTCACTGATCGAGCCCACAACCTGGGAATGTGCCCCGACCGGGAATCGAACCACGATCTTTTGGATCCTAGGTTGATGCTCAACCACTGAGCCATGCCCAGCTCTGCTTCACTTAATATTTCATAAGAGAGAACTACAATTTTTATAATATGAAGAGACAGTAGAATACATACCAGTGCATTTCTTTGTGGGACTGATTTCTTTTATGGATGGCATCTCCATTTATAATATCCCGGTTACTATTAGTAAGTACCCCTCCAAAATCATAAGGACCTATGAAAACAAAGGGAAGAATCCTAGACTTCAATCAGAGAGCAACACTGTCGATTTTCAAAGGTACTGTGTGAATCTCTCACTGATACAAGTGGAAGATAATTACAAACCATTTTAATTATTTTAAAATTTAACATTTTCATTTAATGCAGCATTTAAATGATTTCAGCATGTTGTCTATTTCAACATTTAAAAAAATCATTTAATTATTCATCAGTTCTTCAGACAGAATATAATGAGAAACAAAACAAGAATTGGCTGCCTCCCATTATTCTGGGTAATAAAAGGGATAGAGATCTGGATGCTCAAAACGACTTTTACATTTCAAGCAAAATTAAAATCTCAGGCCTAACTAAGTAAGATATTGCAGACTCAAGCCCTAATTATTTCTAAATATAATTTTAAGTAAGCCATTAATTGTTAAAATTTAGAAAAATATTTGGAATAAAACTTGAAAGTTCTTGCTGAAAAAAATCTTCATTCTTAGGAAAATAACTGCCAAATTTCAGTGTGTGAAAAAAATCCATTATTTTATCACTATTATACTAACCACTGTAGTTCCAGTTTTGAAGTTGGCCTTTGCCCACTGGTCATATCAGTTAGTTAAACCCCTGCCTAAATAGAACAGCAACTGAGGGGTGTTAGGAATAATCTATCTTAAACGATTACTCAGTTAGTACCTATTGTAGTACCACTGTACTTTGAAAAAAGTAAAACAACAGGTCAATATATTATGCAGGAGCCCCGACATCTGATTTGACAGTAGAGAAGATATGGAAATTATTATTTATAAATAAAATTACTAACTTTATTACAAACAACTTAAGTAGTTTATAACTTCACACCACTTTTAGTGCTGCTATGTTTTATCTCTTAAAAAATCACTGCAATGAAAAGGCTTTGAGGTTTGTTTTGTTTTCATTTTAACACATTAAGAGGATCTGCAGGTCATGCAAGGAAGATGGCAGGGACATGCACTGTATAAAGGAATGCAAATTTCAACAAACAGATGAGGAGGAAAATGTTAAGGATGTTAAGAAATAAATATTTTTTTGTCCAGACAGAGATTTAAATGCCTCATTTACATACCAGTTACTCACCTATTCTGACCAATTTCATATATTCTGGACTCATTTACTCTGGACAGTTTTAAGTTTTTATTCCGAAACAGCATCCCAATATTCTACAGGTTGAATCCATAAAAACCCAATAAAGGAAGGACAGAAAACAAAATCATGGACAAGGACTTGAACCTTCACAGTTACAAAAGTGTACTGATTTCTACAAAGACTTTCAGCCACATGAAGCCGCCGACCAGATTCCCTAAAGCACTAAAGGCTCAGAAAAATTCAATGATGTGAAGTAGATCATTAGGCTTGGTCGTTTCATATATATGTATGCTTTTGGCAAACCTGATAGCGAAGCACACAGTATGTGAATTTGCTGATGATGTATGGCCTTCAATGTATAGTATCTCAGCATATAAAATAGAATGGGGTATCTATAAGATTGCTGATTCAACAAATAAACAAGGTTTCCAATTTGGAGGCCTCTCTGGAAAGCTGGAGGTGGTCTGTGGGCTACAGGCTGCCGTCTTGTAGAAATAAAGAGAGTTCAAGCCCGGCTCACACAGGAGCATTCCTTTATTGTACCTTCACTATCAGAACGACCTGCTGGGAAAACACCGGTGGCCGAAAGGTAAATCAGAAGCACACTGTTGGCAGGCAGCTCCTGCAATTTAAAAAAATCACATACACAAAACAACAAACAGGGAAAACAAGAGTTTCATTTAAAGCTCACTACATTTCAAAGGTGTGGGGAAAACAGGAACCTAATCTGACACATTACTATCTTCTCCAAGAGCCGAGCCACTCTTGCTGGTTCCAACTTCTGTCTACACGGCCAAGATTCATTATTAATCTATAATCTACAATATCTGCCAAAAGTTTTGAAGACATTACCTGCTTCAAAACCCCCATAATTTAGAGAATGTTCTCTGGAAAACTTGAAATGGAGAAGTAAAGATCCTGACTAAAGGTCTAAGAGACAAACTCCCGTCCACAGCTTTCTTATTAGACTTTGCAGGAATTCCCTACTCCTCACAGCTCTTTCAATGACCAAACTATTTCCCTGAGTCGCCTGAATATATAACAGACCTATGCAACCTACTCCGGTTTTTTAAGTTCTGCACTGACTCTTATGCCTAAAGTAGTTTAGTAATAAAAACCTAGAGGAAGGAAAATAATTAAGCAATAGCCTCATTAATTACTGGCAACGAACATTCAGAGAATCATAAGCAATTTCCATTCTGAAAATTGCTATGATTAGGATATTCTAAAGGCAGTTTCAATTTCATATTTTACTTAAATTCTTGACTCAAATATTCAAAGAGAAGAGTGACTCTCACATTCCACTTAGGGCACACTTTCCCCATATAGTAAAAAATGCTGGATCATATATACCTTAAAAGATGCTGCTAAGAAAGTGTACAGTTGGCTGAAGGTGGGTTTGTAGAGCAGGTACTTGTGGGGGTTTTCTCGCCTTGTAGGCTTGTCAGCTGATTCCTGTATTTACACACACAAAACAATACCCATACAAGCTGTATTTGATAGATGAATTATGAATGCCTACTTTTACTATCCTCTTCATCAAATATCTTTTTGCTACTATTATTATGCTTATCTATATTTCCTGTATTTTATCGAGAGCTCTTTTAAAAAATTTATTGATTTCAGACAAACAGAGAGAGAGAGAGAGAAACACTGACCTCTTGCTCCACCTATCCATGCACTCACTGGTTGACTCTTGCATGTGCTCTAACCAGGGATCGATCGAACCTGAAACCCTGGCATATCGGGACAATGCTCCAACCAACTGAGCCACCCGGCCAGGGCAAAAGAGCTCTTTATTCACGCTCATAGCACTTGTTGGATAATAGTATTCCATGGGAAAGCAGAAGCAGTAAGAGTGTTACCAAAATTGCAAAAGTAGGGAGAGGATACCTGCATTCCTGGCTTATTCATCTGGGAAGCTAAATTCATTGGCTCCCTTTCCAAGGCTTGTAACATCCGGAACATGTCAACAGTTAGTTCACTGAACTTAACCTGCAAGGAAAACAAACCTGACCATTAATGCAGAATGCAGGCCTTGAAGTCTTTAATCATATCATTAATCTTGACATTCATGTGTACTTAATGACATTGTGTAATTTCTTTTCCAGGATTTTTATTATAAAAAATTTCAAAAGACAGGAGATTAAAAGAATTAAATCGCTGACACCCATATGCTTACCATCTAGATCCTACATTAACGTTGTTCAACATTTGCTTTCCCACATATCTCTCCATCTAGCCATACCCCTACTAATCCATCAATTTCCTCAGGTATGTTTAGAAACAAATAAAAGTAGTCATGTAAACAGAGACCTATATTAGGTCCTATAAAACATGCTAACTTTTGGCATAACAGCGAGGCTGAAACATGGCTGTGGCCTGTATTTTATAACCTCTTCATTACATTTTGGTACTTTATGTTAAAGACTTCATCTTTTTCTATTCTGAATAGTATTTCTATAGAACTTCAGGCAGGCAACACTGTATTTAAATTAAAATGTTTTAATTTAGAAGTTTGTGAATTAATGGTTACAAAAGACAAAGCTGGAAAAGCACTAGACAAAGTTAACAATAACAAAAATGACAGGTATAAGGAAAGATTCAAAATTAAAATATATAAATAATGCACACAGAAAAATGTATTCACTGGCTATTCCAATATCCCATAATTTCCAGTAAATTACATTATTAGTACATTAAATAATCATGCGACTATTCTGTCATGGAAAAGTATTTGAAGCCCGCCAGGCGTGGCTCAGCAGTGGAGCATCAACCTGTGATCCAGGAGATCGGGGTTTGATTCCCAGTCAGGGCACATGCCCGGGTTATGGGCTGGATCCCCAGTAGGGGGAGTGCAGGAGGTAGCCGATCAATGACTCTCATCATTTATATTTCTCTCTCTCTCTCTCCCTTTCCCTTCCTCTCTCTCTGAAATCAATAAAGACATATTTTTTTAAAAAAACTGAAATTTGCTTTGACATATGTACTTAAAAATAACCCCTTCTCCCTTTTGCCTGATTATAAAATATGAAGATTTAGAAAGCTGCAAAGAAGAAAATAAAAATCACCTATAATTCTGCTATTCAGAAGTAAACCTTTTATGATATTGGTACATTTCTTCTTGGTCTTTTTCTTGTGCATATATGTATACAGGCATTTTTTTTTTTTTTTTTTAAGTCTTTATTTATTTCAGAGAGAGGAAGGGAGAAGGAAAGAGACAGAAACATCAATGATTTTTGCCTGGCTGCTTCCTGCACTCCCCCTGCTGGGGGTCGAGCCCGCAATCTGGGCATGTTCCCTGACCGGGAATCGAACCATGATCTCCTGGATCATAGGTCAATGCTCAACCGCTGAGGCATGCTCGCTGGGCTGTATATAGGCATTTTAACACATGAAATAGTCCTGTTTACATAGCTCCATAACAAGTTTCTTTTCATTTACCATATCGTGAGTATCTTCCTTTGTGATTAAAAGTTCTTTGCAAACCATTTAAATGTCTATAATATAGTCCATATATGTACATAGCATAATTTATTTAACCATTTCCTCACAAATGGATTTTAGGATATTTACAAGGAAATAATAATCCTGTAATAATCAAAAGTACTACTTTTCAAAGTTGATTTTCAGCATAATTCCTTCATAATTCTTTACCTGGTTATTACAATTACCAATAATGAGTGCATCAGCCAGAGACAGCTGTCCCACAATCATGCCCTGCTCCAGCAATGGGGCTCCTGTTTCAGAAAGGCGGTTAGATGTGATGACAATGGTATTATCGTCATTCAATACCATTACGGGGTCCGCCTGGAGAGAGAAGCCGAGGCAAAATGTCAGTCTAGTAAGTTGTTCCCTCTTGATATAGACACACAGTGAAAATGTATACCACCCAGGAATTTACTTATCCATAACCAGGACAACCTTTCTTGTCAAAAACTGACCTCAATGAAAGCTGCAACTTCCTGAAGCACCAGGTTCCACTCCACTTGATCTTCAGTATTAAAGCGGTGAGTGTAATCTTCAATTTCATCTGACAGTTCCTGATTTTAACATATCACAAAGAAAATGAGTATAGGAAAAAAATTAAAAGACAGCTATACAGTACCATATTCCTGAGAGAAACTGACAAAGTTAAGATGCTCGATTATTATCAATATACAGTCCCAATTAAAACCGGAAAGAAAGAATGAAAGCTGTATGAATTTAATTCAAAATAAAAAATTCCCGAATGACACACATCAGTAAGATCTTCATAGAGATCCAGAGAGACCCATACCTACTCAGTGCCACACCAGCAATGACTTCATTAACAGAAAACAAAGGAAAACCCCACATTTTTAACATTAAAAAAAATTAATATAGCCTAGCTGATTTTCTTTGGATTTATAGCATACTGGTTTTATCTGGAAACACTTAATAGTGACTGGGAGTGGAGGAAGACAGAGGAGGGCTCGTCAAAACTTGCACATTATAGCTGAATACCAAACACCAAGCAGCATGCCGCTGAAGCCACTACCTGAATGAAGAGAGTGCAGCCAGACGTCATGTGCAATTATTACAGAGGGTGTGTCCCGAGTGCCATTAGCGCTTAACTGCCTGAGCTAACGAGGGACAGAGTGACACAGAGATACTAAAAGCCAAAACTCATTCCCAATCCCTTTGTAAAACATTATGTACTTTTTCTTGACTTAACATTTCAATTATTTTCTCTTAAACTAAGTATTTTAACTTTTGTTTGCATGTCCCAATCATCCACTGATGGGACAAATGCAAAACATGTTTAAAATGTAAAAAATGTAAAAAACATTTATGGGACAAATGCAAGGAATTAAGATAATGATCTCTGGTCAGTATGTGTTTGAAATATGAAGAGAGTTGAAAAAAATCTTTTTTATTACCTTTGGCAGAAGTTAGCATGCTTTACTTTAATGATTTAGATATATCAAAAATTATTTTAACCTTCAGTTTTAAAAAACAAAATCATCCATCTACAACAAGATATTTAATTATTATTTTAAAGTACACTTACCTTCACCAGATCCTTCACAACATCCATCTTGTTGAGAAGAAGACAAACGACTATAAATCTTGCATAGTATCGCAGCTTCTTAACTACCAACTCAGGTCTGTGGTAGATAAATGGAAAATTAGTCATTAGATTAAAAAAGAAAATATGCTTTTTAATTTTCCCCCCAACTTTCCTATAGCTTTTAAACTCTTTTGAGCCTATTCTGCAGTTATAAACATTTCTGCATATAACCTGTAGACGTAACGCATTACCTACTGATTCATTATGTAATTCATTCATTCAACAAATATCTACTGACAACTTAGATGCAGCAGGCCCTAGGCTAAGCGCTAGAAGTAGAGTGAAAACACCAACCAAGAACTCCAGACACAGACCCTTCTTCACAGATCTTACAGACGAAAAAGTGTTTAAAATACAGAGGAGACATAAATACTTAACACACAGTGGAATAAATATAGTGAGAGGAGAAACAGAAGGATGCTATTTGAGTCCACAGGACTGGATCTCGGGTGAGAGTGATGAGTTCAAGTTAAGGCTATATACAAGGAACAGGGGAAAAGAGGCAGCAGAAAAACCTGAAGTGAAAAGCCTTCCAGGAAGAACATTCTTCATTGTGAAATCTTATTTTTCTGATCCTAATATCACCAAGCCAGTTTTCTTGGGCTTAGTGCTTACATGCCGTATCTTCCTCTGTCCCTCTGCTTTCAAGGACCTGTGTTCTTTTATTGTAACGCATCTCTTGAGGACAGCGCATGGTTGGGTCTTGCGTTTTCCTCTGCTGTGATCATCTCTGCCTCCTGTGCTCAGGTCCTCTGGCTTTGCGTCTCTACCTTGCTCTGTTTGTTTTCGATTTGCCCGTTCCGTGCTCTCTGGTAGGACCATTCAGATTGTCCGCCAATTCTAATTTAGTGTCTTTAAGGCAAGAGGTTTTGTCATCCTGGTTCCAAATAACCCCACCTCTGTTCATCTGCCCTGCTCTAGGAGGCAGCACAGGAAAACAGTTGATATGTGGTGTTCGTTATTAGGATAGAAAATTATTTCCACGATTCAAGCTGCTGGGTCTCAAGCCAATGGGCCTAAGGCCAATTTTCCTTTTGGCAAATTAGAAAAGTGAATTATACAAGATACTTTACTATTGCTTAAAATAGTTCTTTGCTAATAAAATATTACATAGCCCTTTTGTATGTTCTTAGAGATATAATTTATCTCACCAAGAACTCAAATTGTACAACATAAATGTAAAAGGGTTGGAGGAAATATATCTTTAGTGAATATATGTAAAGTAAAGCAAATCAGGAAAATCTGAAAGAAAAGTAATTGATGGAACTTTTGAAAGAAGAACAGAGTCAGGCAATGACACAGAGACTTCAGCATCCACATACCTCACTTGCATCAAACTAACTCCCTAGGCGGGTCTGAACAAGATTTGCAAGGGCATGAATGGGATTTACAAGAGTGGGGCTTTCCAAAAAATGGTGCTGTAGAGCTGGAAAGTGCATGATAGCCCAGCACAAAGTGTGCTCTAGAAAATCATGTCAAAATTATGTTTTCTTCTAGCCCTAAGAGAATATAATCTTTACACTATACAACTGTGAGTTCTGTTGCCAGTGATAGAGGGAACATTCACATCTTCTAGGTCTGAAGGTCCTCTTCCAACAATCCTTAGAATGCTAGCAATAAAGATTCTCTAGCAGATCCCTGGTTTCTTCCACAATTCCATACTCACCTGGAATTAATAACATCACTACCTGAACCCCAAAGATGTCTGTAACCCCCATGAGAAGGTAAGTGTCCGAAAGGAAAATTTGAGCACACCTGTAAACCTCCTTCTCTTCTTTCCCACCCGAGCACCAACCACACTGCCAGAGGTGTAAGTGCTCAACAGATAACTGTTGGGAATTAATGATTCCACCAGGTTTCCCCCACCCCCAACAACTGCACGGCAGTATTGGGTTTATAAAATAAAATTCAAACAGCTTAGTGCCTTTTCTTTAGTCCTACATGACAGCTGTCAAAAGGCTTTTGAATGTATATGAATTAAGAGTACACAAGCTAAAAAGAACCAAGCTTATCAGCTAAGCCTCATTCTGGAGTTGTTTCTTTTCAATGAAACTTTGTATGACTCTAATCTCTCATAAAGAAGTAATCCTCCCCTCCTTTGTGCTCTGACTCTACGCTGGTGTTGTGACATGTTACAACGTCTGTAATATTTATTGCTATTAGGTAACATATCTCTGCATGCTTAAGAAGGCCTGGTACATGGCAGGCACTCCACAGAACCCATTAAAAGAATAAAAGTTATCAATAAATGTGTGCACTGCTGCATAATTTGCACGCAAACTAAAAATGTTAAGTGTTTTACCTTCCTGTCTCTAAAGACATAATGGGTGCATACCTGTCCTCTTTATTGACTTGAGAATAATACGACCTCTGTCTGATTGCAGAATAGAAGGAGAAGGCCTCATTCAGATAGCTGGTCTCAGATGTGCGTAAGCTACGAGAGAAAAAAAAATCTTTCAATTTGACAGTCTCAAATCCTCCACCATGGCTAATACTTGGGCCATCATTCCTCTGTTCCTCTGCACGAGGAACGGGAATGCCTGTCCTAAATTTGAATCAGCAAAGCAATATTCCTATCACCCCTAAAATGTGTAAAAATAATGATAATTTTAAAAAATACCTCCCCACTGCTCCCAAGCCTTTTTGGATGGCAACCCCAAGTGCACAGCATTCTCCTTCTTCAAAGGGAGACTCTCCAAACAGCATTTCCACCCAGGTAAATCTTTCCACCCAGGACCAGACCTTTCATGACCTTCCCCAAATCCATACACAGTCACTTGTCCTTTGACTCATTTCTTTCATTTTTTTCTCACAGGACTCAGAAATGGACTAACCCACAGTAATCTTCAGAGGATGCTGATTAACTAGGCTCTTTGTTTAGATAACTGGGTGAAAGAGGTGAAGGGGTTAAGTGCAGATTGGTAGTTACAGAACAGTCAAGTGGATGTAAAGTACAGCATAGAGAACATAATCAATAATATGTATGGTGCCAGCTGGATACTGAAAATATCAGGGGGAACAGTTTGTAAAGTATACAATTGTTTAGTCACTATGATGTACACCTAAAATAACACTGAAGGTAAACTATAATTTAAAAAATTTAAAAATATATTTTTTAAAAATTCTAGCTTTACAGATGACTTCTTAAGGAAATATGCTACCCAAGAGAGTGATTTTAATGGTGGGAATTTGGGGTGGCAGGCCAAAAGACAGGAAGAGGAAGGGATTTTCTGGTCTATTAAGTTACAAATGGCCCAAGCCTTTTTATGGTATACCTGCTATTACTTCATGATAATGAGGTTTAGAGTCCTAAAAGGAGTTCTCTCTCGCCTTGACTCATGGGTGGGACTACATATAGGAGTAGGCAAAAGTAGGTTTACAGATATAAATACATGAAACACAGATTTTATTGTCTTATTATTAATTATTGTACTATTTTCAGTAAGTACAACTGCAGACCTACTTCTGCCAGCCCCTGTAGATGCTACTGCTCTAAGGATATAATCAGAAGTATCCATACCTACTTCATGTAATCCCTTTTAGACATATCCTACAAGTATGAGTTTTAAAATACCCCTCTGAAAATCACTCATTCAAACATACAAGTTACATGTCTCTGCATAGTATCAAGATTAAAGTGAAGCCATTAAGAACTATAAATTCACTCATCTAAAACCAAGATCTTACTCCTTTAAATTATAAGTGAGTCTGACCAAATGAACTGTTTGGAAGGTGAGCCTTAGAAGCAAATGATGTTACTTTGATTATGGAAGGTCATTTCATAACGTGGGCTTCATCAATATGATCTGAGTTACTAAGGTTTTCATTTGTAACTCTTTAGTTTTCCCTCCAACCAAGTAAGTATACCATGCATGCTTCCGCAAGCTGTGTTTACATCAGGACAACGCTTGGTTTTTCAATATGCAGTTTACTTACTAATAATGGTAGTATAGCTGCCCAATCTTAGAAGCAATTTCCCCTATTTGCCACCGCTTCAAGCCATACCGATTATCCAAGACTTGTCTGTTTTACATAGGAAATAAGAAAATAGAAATAAGAGACTATAAATTTCAAAAATAATCAAATCTGTAAACTTAATAGCATAAAATGACACCCAATCCAGAATACAATTGGAAATTCATGAATTGAAATTCATGAATTTTTCATGAGATTTCAACATATTCATTCAATTAAATTCAAAAAGCATTTATTAAATGTCTATTTAAAGTAAGTTGAAATATAAAAAGAAACTTCTCTGAGCTATGTTCATGAAAATTAGAAGCAACACCCCCAAATTGTTTTGGCGAATAAACAATAGCAATTTTAGAATAAAACCATGAATCAGCCAAGCTATGCTAGAATTAATCTGAACTATTTTGGATGTAATATTGTCTTTAAAAATCAGATAAGAACATTACATTTTAAAACCTTAAATAAATAGGAAAAAAATCAATTTGTTTTCATGTGAGTCATGAAGATGAAATATATTATGATGTATCCAGAAATAAAAAGTAGTGAGGTAGTAAACGTCAAAACTGTGATTAATAGAAAATGGAGCCTCACTCTCCTTTAACTATAAAATTCCTTTACCGATGCTGCTGCTGGAACTTCCAGAGTTTGGTGTAAACATCAAAAGTTCTTCCAAAATAGGACTGCCACTGCTTCTGCCCATATTGCGGCAAATCTCTGTAAGAACAAATACACATTTTAAATCTCTTGTGCTATGTGGAAACTAAAGTTTTGTAATGGTAAAAACTGGGTAGATTTAAAGCATTTGCAGTCAGGCTTTCTTTAAAAAAAAAAAGTTACAGTTTTTGGACAATAACCCCATAACAAGGGTCCAGGGCACGTTCTTTCCTATTCCTCCCCCTACCTCTGACAGCTCATTCTTAGTCTCCCACGAGGTTTCTAGCACGCTCTTCCCTCTCCTGGGTGATCTTTTTCGTACTCACTTATACAATAACTTCCGAATGTTTATCTTCAGCTAAGAATTCAGCACCTTGAAAAGCAATGCTTTAGGGACTCTAGAAATGAATACAACACAGATGGTCTTATTCTCAACTATTCTACTCTCTCCCTATAGGTGAAACTATAGCTCCCTGTCCTTGGGCCTGATGGCTATCGTGCCTCCCTTGGGGACAAATACTTTCCTACCATGCAGACACTGGGGCTGCCATAAAACTTGCTTTGCCCAAGTGAAATATAATTGTAAATTATCTACAGCACATCTGAAAAGAATATTTAAGAGGTATTACATGACTCAGCACTTCCACTTTTCCCTCTGACCTAAGACCAAGGCATGGCTGCTCCTCTGCCTGGAACACAGAGTAAGACACGTTTCATACACCTTGTAGCTAACACAGGAGCTAGAAATAAGCCTCTATTGTAGTAAGGCACTGCAATTTTGGAGTGGTTATGGCAGCCTTATTTAGTAAAAGCCAGCAGAGAAACTGGTACCAGGAGTGGGTTACTACCATGCCAAACATATCACACATGTGAGGCAGGTGTTGGGACTAAGGGCAAGTAACTGTTACTGAGGACTGGAAAAATGACGACACACATAACACACTGGCAGAACTGCATTTGCCAGCAATAACTCGAAAAGCAGATAACGTGACTAATGAACTTGTGGATTTATAGGAAAAAGCCAAGAGATGGTATGCTACTAGCCCTGGATGCTATTAGTTGTACTTAACAAAATACATGAAAGTGAAAGAGAAAGAAGAAATCATCAGAAAGAGCGCTAAATAAAATACTTAAGAGAGCAAAGGCTATTATAAGCTAATAAAACTGTATCGCAGGTCTCATCCAGACCTGCGCCTGTGGACAGCTAGTGGACAGCGTCCCTCAAATACCCAGCAGCTGCCTGGCTGGCAGCTAGAGTGCTAGTCACGTGCTTCTCCTTAGCCAACAGGATCGCTTGGGTCTGTTCACCTGAGACTGGTTGCAAGGATCCCAAGAACAGCAAAAGAGAGGGCAGCTTGAATGTGCATTCATCTTTTCAAGTCTGCATAAAATCTCTATCATCCATTGGCCAAAGCAAATCTCATGGCCAAGCCCAGAGTCAGTGTGAAAGGGGACTACTCGTAGGCATGGACATAGGGAAAGCAATGACTTTCACAATCTATCACAGAGAATTTATGCTTCTCTTTTTTAATTTTGAAAATAATATATTTCTTAGAAAACAAAGGTACTATACAGGTGCTTCTCTCCTCGATTCTAGTCCCCAGAAATAGCCCCCATTAGGAATGTATTTTCTATGTACATTTAAGTATATATGTGTTTTTCTATTATTTTAAATAAGTGAGATCAAACTATATATGTTTTATAACTGCCTTTTTAATTTACTAATATGTCATGTTTCTTTAATGACTACAGATTTACTATGTATAATGTAGCATATAATGAACCACTTTAACCAATCCCACCTGATGGACATTTATATTGCTTCTAGCTTTTCCCTGTTATAAAGATGGTGCAATAAACATCTTCATACTTAATGAACTTGAATAGTTATGTGATATGACTAAAAGGTAAATTTCTATAAGTGGAATTGATAAGTGAATGGAAGGCTCACATTTTCTGTACCAGATATTAAGAAAGTAAGTAAAAAAGCAAAAGGTTTTCCTACCCAGAATTTTTAGGCACACATCAGGATGAGCTAGTAATTGCATTTTTTAAAAATGTTTATTTAGAACTTCTGCCCATTTTTTTAAAAAATATATTTTTATTGATTTCAGAGAAAGGAAAGGAGAGGGAGAGAGACAGAAACATCAATGAGGAGAGAGTCATCGATGAGCTGCCTCCTGGATACCCCCACAGGGGACCAAGCCTGCAACCCAGGCATGTGCCCTGACCGGGAATCGAACCCCGATCGCCTGGATCCTAGGTCAATGCTCAACCGCTGAGCCACACCCGGCCAGGCAGTAATTGCATTTTTAAATCCATTTCCATTACCCTTATGATAAGCAGAAACGCATTTCAGATTATAGAAATAGACTATAGGTACTAGTTTCCACATTTATTCCAAGTTTTCGACTTTTTTCTTAATGTCTCCATGGCTCTCTAGTGAGAGGCTGCATTAGAAAGAGCTAATCAGGTATTAAAAATGGAAGTTGCTGCTAGAATCTTCGACTCTTCACAGGTAGCTGCTGCCAGGAAGGTTGTACTACTACATAAAAGCATCGGGCAGCCACATCACCTTCTCAAGACCTGGCAATTCTTGGGTGCTTCTTTAAAGACGCCATGTAAAGTCTTCAGGCAAATTTTCAAGTACGCATTTGCCTGCAAGTTCCTTTAAGTTTCCAAAACTGACAAACTGAATGAATCTCAGTAAGACATCTTATTAAGGGAGAAAACAGAACCAGAACGCGGTGTTTTATTTCATGACTACATAACTTGAGAGAGTCAGTGAAAGGGCTTTAGGGGCAGAGAATTTTGAATGAGAGCGAAAAGCACATAGAAGGTGATTTGGAAGGCGAGAGCCAGGTTCCTGACAGTAAGTCATAACATACTAATGTTTTCTGGTTTATTGGCTAAATTCTATACTATTTTCCTGAAAAGAATTTAGAACGCCCACCACTCCAGTCTAAAGACACGCTATAAAGATAGCAATTTCTTTCTAAAATAGGGTTTAAAATTTTTTTTACTTCCTAAGAGGGTAAGTCATATGATCACCCTTTTTCTAATGAGACATATCATAGAAGCTAATATAGAAAACCACTACAATATGATTAAGAGTCTAAAATTAAGGTATTTTATAAAGTTTTAGACAAATTCCTCTACTATGCAGAGCTAGACTCTGGTTTTAAACTCTGAATATATCATTTGGCCATTGTTCCTGTCAGTAGAGATGGGAAATTAATGGCCCATAGAATTAAATGAAATGGGGCTCTGTGAATTATCCTGTAGGCTAAATGACCTTCTACTTCACATCTTGCCAAGGCACCTGTGTCATAAATTGGCTGCTCTTATTCTTTTCCCAAGGCTTCAGAGGAAATTTAAAGTACGATATCGATCTCCCTTTTTTAAAACCCTCAACTCTCTCAACTAAAGCTGGGAGACTACGGCAGGAAGAAATGTAGTGCAAATGATTAAACCTGGCTCTGAGAGATGGTCCAAATGTAATGTTGAGATGTCAAAACTTAGAAACTTTCTTCCAAGTTTCTACAATTCAACCCTCTTGACTAAATTGAACTATGCAGCACCTCTGAATATGAGTGCATCTGAAGATAGAGCCTGGAAAGAGATAATTAAGTTAAAACGGGGCCTTTAGGGTGGGCCCTAATACAACTTGACTCGTGTTGTTATAAGGATGAGATTAGGACACAGAGAAGGACATTGGGGGTGCTCATGCAAAGAGGGACTGCCACATGAGGACACAGTAAGAAAATGGCCATCTACAAGCCAAGAAGAGAGGCCTCAGAAGGAACCAACCCTGCTGACACCTTGATCTTGAACTTCTAGCCTCCAGAACTGTGAGACAATACATTTCTGTTGTTTAAGCCACTCAGTTTGTGGTACTTTATGACAGCCAAGTGATAAGGTACCCCTCAAATCCCAAAGTACAGGTGGGTGGGGACAAATCAGCAACAGCTGAGACCTGCAGGCTATCGGCATCTGTACAGGAGGAGACAGGAGAAACAGATGGGATATCCGATGGATCTGTGAAGAAGAGAACCCCAATATAGCTGACATGAATTCACTGGGCAGCTCACTGGACCATTCTGAGGACAGAAGCTAAAACTGTGGGAGGGACTTCTCCTGAGCCAACAGCCACATGTAGCTACGGAGTAACTGAAACGTGGCTAATCTGAACTGAAACGTGTGCAAGTATAAAACATTCGGTGTACTTCGAAGACTTGGTATGAAAAAAAAACGTAAAAGATCTCAATAATTTTTCTATATTGATTACATGTTCAAATGAAATATTTTGGATATAATGGATCAAATAAACATATTATTAAAATTAATTTCACTTTTTTCTTTTTACATTTTTAAAATCTGGCTGCTAGAAAATTTTAAATCCCATTTGCGGCTCACATTAAGTTTTTATTTTATTTTATTTTATTTTTTAAAATATATCTTTATTGATTTCAGAGAGAGGAAAGGAGATGGAAAAAGAGATATAGAAACATCAATGATGAGAGAGTCATTGATTGGCTGCAGCCCGCAACCCAGGCATGTGCTCTGACTAGGAATCGAACCCCTATCGATCGCCTGGATCCTAGGTCGATGCTCAACCGCTGAGCCACGTCCAGCCTGGCAGCACATTAAATTTTTATTAGTCAATGCTTCTTCTCTAGAAGTGACTGCCACTCTGGTGGCGGTCGGCCTCGAATTCCAGGCCTATACTTTTGAGTGGGAAGCCACATAAAATAATAGCATACAGTGTGAGCTGTACAATAGTTTAGGGCACTATCTCTGAGTAACATATACCTTACTATTACCAGTGTGTGAAACTTGCCTCTAGGAAAGTATTAATGTTTTGAAGGAGAAGGGAGAGGGAAGAGAGGAAAGAGAGAGGAAGGCAAGGGAGACGATGGAGTAAGCTGGTAATCTCAGTTATCCTTTCCTATTTAAGAGCCAGAACTTCCTAAACATAGGCTTTTAAAGGAAGCACTGTAGAAGATTTCTTCTTTAATATGAAATATTGGGAGCACATTTAATAAAAATAATTTCTGCAATGATTTTTATTTAAGACTATTACACTTCACGTTGGTATATGTCCCTGTAAATATATACATTCGTGGGCTCCAGCGCTTATTTTGGCTTTGTGTTATTTGCTCCTATGGAGTCAAGTAATTAGTGACTCGGAGGCCTGAGCTGTTTCAAAACACCAAAGTCATGGATATCAGTGGCAGACACAGCTGTGTATCTCGAATGTGCCTCAAGACGCTGCCTTATATAATCCCACCCACTACTCCATGCTGCTTCATCACCATGGCAACCAGAACCCTGCAAGCACTTGGGCTTTGATCATTTTTCTGACAGTATTCAAAGCTATTTCTAACACTTCATTACTACTGTACCCACATGCAAGAGCTATTATAAGCACGCCGCCATTCACTCTATCCATTTCTCACTTTCTGGACTATGTTTCCTTATAGAGTAAGCGGAAAGAAGTTTATTTATCATGCACATGTTATCAGCAGGTATTTTCAGTCAAGAAGAATACTCCATGAAGACAGTCACAGCTGGGAAATTGAAAAGGCTGACAACTTGGATGAATGGCTTAATGAAAGGTGAAAATGCACACCTTCGGTAGCAAAAAGGGAATTTATTATATCCAAATAAGACAGTACATAGAAAATCTCAGGCCTTTCATGCACTGAAATGCACTTTCTCACTGTTCATAAACAGTTAAAAAGTCCAGGTGAGAGGGGATTGCCAAGGTGCTGTATCTTCTGTTTTTTATCCAATTGCAAGCCACATGGATGCATTGAGTCAGTAAAAAAATGCACTTATATGTACTTTTCTGCAAGTACATTACACTGCAATAAGAAGTTTAATCACCAGTTTGTGGACTCAAGAAAGAGAGAAAACACAAAGGAAAACTAGCCAAAAGATAAGGGCAAACAATGAAAGGGATGCTGGGAAAGAAGGGCCAATGCCAAAAGCTGACACTAATCCAGCTGGATTCCCACCTCACCCATTTCCCCAAGTTCAAATGCTGGTCCAGAACCACTGCCAGTGTATTTCTGGTTCTCTATAAGCACTTCGACCTTGTTTTCTATTCAGAGCAACACAAATATAAAATGGGGGGCAGGGGAGATTAAAAAAACACACACACCCTTTTTTAAATTATTCCCAAAGAAATCTTCTCTATTGCAAAAGAAATGTGCAAAAACTAATCAACACTTGAAAGTAGAAAGGTGTTTAATCAATATGCTCAAAGAGCTTTGTACCAGGAACTGGAGAGTGATGTGGAACGTGCCACACGCCCCTCCAATCCCCCACCGTGGGGAACTCTGTCACAGACCTACAGAGCTGATAAACAGAGGCCTTTCCAATTGCTCTCCAATCAAGGACTAACCCTGAACAAAACACTTTCACTTATATAAGCAAGCACAGAAAACACCCAACTCACACTCACCAGGCACTGAGATAATCACCCACAAAAGGAAGAAACCAAGTGGGGACTAAGAACAAACAGTCTGCACCACGTATATTTAATACAGAATTTTTGATAAAAGGTCATTTAAAACATATTGTTTTTACATTTAATACATATCACAGGCAACATTTCATTTATATCTTCAGCAAAATCTTTTCCAATAGTTCTACATTATACCATGTGTACATATTAAATGAATTTTCTTTAAAAGTAAAATGGAAAAGCAGAGTCCAAGGACTAATCTCTCAGTAAACTATAGATCTGCGGTACCACTGGCCACAACCTTCTCAGACAAAAACCCAAAAGCAATCAGAGGATACATAAACTTACTCACCACAGACACTGTTTTTTGTAGAAATAATAAAGCTTGTTTAAACTGAAGAAGGCCCTTCACATAATACCTAGTTTTTTAAAAAGCAGTATTGCAAAAAACAGATATAAAATGACAAGATGAAACACATCCGGCATATGGTGGACAAATTTGAGACATGAAAAGATGCTCAACATCATTAGTCATGAGGAAAATGCAAATCAAAACTAGTATGTGGGATATAAAACTGAAACTCATTGACAAAGACAGACAACAGTATGGTGGTGGGGTAGTAAAGGGTAAAGGGGGAGAAATACATGGTGATGAAAGATGATCCTGACTTTGGGTGGTGGGCAGACAATGTAATATACAGATCATATATCATATAAATGTACACTTGAAACCTATATGACCCTATTAACCAATGTCACCCCCCAAAATTTAATAAAATTTAACAAAACTGCCCAGCGGGGCGTGGCTCAGGGGTTGAGCATCGACCCAGGAGCCAGGCGATCGGGGTTCGATTACCAGTCAGGGTGCACGCCCAGGTTTCGGGCTCGATCCCCAGTGGGGGGCGTGCAGGAGGCAGCGGATCAATGATGTTCTCATCATTGATGTTTCTCTCTCTCTCTCTTCCTCTCTTTTCCTCTCTCTGAAATCAATAAAAAGATATAAAATAAAAATTTAACAAAATCCACAATGAGATACCAGTTCACACCTACTTGGATGGTTATCATAAAAAAGACAATAACAAGTGTTAGTGAAGATAAGAAAGTGGAGCCCTCGTACACTGCTGGTGATGTAGCCTCTGGAAACAGTCTGCAAGTTCTTCATAATGTGAAATAGAGAGTACCACATAACTCAGCAATTTTACCCCTCCGTATATACTCAAGAGAACTAAAAACATATGTCCACACAAAACTTGTACTCAGATGTTCAAAGCAGTATTATTCGTAGCAGACAAAAAGGGCAAAGTAACTCAAACACCCATCAACTGACTCCTGGGTAAACAAAATGTGGTAAATCTGTAATGGAGTATTAATCTGTGATAAGAAGACTGGCACACTGATACATGCTACTACACAGATGAAGCTCAGAAAATATTTTATTTTGTGAAAGAAGCCAATTAAAAAAGGTCACACATTGTATGATTCTACTTATATGAATGTCCAGAACATGCAAACCCACAGAAACAGCAAGTTGATTAGGGAGTTGGGAACTGAGGGGAATGGAGAGTCCCTGCTAATGGGTATGGGTTTCTTTTAGGGTAATTAACGTTCTAAAATTAGATTATGGTGACAGTTGCACAATTCTAAGAATACTAAACCACATACTTACAAACTTTGAATGGGTGAAAAAAAATTTATATTTTAATCCTCACCCAAGGATATTTTTTCTGTTGCTTTTCAGAGAGAGTGGAAGAGAGAGAGACAGAAACTTCGATGTGAAAGAGGCACATCGACTGGTTGCCTCCCGCACACATCCCGACCAGGAACAGGGGTCGAGCCTGCAACCGAGGTACGTGCCCTTGGCCGGAATCGAATCCCAGGCCCTTCAGTCTGCAGGTCGACGCTAGACACTGAGCCAAACCAGCTAGGGCAGGGTGCATTTTTATTGTATGAAATGCAGCTCCATGAATTGGAGGGAGAGGAGAAGGAAAGGTAGGGCTAAATCATTTGACTAGAGCACAACAGAACAAAATCATTTACCCACCACACACAAGAACACATCATCAAAGACACATCTGGACAAAAGGGCATGTAGCTTCTGCTGCCAGTCTGTTCAGGGCCAGCACAGCTAAAGAAAAAATAACGCTGCCTAGAGCATTCTGTCATTACTTTAGTTAACAGATATTTTATCCAAAGAAAAAGAAAGAAAGAATAAAAAAAACAAGTGTACAAAGACTGCAACGGGAGAGAGGCCCCACGTTCACCTGCAGTAAGCATTCGTGGGCCCCTTACGAACCTAACTGGTAGAATGTAGGCTAACATACATAAATCCATTGAACCAGACGCTCCTCAACATGAGTAAAACACTGTTATCTTTCCTACTGTTTCTTCTTCTGAGAATGAAGCAGCTGTGGCAAAGAAAAAAAGCACAATCACTAGTACGGATATTTATGCAACATCCTCTCCGTAACTTTCAGAAAGTTACCACACATCAGCCATGGGGAAAAAGACACAGAACTCGAAAGAAATTTAAGATAGCAGCGGTCCACTAACCTTAACCCATTGAACAGTTGCTTAGATTTATCCAGAAGATAGCAAAAATCGGTAACTGTTTTCCTCTCTCCCTGTGGGATGTCATCTTCGGCACCTCCAGAGGACATGATTTCTTGAAGAGCAAATTCAGTCCTGTAAGAAAACATGTGTCCATTAACCAAGCAGGTGAAAATAAAAAGAGAAACAGACCTTAGTCATACCATCTGATAGCACTTTTTCCCCAAGATAGAGAATCTTCTGATTATCAGTAAACCATCAAACAATTTAAATGTGAGATGGTATGGGAGAACAGATAATCTAATATTGTTGGTGGGAGTGAAAACTGGTACGTCCACATTGGGAAGCAATTTTTAGAATATTCTTTCATCCAATATTATTATTTGAATGACTATTATGTTCCAAGCACTCCTTTACATGGTTAAGAATGAAAAAATATTGATTTTTTTAAAATCTATTTACCTATTTGTTCCATTCTATAAATCCATCCTGGAAAATAATCCTACAAATGGAGAACACTTTATCCATAAAGATAGTTGTTTCAGTATCATATTTAAAAACTGATAACCTAAAAGAACCAAAAAAGGGAAATGGTTAAGTACTTCTAGGACCCTAACAACTGCTCTCTACCTTATTACTAACTTACAAGTATATTTAGATGATAAGGCAATAATATGGGGATACCTCAGTATAAAAGAGATATAAAAATCACACCGACACACAGAGGTATATTTTAAAGCTCTATTTTATTGAATCCAAACTCTTTTCATATGTAAGCAAACATGTTAATCAGCCATTTTAAACAGCAAGTTGCTGGACAGTATAGTCTGAACCCATGCTAAACAAACAAACAAAATTTCATTTGTGTTTACACATGGACAGAAATCCCTGGGACAACACAGGGAAATTTGGTCCCAATGTAGGGTGAACAAATAGGCAGAGCAGACAAGGGTCAGACACCAGAGATGGGAGTTAGGGTATGGTGCAGCTGTTTTGGTAAATATTTTTCTCTCCAGCACTGTCTTGATCAGGCGATTGCTGTTGGGATGCTGGGAAGCTGTCAGCAAGCCGAGAACTGTCAAGGGACTACAGGGTAACACACAGATGGGTGGCACTGGTGGTGTCTGCATGTCCACATGCTCCCTCTTCCCACTGCCTTTCCACATTCTGTGGACTAGGGTTTTTTTTATCCTCACTGGAGGATATGTTTTTCTTGATTTTTAGAGGGGGGCGGGAGGGAGGGGGAGGGGGGAGAGAGAAACAGCGACGAGAGAGACACATCATTCAGTTGCCCCACACTCACTCTGGCCAGGTCCAGGGATCAAACCTGAAACGCAGGTACGTGCCCTTGACTGAAAATCAAACACGCGACCCTTTGGTGTACGGACAGACACTCTAACCTCTGAGCCACAGGGGCCAGGACTGGACTGGGATTTTTAAGAGGAAAACAGCTCTTGAAAAGAGCTGAGTCTGGGAAGGAGTCTCACACTTAATGACCCGGGTAAGTCCTCTCCTTTTACCCACCACCAACCGTCCTCTAACCAGGATAGGCACAGAGTAAGCACTAACCAGACTGCCGCTCGCTCCACCCCACTTCACAGGCCTTGTAAACAAAGGTGCCTGAGGTCCCCGGGGCACAGGCGCTCACAGGGAAAAACAAAATAAAAGTTTAAAACAAACAAATTCAATAAGGAAGGATATTAGAAATAAAGCAGGAAGAAATGTTATAATGAAGCAAATAAAAATACTGGGTATGAAAAATATAATCACTGAAATAAACCTAATAGATTAGAAGGAGCCCGAAGAGGAGTCAGCGGCAAGAAAAAAACAAACAAACAAAACCCTAATAGATTCATGGATTGAAGAGGAAAGGATACAGTTGAACAAATAAATAAGCTAAAATATTGGGTTTAAGGTACTCTGACAAAAGACATCAGGAAGAAATAAAGTACGTAAGAGATAAATCAAGAGATAAGGAATAGAGAACTGATAGAGATCAACATCCACATAATATATACATCGGAGAAGAGAAAAGATACTTGAGGCTGATGAATATCTGCAGACATAAATTTCTGTAAACTTCGCAGAATTTAAGAAAATACAAGATCTCAAGCTTGTAAAATTTTTAAAAAAGATTATTTTTTTAAAAGATAAAAAGAAACACTGAAGTGAAACTTAAGAATTTCAGAGAATTTCAGCTCCCTCCCTTCCCGAGCAATCTGGTCCTACTGCCCTTAGGTGGGGCAGAGCACGGCTGCTGTCCGCAGAGAGCAGCCTGCACAGGTGGGTATCAGCGTCCAATTGTGAGGACACCATCCACATTCACACAAAGGGCCCACTGCACGGGACGGGAGAACTGGAGTGGAGTGAGGAGGGCATCCATGAGGGGAAAGACTGGCAGGGGGAGTGAGAGCCTGAGGAGGCAGAGGAGGGCATCTCCACCAGGCAGGGTTCCAAGGCAGCAATAGATTTTTCATAGATAGGAGGATTCATCAAATAAGAAAATCTATTAAAGACAATTGGACCCAGAGTTCTCTCTGCCAAAGAAGGGAGACACACATATAGAAAGGGAAAAGGTGAGAATGAACCCTGTGGATTGAAGCTGGAGGTGTGGGTGAACTGATGGATTTTAAAAATATGAACATAAAAGTGGGTGTGTGTGGGGGTGTGTGTAAACATAAGCACACACATACATGCTCTCTAGCTCTGTAAAACTGTCTACTAAGAGGGCCTCCGAGCAGGGTCCAACCACCTCCATTCTCCAATGGTATGGATGTACCTGGCACCCAAATCTTGGGGCCATACATAGCTAAAACAATGTAACGGGCTGTATTCCCTATGCTGTACTTTACATCTAACTTTATAGCTGGCAGTCTGTACTACTTAATTCCACCCTCCTGCCATCGGGCAACCATCAATTTGTTCTCTATGAGTTTGTTTCTGTTTTGTTTTGTTTGTTTTGCTTTTTGGATTCTGCATGTAAGTGAAATCATATAATACTTGTCTGACTTATTTAACTTAGCATAATATCCTCTAGGTCCATCCATGTTGTTTAAGTGGCAAGATGTCATCCTTTTTAGTGGCCAAGTAATGTTCCACTGTACATATGTGCCACATCTTCTTTACCCACTCGCCTATTCACGGGCACCTAGGGTGCCTTCCATATCTTGGCTACTGTAAATAATGTTGCAATGGACACAGGGGTGCATATATCTTTTTGAATTAGTACTTTCAATTTCTTTGGATAAATGCCCAGAAGTGTGATTGCTGGTCATATGGTAGTTCTATTTTTAACTTACTCCTTTTTTTATTTTTAAATTACAGTTGATGTACAATATTATATTACTTTCAGGGGTACAATTTTGATTTTTTGAAGAATCTCCATACTTTTTTCCATAGTGGCCACACCATCCCACCCACAGTGCACAAGGGTGCCTTCTTTTTCACATAGTCGCCAACGCATTCTTTGTCGTCTTTTAGATAACAGCCATTCTATGACTGTTATTCTTGAATAAAAAGACTGGAAGGAAGGAAGGGAGGAAAGGAAGGAGGGAGGGAGGGAGGGAGGGAGGGAAGGAGGGAGGGAGGGAGGGCACCAGACTAAGATGGTTTTATGAGTTTTAAAACAAATATTTAAAAATCACATTAACATTAAATATGCTTCCTCCTAACCTTCATTCTAATAATGCTAACATATCCTTGACACTGAAAGTAATACAAAAAAGCAAAATTACAAGCCAAAGTCCATAGTATATAAACAGCTGTTCTGGCTTCAAATGTGTGTAATATTATAGATCATAGACCACTGAAATTTTAATAGAACAGCAAACACAATCTCACTGGTTTACTAAAAAATAAATGGTAAATTAAGACTTAGGAATGAAATATGTATATACATATGTATCAATTATGTGGGGGAAATACACATGAAAACCTACAAACAAGGTCAGTTCAACTGACATTCATTGGAAGCACATGTGTAAACATACAAGGGTAAGAATAAAAGTAGAGACAAAGGAAAGGACACACAGCGTTGTGGGTTGAATTGTGTGTCCCCAAAAAGCTACGCTGAAGCCCTAACTCCTTGTACCTGTGAATGTGACCTTATTTGGAAGTAGGGTATTTGCAGATGTAATTAAGATGTAAGTTAACATGAGGTCATATTGGAATACATTGAGTCCTTAATCCAACCTGACTGGTGCCCGTATAAGCCGAGAAGAAGAGATGCAGAGACAGACACCCACAGAGAGGAGAATGCCATGTGAAGGCGCAGAGAGTGAAGTCGGCCGCATGAAGAAGGCGGCAGAGACTAGAATTCTACAGCTGCAGGCAGGGAGCACCAAGGACTGCTGGCACCCGGCAGAAGCTAAGGGACTTGGAAAAGATTCTCCCTCTGAGCTTCTAAAAAGGAACCAATTCTGCCAACACCTTGATTTTGGACTTCTGGCCTCCTGCTGTTTTAAGCCAGTCTGAGGAAAGCAATCCATATATGATCAAGTTCTAACACAGATTACACAATGGGAACACCCGCAAGAGAGCAGTGAGTGGGACAACTGTTCCAAGGCTTGTTCTGTTAAATACAAAGCATCTGACAAATGATTGACCTGCCTTGTTGACAGTTTCCTTTTAGAGGAAGTCTTTTGACAAAGCAACAAGAGAAACTGCTACTCTGGATTTAATTCTCAGTAAGTGGTTCAATATGACAGTATAAAAGAAACCTAGAGAGAAATGGTCTAAGTGTGTATTACATTATACCAGGGAGCACAGTGCAGAGTCCTAACAACAGGGGAAAGAGCCCTGGACTAGGACAGAAGCCTGAGCAGTCCTGTTCCTAACACTTCTTACTTATGTGATTGTAAACAAATAAAAAACTTTAGCCAACACTTTGAGTTGCAGGTTTTTATCCACAAAAACAAGCAATTTACACTCGTCCTATCTACCTCAGATAACTGTTGTGAAGGCAGAATGAGACTACTGAGGTGTGAAAGAAGTCTGAAAGCCTATATAATGCATAATATCACCATCATTACTACTCTGCAGTTTAGTGATGTTTCAGAAAGACAAAACGACCCTGTGATTAGAGCCAAAGGGAAACAAGCTGAGAAAGGAATGGAAGGACATAGGCAATGAGGCCAAAATAGAATAAAAAATTAATTCTGACAAAGAGAAGGTATTTACAGAAATCACATGGTAGGAAAGATCCTTTTCTTATGCAGTCAGATTTTTCTCAGCTATAAAAATGGAATATTAATAATAGCTACCTCATAAGACTGTTGGACAACAAAATAAACTAATGGATATAAAATTGCCCTGTCAATTGTAATATAATCTAAAATGGTTAGTTGTAAAGTTGCCATAAATGCACTCAAAAGCAGAGCAGAAACTGAAAAATACCAAGTACAAAAAGTGTTAAATGTCTACACGTGGGGGAGACGACAACAGCTTTGCCGTGTTCAGTGTAAAAGGAACAAGCAGCTACTGCGTGGTGCAGACAGCATCCCTAAGACACGAACAAATGGCAGTGCTCGAAAAGCTGGTCCCTACCAGAGCAGAAAGCATGTTCATGCATCAAAGAGCGCACAAAGCCATCACAAATTACACACAAATTATCTTCCAGAAACAATTTTTCTGACTTATTCCCACACATGACTGAAGTCAAATTGCGGGTTATAATAACACCTGTTAAGAGAAATGCATAGGAACCAAACCTCTTGCTGACCAATGTATAAAGAAACTGAATGAACTGAGAGCAAAGAGAGTTTAAGAAAAGGGAGCCACAGAAGCCCGGGATCGGAGCAGCAGTGACGCGCACACAGCCACAAGGCTATTTGTAAGACAGTGCTCGGGAGGCCATGAAGATATTTTGCCCACCAAGTGTGGAGAAAGAGATGTGTTTACCTAACACACACACACATGCAAATTATTCAACCAGGACACAGCACAGCAGTGAAAGGAAGAAAGGCAGTCAGTCGGTCAATCATCTAAAAAGAATGACTATCAACAAGACACATACAGGGACTATTTATGAAGCTAATGGGGCAGGAAACACAAAAACATTCTTGATGAAAGAAACCATCAAAATATGAACCCTAGAGAATAATATGGGGAAACGTGAACTGAAGCAGCCAAGGCTAACAATTCATAAAAACGGTCTCCAGTGGAGCCCTGGCTGGGTGGCTCAGTTGGTTGGAGCGTCGTACCCTGCACCAAAAAGGTGCAGGTGCGTGCAGGAGGCAGCTGATGGATGTTTCTCTCTCTGGATGTTCTCTCTCTCTCTCTCTAAAAAAAGAAACACAACCATCTCTGGTGGAGAACCCACAGAAGCAGCTGTCAAATACAACATAGTTCAAGTCAAAAAGCCAGTTATCCCTAACAGCAAAACCCAAGAGGGAACAAGAAGTTCAAGCAAGAGCCTGAATTACTAACCAACAAGACATCGTCGCTCCTATTTAATATGTAAAAAAGTACAAGCCACACAGACGTTCCTTCTTAATCACATGCAGAGATGACAACAGCCGGCAGAACCCACGCCAGGCAGTTTCTGTGCACATCACCTTCACAGCCCTGTAAGGCAGGCATTGTTACCAGAATTTAGAGGCAGAAAAACAGCCTCAGGTAGGCTATTTACCCAGACGTGTACAGCCGGAAAAGGACTCCAAAGTCTTGCTCTCCTTCCCAGGTAAGAATGCAAAGATTACACATTAGGGCTGTCTGAGCTCTTCATCCCAATGCTTTCAATCCCATGGGCTCTACCTTTCCTTTCCCTTAAAACACAGCTTAACAGTATTTTTTAAGCCACCTGCCCCCTCCCAGTAATTGGAAATCCCTCTTTGAAAAAAATGACAAGACCCAAAAGAATCACTAAAACAAATTTTTAAAAATGGACTTTGGTTATCAGATCTACCTGTCAAGGAATGGTTCTAATTACTGGATATTCGACTTTGGGTGTGTTACTGAACTTTCCTAAGCTTTTGGATTTCTTCAGTTCCAGAATGGGGATTATTTACACCATATTCATAACATTACAGTCCAAAAAGTATACAGTTAATAAAAGACAGCAAATATTAAAACTGGTGATTCTGGGTGCTGGACTACAGCAGTGAACAAAACAGGCAAAATCCCTGTTTTCTCAGAGTGTACTTTCTAGGGGAGAGACAAAAATAAAATAAATACAAATATAATATCCAAGTGGTAAGATGTAGTACGAGGAAATTACAGCAGGAAGGGAAAGAGTGTGATTGGGAGTAATATTGTAGTTAAGGTAGGTAGATGAGGTGACACTGAGAAGGTGACATCTGAGCGGAGACCTGGATGAAGTGAAGGAGTGAGCCAAGTAGAGATCAGGGAAGTTCAGGTCCCAGGTGAAGGGAACAGGTACAAGGTGCTGAGGCAGGTATATACTTGGTATAATGAGGCACTACAAGTGGTCTGTCTATAAATACAACATCTTAAAAAAAAAACAGCTCCACCTAAATACATTAATATTAACAAGATTCATGGCTGCTGCTTTCGAGCACTACATAAAAGAGGCAGAGTTAGACAAATCTAGATGCGAGTTTCCAAGCCCAGCATCCTGCTGTGGGCTCAGCCTGCCCCTAGCAGGTTTGCCTTTTTCTGACTGACCATCCATCTAGAGGAACCACCCTTTTCTAATTTGCCCATAGGAACCCATTGGCCACCTGTGGACCCTACAGGACTTCCCCTCCAGTAGAATTTATTGGCTTTACAATCATCAAAGCAGTATTCATAAACCTGTCGATTCAGAAATGGAAATGGACTAATTATGTTGAACTATATAGTTCGTAATAGTTCAACATAATAGTTCTTTGTTATTATTAGATTCTATAACATTCATTAAAGAGGACTTATGACGTGACATAATCCCAACTTTCATTGTCCTTCTTTATCTTAGTATCAATAAAAATATTTTAATCTAATAAGTTAAAATAAAGCCATATGATATACACTGAGTCAGGATTCTGAAGACCCAAGTCCAAGTCCCAACTGCACCGGTTTCCCCAAAGTCACACAGCTTCCAGTTTAACCTAACTTGCTTCCTCATTTGTAAAGTGAGGATAATGAATACCTCCCTCCCTCACCAGGCTAGTGTGATAAATTCATTTCCACTGTAGCCATATTTTCTTACTAAGATAAGCAGTAAACAGGTAAAAAAGCAGATGCAATTATAATAAAAGTAAACAATGTTTTTACTAAGGAAAAAGACTGTGCATATCAGTAGACTTTAATCTAAAAAGGTAAAAAAATAAATCAATAACACCAGCCTTCCACATTTTAAAAAAATAAAATTCTTTGCTGCTGAGGAGTTCCAGCTGTTCCTGCTGCTTATAACCCACCTACAGGTCTAAATGTGCCCTGACGAGGATATCATAAAGACAGAGCTGCCCGGCCAGGGCTGGCTCAGTGGATGAGCGTCAACCCAGGATCCAGGCGATCAGGGTTCGATTCCCGGTCAGGGCACATGCCCGGGTGGCGGGCTCGATCCTCAGTCAGAAGCGTGCAGGAGGCAGCCGATCAATGACTCTCTCATCATTGATGTTTCTCTCTCTCCCTCTCCTTTCCTCTCTCTGAAATCAATAAAGATATATTTAAAAAAAAAAAAAAAAGACACAGAGCTATAGGGCTGGCACAGTTTCTTACAAGAGGACCACGCACCAAATTACCAGAGTCCTCCTAACATCTGGGCTGACAATTATTCTTCTGTCAGGCCTCTACTCTTGGCAAACTCAAGGCTTGTCCTTAGCACAAGGGGTAGTTATCCTGCAGCCAATTTAGAAGTCACTAAACTGACTTAAGAGCCTCCGCCTTCACAACACTTTTCTGAATCAACCCTGTCAGAAACTGTTTCTCTCTGAACTCAAAATTACTTTACTCACATAGCTCAGATGGACCATGTCACAGTTCTTCATGTACATCCATCATCTTTACTAAACTGTAAGCTACTTGAAAGTAGTTGCTGTCTGAAAAGTCTTTCTGTAAAGCACCTATGAATACTGTCCCCAGGTAATCCCAAAATACGAACTGATCAAAGGCAGTGAAAAAGCTTGTGTTCCATATGACAGGCACTGCTCCAGATGCAGGGGGCACTGAGTGTGTGTGTGGGGGGGCACATGTCTGTGTCTGTGTACACATGAATTTATTTAGATACCAAAGGCGGCCAGAAGAAAGGGAAAGTGATTGTGGCAGGGACTTGAGAATCTACAAAAGCTGGGAAGGTTCGTCACCTAAGTCCAGGAGGGAATGAATGCCAAGTAGCTGTCATTAAGAGAATGAAAAAAGGCAAATGTTCAACCTTCTGAGAAAGAAGTCTGGTTATAATCAAATTAGCATAGCAGTATGTGAGGAACCTACAAGTATTTTGTGAAGAAAAGGAAACCCCTCAAATTCCCAACACCTTAGCCAGATCCTGGCCTAAAATTATGCAGATTAATTACCAGGAGACTCCAGTAGGTCAGCGTGTATTCTACAAAGACAGGTACGTCTGGGACCCGCATAGAGGCCACAGAGCTGAGTGCTGAGTGCTTAGTGCTTAGTTCTTACGCGCACTGGCACCAAACTGCCTGCACTCGGCTCCTGGCTCCACCACTCACTAGGGAAACCCAGCTGTGTGATCTTAGCCAAGTTATTTAACCTCATTGTGCCCCAACTTCCCCGTGTGTAAAACAGGGTATGCAAGATCTGCTCCTCAGGGTTGTCATGAAGATTCAGTGAGAATGTACGTAGAGTGTTCAGAAAAGGGCCTGGCACACATTCAATGTCATATAAATAGGACTACCATTTAATGTACCACCTACACTGGGATAATTCTGTGAATGAAAAGGGACACTATGAATGATTACATCAAGACTGCAAAAACCGAGACTGTGTCAAGCAAACCCTGTAAGTTAGAAGAAAAGAGAAAATGTGACCAGAGGAAGTAAAATTCCCTGCCTCACCTCTTTATATGGAGGCTATCCATAGAGATAGGTAGCAAACGTTAAAATCTGAATTATATTCTCCTGCGTGTGCTCTATTAGAGCTAAATGAGCAAACTTAGTTTTTTACAATAAATGATTTCAATTAATATACCAATCAATACTGGCATGATCTCCTCAAGATTAATAACAGGGACCTAACAAGTACTGAGGACATGAGCATGGTAACAGGCTGAAAGATGGTAAGACTTGCTCCTTGCCCTCAAGAAGCTAACCACTGGTTAGTTAGATGATTCCCGCAGGAACTTTCCTGCTAATAGTCCCCAGAGGCCATTGTTATAGTGAATACACTAAAACAGAAAGATATTTCAGAGAAATATTGAAAAAGATGAGAAAGGCAGCTTTAAAAAATGCAGATAGTAAAAAAGAAAGATAAAGGAGTATTTCATAATTCTATACAGCACTGCCAAATAGTTTAAGACACTCTAGAAAGAAAAACTAAAATTCACACAAAATATTGCTGGCAAGTAGCTTTTGTTTTGGACTACGCAGCATCCATTTCCCTTTCTTTGTGGAAATACTGCTCAATCTCATTGGAAATAAAAACTCAATTTGGAAGAAAACATACTGAGAGAGTGAGGGAGCAGGAAAAAGAATGAATCAGGGAAATTACTGTGTGTGACAATGGCTCAAAAAAAGGGCCCTCAGGTTTTAAGGGCAGGTACTGAAATTTACAGATGAAATGATGTGATGTCTGGGAGTGGGTGTGGATACAGAGCAGCCATGAACTTGTGAGTGTTGAAGCCTAAGTGATGAGAGGATGGGAGATAATTATTCTATTTCATTTTCTCCAAGTTTAAAATTTTCATTTCAAAAATATTTTTCCTAGTTAATTTACAGTATGATCCCAATTTCATAAAGGCATTTCTCTCTATGCTTCTATCTGTATATTTACATGGAAAGCTATCTGGGATAATGAGTGTTCACCTAAGTGTTAATAATAGTTATTTCTGGGTGCTGAGATTTGAGATAGCTTCATTAACTTTCATTCTTGAATTTTCTACATTGTTTGAATTCAAAATAGTAATTGTGATTTAGTTTCCCAAAAATCATGGAATGACATTTCTTAAATCAAAAGCATAAAATCAAATAAGATAAAATGTTAACATTGGTTAAATTTGATTTAAATCTGTAAAACATAAGTTTCCCAATCCTTAGGTATATCTTGCATTTGTAATAATTCTCAACATTATGTCACTCTCTCTTATTCTTAATTCAGTTACTAAATACTCTACTTGTAGGTCAGACTATCTCAAGTAGATAAACCAATTTTGCTGCTGCAGATTTAATGATTCAAATGAAAATTATACTGCTTAAGTCGCTTCTTTCACTCAGTTCCAAAGCCTGAAAATAAAAGCCTTAGACTATATATAGTACTATCACCTTCAAAAATATGGGGGAAAGCATTAGAAGGTTATGTAATCCAATCTTCTTTAAATGTACTACTCGACCTTTGGTCAAACGAAACAGTCCCAAAACATACCCCAAAGCAGACTAACTGGCACAAACATAAATGCTCAAAGGATAATACAATCATCATCTAACCTCTTGAGATCTGCAGAGCAGCAGCAGCAGCAGCAGCAGCACCACCCCAGAGCTTATTAGAAATGCAGAATTTCAGCCCCGCCCTGAGCTACTAAAACAGAACCTGCATTTTAACAAGCTCTCCAGGTGATCTGCATGCATGTTTGGTTTGAGAGACAGTGATCTAGCTGTTTCTATACAAGCTTGTTTGAAGCTGAAGTTTAGAGAGCTACAGTCTTGTAATACGAGGAACAAGTTTCTTACACTTAGGGGGATAACATAAAAACTGTGTAATGACAAAATAGCCACAGTAAGAGAAAACTTAATGGAACCCTCCTCTACCACCCCCCAAAAACTATCTATAATCACATCAAACCACATGCTGTACTTAATATCAAGCTGAGATGCATAACCCATGGACACAGACAATAGTGCGATGAGGGCCTAATGGGAGGTGTGTGGGGGGGGGGTGTCGACAGGAAAACAAAGGGGGACACCTGTAATACTTTCAACAATAAAGGTAAACTTTAAAAAAATCAAGTTGAGAAATTCAAACAGTCATTTATATGGACCCCTTTCATTCAAACAATTTAATTGCCTCTTCCAGTAAAGAGGAAAGCTAGTCTAAATAGCACAAAGCTATGGTTCCTAAACCTGGCTGGTTATTCTCGAATTTTTTTTAATAAAGATTTCTGGGACCTACTTCTAGATATTATGATTCAGGAGGGCTGGGATTCTATATTTTTAAAAACTATTTTAGCCATTTCTGATTAGTTTCATTTGAAAATCATTACTTTTTGTAAATAATGGATATGCATTTGGCCTATATCAAATAACTGATATGTAAAAAGACTAAACTAAGGGGCTGGGAGAAAAGCATAGATGAAAGTGAGTTCAATGATCCACACCTAGGAAAGGCTGGTTAGCCTACTCACAGCAGTCACATAGTGCCCTGGGGTAAAAAAATAATTTCTCAGTGTCTAGACTTGAACTCAATTCCAGAATGACCACAACTAGCAACCTCTTCAGCACCATACCGCACATAGTAGGAGCCCCCCACTCACGCTCGCTCGCTCTCTCTCTCTATATATATACACATTTATTGTTGTTGTTTATCCTCAGAGGATATTTTTTCCATTGATTTTTAGACTGGGAGGGAGGGAGGGAAGGGGAAAGAGGGAGAGAAACATCTATTGGTTTCCTCTCACACAAGCCCCAACCAGGGATCAACCCTGCAACCTGGGCATGTGCCCTGACCAGGAATCAAACCAGCAACCTTTCAGGGCATTGGACGATGCCAACTGAGCCACACCCGCCAGGGTTCTGGAGCTTTTTTTTTTTAAGGCACTAATCCTATGAGGTTCCACCCTTATGACTTGAACGCCTCCCAAAGGCCCCACCTTTGAGATTAGGATTTCAACACATGAATTTTGGGGGAACACAAATAATAGACCACACCAGCATCCTTAAAGCAAACATCCTTAACCAAGGTCTCCCAGTGGAGTGGCCCTGGCGGTAATTCCAGATCTTTTCATTCCCTTGGTTCCTGCCTGTTTTCTGAACCAGATTCTCCAGTCTTTCCGTCAGTGCTGTGTGGTGCTTGACAACCATCCAATAAATTCCTTTTCTGCTTAAATCAGCTGGAATCAGGGACTGTAGTTCTCAACCGAGAACCTTCCCTGAAACAATGTCACGCCTTTCTCATTTTTCTTTGTGTCAGTCACATGTCACTAAGTTAAGCCTTCCAAAACAGGGTGTAATTAAAAAGCTGGCGTTCTAAATGCCATTCATATTGTCAACCTCCTGAAAACAGCTTGCAAAATGAACAATGAGTTTTATTACTTGATTAAATCCAACCCTCTACCTACTCTGAGCGTGCATCTCAGCAGCTCAATGTGGCTGAAGAAACACACACAACCATGCTGACAGGGCTCACTTTCAAGTCACGACCCCAGGATGGGCACTCGCACCAGTGCCCTAGTTTGTTCATTCCTGACCTTCTTAGAGCACTGTTTCACACCTTCTCCTCTCTCCTCGAACTTCCAACATCTCATCCGCATCCTCACTTCTCAGCTGATCTATAGTTCACTGAGAAAACACAAGCAATCAGTACAGATCTTCCACACACCCAACCACACACATACCAACCACTTGCATCTGTAATCATATACATCACTCTGTCCTTCCATTACCTTGATTGAACTGTGTTCCTATCTAAGGTCAATGCCTCCACCTACGCATTAGCTTTCATATCCCCTACTATTATTTAAGGACATCCATCAGCCCATCAACCATTCTCTCTCTACAGCATCACCAATTGTCTCCTCTATACTGCACAATGGTCATCGGTGTTGAGAGAGAGAGAGAAACATCAATCGGTTGCCTCTGTAAGTGTCCTGACTGGGGATCGAACCTGCAACTGAGGTATGTGCCCTGACCAGAATCAAACCAGCAATCCTTTGGTGCACAGGAGAATGCTCAACCAACTGGGCAATTCCAGCTGAGCAAAAGGAATTTTTTAAAAGGGGGGAAACTTCGTGGGTTCATCCCTGCAGTTCTGCTCATAGATGAGCAGAAATATATACATTGACTTTTGGGAACACGAAAAAGAATCAATGTGGAATTTATTAAAACCAGATAAATGATGTCTTTATTCTGATTCTTTAAACTCCTGAAGAAATGTAAAGGCCCGAAAAAGATTAATATATTTTATATGGATGTTAACGCTAAGATATAGAAATATATTTACAGACATAAAATTCATATGAAAAAATCAGGATACTCTTCCTAGGGTCTTGTGATTTAAGGAGGCAAGGAGAAAAGAAAGAGGAATTGTACGAACTATATATGTACTATTACCCTCTCTAACTCCTAACTGAAATTTGGTATTTCCAAGTAATATCCTCCTGTTACTGGCAAAATATATTCTGGATATTTCAGATGGGTATGTTACTTGAAATAAACCTACATTTCAAGGAGGAAGAGTTTATGGGTGTTTCATGAACCTCAAAGAATTAAAGTAACAATCAACAATCAATAGAAATTTTCAATACTAATATTATTTAAGAATATAAACATATTTAGAACATAATTGAAAATACAACAAAAACGGTCTCGGATGCTAAATCTGGACTGCAAATGCAAAAGAGACTTAATAAAGCAGTGTAACATTTATTTTGCACAAAATGACTCTACTGGTATATAAAATCAAAGAGAAGCCTTTAAAAGACAAACTTATGCATAACAAGATTGTTTAAACTCATTTAGAACTGTTCGATGTTACATATCAAAAAATTAGGAAGGCCAATAATCTGTAACATTACAATTTAAAGATGCTAGGTGAGGCATGGCAGTGAGATGTAGCTGCATTGCTGGTAAATTACGAAAGGGAGGGGGGGTCAGATGTGGGAGATAACTTCTGTGGTGGTGTTTTTCCTATTTGTGCACTGCAAAGGGAAATCTCCAATCTAGTTATTAAACTTTCAGTCTGTCTGAGGTAATAGCTATTATGCCAAAAGCAATTACAGGCTGGAGCTAGAGATCTGAGGGTTTTGCTGTTGTTTTAACAGATGTAAGGGAATTCTTGGGTTTGTGTTATGTGCTCTTATCCCTTAACCAACAAGTACGTCCACAATATCAAAACTCTCACTTCAGTTCCCATTTCTTCTCAATTGGCAAAATCACAGATTTTTTAAAAAGACACCCTTACCCTAGATAAACGTGTCCAATATTGCCTTTGATACAAACTTTTTTAGACAGATTTTATTATTATTTTTAAAATATATTTTTATTGATTTGAGAGAGAGGAAGGGAGAGGGAGAGATAGAAACATCAATGATGAGAGAAAGTCATTGATCGGCTGCCTCCTGCATGCGCCCCCTGCTGGAGATCAAGTCTGCAACCCAGGCATGTGCCCTGACCGGGAATTGAACCTCAATCTCCTGGATCACAGGTGGATGCTCAACTGCTGAGCCACACCGGCTAGGCTTTAGACAGATTTTAAAAACAGATTTACTTATAAGGGATTTTCTTGAGATGTAGAGAAGTGACTGCAGCTTGCTAGAGGTATTTTGGCCTATTTCACTGGGCATAACATCTTCGAGGCTCATCCATGCTGCAGTCTGTATCAGAATTTCAATCTTTTTACAGTTCAGTAATATTCCATTATACGTATATAACATACTTTGTTTATCCATTCTTCCATGGATGGGCATTTGGTGCATTTCCACCTTTTGGCTCTTGTGAGTGCTGCTGCTGTGAACAGTGATGGGCACATACCTGTTTGAGTCCCTGCTTTCCATTCCTTTGGGTGTATACCTGACGTGGAAGTGTTGGAGCACATAGTTCTTCTATGTTTGAGTCTTCGGGGGAACTGCCATATTCTAATATAAAATTCTAAAGCACAAATGTCAGTGTATTTTACAGATCTATGAGAAGTCGCTCTGGTCCTGTGTTGATTGCTCACACTGACTACGTTTACCTTGAAACTACAACATGTAACAAGTACGTCACAAGTGGCCCAAGACTTCACATTTGGAAGGGAAACAACAGGAATAATAGCAGCCATCATTTATCGACTGATTGCTAACTTCCAGATTCAGAGCTAAGAGCTATGCATATAAGGATGAACACACAACACCAGCCGGCCAAGAAATCAAAGTACAGTCTTTTCCGAAACGTGTTTCTCAGAGCGTTAACAGTTGCTATGAAAGCTGAGAGTTCAACTGGTTAAACAGTTAAAATTTTATCCTGAGGCTTTTTCAGACTTTATTAAACTAATATGTACTGTGACTTTCTAAGAGGGGATATACTGAGCCATTATTCAAATTGGCTTTTGTTGAAGATCATGTGGCAGGAATGTTCTCACCTAGGGCAAGGTTCTCAGCCTGTGTTCTTGGCATTTGGGCCCAGATCAGTCTTTGCTGTGGAGGCTGTCCTGTACACTGTGCAATGCTCAGCAGCATCCCTGCCCTCCACACACAAGATGCCACTAGCACATTCCCCAACTTACGACAAACAACATCTCCATACACTGCCAAATGTCTCCTGGGAGGCAAAACCACCCTCAGATGAGGACCACTGGTCTGCTATTATCTCAAGAAGTTCTCTCGCCATTTCTGCACTTAAATAGAGGCCATTAGACATGGACTTCCTCATTTTCTCTCCTGCTTCAAACTGTCTTCCTCCTCCCCTCCTCTTCTACCAAAGAACAGCTGCTCCTCTCAGCCTCCACCTGCGCACCATGGCCTGCCCATCAATTATCTTCTGGCCAGGATATTTAATTTCTCCCTCAGCTTCCAAACATGCTCGTTTTTTCTTCTCTAAATCAAATCAAAACAAAACAAACACAAACCCTTCTTCTCTCTCTCCTTCTCTATACAACTAAGTCTTCATAAGGATCCAACGTATACGCGTGGCATTCACTTTTCTCTCCTTGTGTAAGGCAATCCGTGAAATGAAAATTGTGTGTGTGTTGAATGGACTTCTGGAGAAAATATTTGACCTGGTAAGCAACCCAGCTCTTGAGCTCCATGACACTGGTCTCCTAGCCCTCCTCTGATGGCTTTCTCTGGTCATTTCTCTGTTTCTTCTACATCCACTAAATACAGGTCACCTTTTGGGGATGATTTTCAGTACTTTTCTAAATGATTTCCATGGCTCCAAACACCCCTAGGAACTCTCTGTATCTCTGATCCTGAGCTCCAGATTAAGATACTTGAACAGCAATGTAGCAGAATTTTGAAAAAAATGAAGTAGTATTAACATAAATAATAATAGTAACCACCACCAAAAAAAAAAAAAAAAAAAGCCTTCTACATGCCAGGCAGCGAAGAAAAGGGTTTAATAAATACCGCCTCATTTAATTTACTGCTCCACAACCGTATGACACAAACCCTACTATTCCGGCTATATACACGAGGTTTTATCTCAGACAAGTCAAGTAAACTTTCTCACATAGCTAATTAAAAATACAGGATTGGTAATGAATTTTACTTTAAGGCCAATTTTCTTAATCAAGTGACATTGTTTCATGTTATCTTTTACATTTCTCCTCAAAATTCAATTCTCTTGGGGTTTTTCTGACTCTCACAAATGTACAGGCTCACTTAAGGTCAACATTGTAAACTGTACACTCTTGGCCTGTGAATCAAAGAAAACATTATTTTTCTAAGAATCCCAGGGTTAAAAGAAAGCTGGCTTTATGGAGCTCATCGCCAAGCCTGCAGGCAGAATTGTATCGAAACCGTGCCAGGCAGATGGGTATCTTCTATTTTTAATGCCATCTAGGAAAGGAGATTCTTGCCTACCGAATTTAGATGGCGAGCCAAAGGAAGGAAGCTTATCTAATTTTATGCTCCATATAGCTACACCTTCACATACAGTTGGCAATATGTTTTCTAACAGGATTATTACAAGTAGAAATGGATACTTAAAAACTACAGCAGTGCACAAGGGTCCCCTTTCCTCCACATCCTGGCCAACACTTGTCATTTGTGGATTTATTGATGACACCCTCTCTGACTGGTGTGAGGTGATATCCCATCGTGGTTTTAATCTGCATCTCTCTGATGATTAGTAGTACTGAGCATTTTTTCGTATGTCAATTGGCCATCTGCACGTCCTCTTTGGAGAAGTGTTTATTCAGGTCCTCTGTCCATTTTTAATTGAATTGTTTTCTTTGGAGTTTTATAAGTTCTTCATAAACTTTGGATATTAACCCCTCATCAGATGTACCGTTGGCGAATATGTTCTCCCATTCGGTGGGCTGTCTCTACATTTTGTTGATGGTTTCCTTTGATGTGCAAAAACTTCTTAGCTTGATGTAGTCCCATTTGTTCATTTTTTCTTTTGTTTCCCTTGCCTGAGGAGACATATCAGAAAAAATATTGCTACTAGAAATGTCTGAGATTTTACTGCCTATGTTTTCTTCTAGGATTTTTGTGGTTTCAAGTCTAACATTTAAGTCTTTAATCAATTTTGAGTTTATTCGTGTGTATGCTGTAGAAGGTGGTCTAGTTTCATTTTTTGGCACGCATCTGTCCAATTTTCTGGGAGATTTTTTTTCAACTTCACCTTCCAACCATTAAAAAAAAGTTTTTCATTTGAGCTATCACAGTTAGATACATCCAATAGCTCTTTCTTATCCCAAATTCTCACAGAATCCAGTTATTTTATAAATCCTTAATTCTAAGATATTATGAATCAGAGAATTTTTTTGTTTTATTTTGGTTTGATATTTTTTCCCTGTCTCATGATCCTCAGTGGTCTGCTTCTACTTGAGAATGAGACACTGAAGGATGTGACTGGTGGCCCTGGCATGTAGAGACAGGGCTTTCAACCAAAGAGCTTCCCTACAGGACACAGTTCTTTCACTGGAGACCCTCACAGGTCAGTATGAGAAAGGCTTTTCCTTGACGCTTCTTTAGTTTCTCTCCTGAATGAGCTGAAGAAGTCTGGTGACCGGTGCTTAGGAGCCAGAGTTTAATTTACAGATGAGGTGGGAAGTTGGAAGTGCACAGTTTGGTACACAGACAATCCCCATTTTCTGTTCTATGACTGACTTCATCCCCAAATGTCTCCAATTTATAGAGACCCACACCCCAGCCACATTCAATTTCTCCTGAATAATTACGGGGTGGAGGGGTTATCTGGCTGCAGAGTGTGGGACAGGGTACTTGGGGATCCCACTTTTCAGTATATAGGTTTTGAACCGATGCCTCACTCCCACCTCTGAACTACCCGGTGCCACTAGGAAATGTGTGGGTTGAGTCACTCTTGCTTCTTGTAGGCACTGCCCCTTGGGGTCCTAAAGGTTGACACCTAAAAAGTACTAACATCTCTCTGTTCTGCTGCGTCAGTTACTTTTTCCTCCACTGAGTTTCTGTCACCAAAATTTTATTAAGTCTCCCCTCAGGTGTTCTGTTCTCAATCAGTCTCCTTATCTCTACAGCCTTAACCTTTTCCGCTTTTTTCATAGTAAAAGAGAAATGTACAAATGATGTATATGGAAAGTGCATCATTTTACACCAAAAGTGAAGCTAAAGTTACAACAACACTGGGAGAAAGATATTATCAAGTGCATTTTAAAAATAAGGAACCTAAGTCTCAAAATTATTAAGTAACTGCTTCATGTCAAAACCCAGCAAGTGACAGACACAGAACTTAAATCCGTTTAAGAGAGGAGTGAAACGTTAGATTTGGGGCCAGTACAGAATCACACATAAAAATAAACTAAAAAATATAATATTCAACACAGAGATGAAGAACATATATTTCACGTCCATTCCTTCTCATTTTGGAGCAAGGGAAAGAATAAAGGAAAGGGGAGGGGGGTGAAGAGAAAGGGGAGAGGGTGCTGGGAGCAGAAAGAGACGTATGGGGGTGTCTATGCAGTTGCCCTCACTCTGTCCCACCACTGAAGGCTGGGAGGGGCAGGCGCTCAAGGAACCACATCAAGAGGTGATGGAGCATGGCCGGTGTGGCTCAGCAGCTGAGCACCAACTTACGATCCAGGAGATCGCTGTTCGATTCCCGGTCGGGGCCCATGCCCAGGTTGCGGGCTCGATCACTGATGTCTCTCTCTCCCGGACTCTCCCTTCCTCTCTCTGAAATCAATAAAGACATCCTGGAATGTTAAGCCTGGCGCTGTCATTAGATGGAACTTTTACGTTGTCTTTTCTTGGGAAAAGAATAAAGGAGTTACCAGCATAAAGAAGGGAAGGAAATGTTTATGGCTGAGAGAGTGAACTGTAGAGACTGAATCACTGCTTGACACTTTGGGAGATGCTGGTTTAAACTGTCAAATTTATGGCAAGAAACTAATGCCTATTACACACTGACCGACAGGGCCTAAGAACAGCAGGAACAGGTAGCATGTACTGAATGCTTACCTAACCAGGGTGTTCTAGAGCATTACAACAATAACAGCAGCTAAGATGTACTGAGTGTTCCCCATACGTTAACTGAACCAGAATGATTTTAAGATTCCGGCATACAACAGAGTAACAAGGCCTGTCTATAACTGACATAATAGGACCATCTCTATTCCTTGAGTTTTATAACCTTAGTCTAAACCATAACTGTGAACTTCAAGGGACACTCATAAGGGCAGAGAGGAGACACCAATGCAGAAGCAGCAGCCCATTAGGCTTAAATTAAATAATTTCATCATAACCTCTCAATTCTGAGCTAAAAGCTATTCTTATTTTATTTCAAGTGTCAGCACTGTTTTGTTGCCTGAACAATAGTGGCCCTCAAAGGGGCTTAGCAGCTTTGACTTCTGCTGGCAGTGAACTAAACACTGACACACCAATTGTTTAGAAGCCACCTGGTGGTGAGAAAACCAAAGCCACGTTTAAGATTTCAAATAACTCACTAATACAGTAATTAAGGGGCAGGTTCTATTCCCCCGAGTGTTAAAAATGTTCCAAATCCCTTTATGACACTGGAGAAATTACTTGTACTTCAACCAAACCTGCCTCGTTTCCCTACACATAAAGGAATCCAAGTAGCCTTCAGAAGGGCTTCAGGCTCAAAATTCCTACCACCCTGTATGGTATCTCTGAATGTGTACAGTAGAATCAGGAAATGCTGTATTGTAAACATAAAGAGAACAGACAAATACTTGGACACAAATGCTTATTTATGTTTTCTGTATTTCCATTTTTGCCACAGAAAAGGAAATAATTTACTCTGTGTCATCCCCAAGAACCTGAAGTTCATCTCCCAATACATTTCCAAGCCTTAATCTCAGAATATAAGCACTTTGAAGGAAAGCGGTATAAATACATTCATATTTATTCAATATGATCTTAGAAAAGTCCTCAAATGTTGATCTAAATGTTTTAAAGTTTAAATTACGTAAGTATAAGTAACTCTGTCTATCTGACCTAAAAGTGTGATTAAAAAATACAAGCACTGGAAGATTCGTTTCCAATGGCCTCGCCGTCCAGTAGAATTTTTTAGCATCATAAGCTTCGTTTCCTGCCTGAGGTCCTCAGGGATCTAGTCTGACAGCTCTCCTGTACAATTTCTACTATAAGACTTCTCTGGCCTCTCCTGGCACATAAAAACTGCTGCTAGGTAGTATTTCTTTTGGCAACAAGGAACATACTTTATAGAAACAGACCTTCAACTGAACCCTTTCCACTCAAATTCACACTCTTCCCTAACATGCAAATCTGAAATTAAGTCTACTCTGTCAAGATGGACACATTTGATGGTTCTGAAATGTTATACATTCACTAAACTTTCCAGTAACAGAATTCAATTCTAATTAGAATCTCTCCTGAATAGAAATAAAAAGTGGTTTTGGTAAATCATATTCTGAACTACAGTTAGTTTTCTTTCAACTGCCCCAGGATTATAGACAGACATCCACTTTATAAGGTTTTAAGAAATAAAAATAAAATTGCATGAAATCTAGAGAAATAAATACAACAATATAAATGGTACTTCCGAAGCTTAAGAATTATACTTTCAAATCACTAGTCCCACCTTTCAATACAAACACACACTAACCCACTGCCAAAGAGGTAAAATGTACATCTTAGAGACTGACAGAGCCCAAATGAAGCACTGAACCAACTACTTAAATCAAGCTCTCTTTTTCTAAAGTCTCAATACAAACCCCACGAATGCTTTAATTTAACTCAATATTATGGTGGTTTGACACCATGTGAAAAAATACATGGTTTATTCATGATTAGATGTATGGCTTTTAACAGATTATTTGTCATCTTAGAAAAACAGGTGACCCAAACTGAAACAAAAACAAGTGAAAAATCTGAATGGTCCTATAACTATTAAAGAAATAGATCTGTAATTAAACAGTTTCCCAAATGAAGTCACCACAAGGCTTCACCAGAGAAGCTGTCTAACCATTTATGGAAGAAAAGGCACCAAAATTAGGCAAGCTTTTCTAGAAAAAAAACAAGGAACGTTTCCCAGCACACTTTCTCAACCAGGACAGTCTCAATGTCAACGCCTGAAAAAGGGCAGTGTATGAACAAAAGCCATAGGTGCAATAATCCTAAAAAATACACTAGTAAACTGAACCGAGCAACACGATCCTTCTTCCCCAAAGAGGTCATTTGGTCTTTGCCTCTTAAGTGAACCTTTAAGCCTTGAAAAATCTAAAACACGTTTAATGATTCCTTAGTCCCCTCAGACTTCCCCAAATCCCTCCATCTCGAACTCCTTAGGTGAGCCTGCCCCATCATTTCAGATCGAAACCTTTCTCCTGGTTATCCTTCCCCCTCCCTGGTCTAAAAACAATAATGCCAATAACAGAGTAGTGATTAGCAGTCATCGACAGCCAACCTTCTGTGGCAGGTGCTATGTAAAACTCAACATGAGTGTATGATTGAAATACCACTACAACCCTACGAAGTAGAAACCATTTTGGAAATGAAGACACTGAGTTACAAAGAGGATGCTCCTTGCCAAATCGCCGCTGGCCTGAATCGTTCCGAAGTCACTTCTCATTATTAACATGCACACGACCTTCTAAATTAAAACGATGTGAAAATGGAGCTATCTGGGAAGGGCATTACTGTCCAAATTTGCTGTTTTGTACTACTCTTAAAAAAAAAACAAAAAAAAAACAACCCATAATTTAATACCTATGTAAAATGAGAGTCAATGACATTAAAATTTGTACAGGAAGGGGACACAGAATCTGTTTTTTCTTCTGTTATGAGACTGACAGTGCTCCTGAGGGCAGAAATGCATCTTGTTCTTAGAGTGGAGGCAGTTTAATACATAACACGGTCTCTACTCCAAACTCTGGCAAAACGCAATACCAATTTGGTTATCTTCTGTTGTCTATCTTAGCAGCTTAAAATAACAATCTCTTATTGAGCTCATGAACCTGCGATCTGGGTGGGGCTTGGCAGGGGCAGTTCTCTGCTCGACGTGGGGCACCCACTGGGGGAGCATCATGGGGATCCAGAGGATTAAGAGCCACTTTTAGGGTGCTCACTCGCAGGGTTGGCACGCTGATGCTGGATGGATGTCAGCTGGGAGCTCAGCTGGGGCGGAGGGCCGGGAGCTTCCGTTTCTCCTTCACGCAGGCCTCTCCCTTGAGTGCCTCACAGCACTGCCTGGTAGCTAGGGTGTGCCAAGAGAGGAAGGTGGGAGGACATGGCATTTCCAAGACCTAGCCCCAGAAGTCACATAGTGTCACTTAAACCATGCTCTATTGGTGGCAACAGTTACAAAGGCCTGTGGTTAAGAGATGGGGACACAGACCTCACCACTGATGGGAGGACTGTCAAGGTCACACTGTAAGGGTGGCGTGTAGAATGAAAGATAGTGCACACATCTCTGGGAAATACCATCTATCACACCAATGGGATGGTTCTGTGTCTGAATACACTGATGTTAACTTTCTGTCAATAGTGTTCATTGGCTTTTAATAAGTAGCCATTTCCTGCAAAGAGCAATAGGTGAAGAAATTGGGAAACAACAGCCTGGAGTTCCTTCTGCCTGGTGATGAAATAAAGTCAGTGGCCTCCAAATGATTATCTTCAGGGCCAAATGACAGAGAAAAAGGAAAGACAGGTACCTTCCAGAGCAGAAGAGTGATAACATACAGAAAGTGAGAAATCTCTCACTAAAAAGTAAACATTTTTGAGTTGGAAGAAACTTTTGATATCAGTCTACTGCCTTTATTCTAGCAATTACCAGAAAACTCACTGAAAGGTAAATGAGAAGAGCATTTCTCAGTGAAGGTTAGGAAGACCTCTTATTTTTGGTAAAGCTCTAAATTCTAGAGTGCACAAGTTTCTATTCATTCAATTCCCTATTGTTACTGGCAGTAAAAACCCTTAAAAATGAAAAACCATCAAACACCTTCAGAGTTAACAAGGTAGGGGAAAACCTGGGGCACCTGCACCCTGTTTCGGGGAAGTGTTTATGGGCACAGAGAACAGATTATATAACGAGTGTTGGAAGAAAGATGGGGCATGTAGGGATAAAAAGAAAGAAAAAGAGCGACTAGAAACCAGCAAAAGCTCTGGGGATTTCATCAGCAGGCCACACCACATGCTCTTTAAACACACTCTTGGACAAAGACTCCATCCTTAAGCCCAGTCCTTTTTCCACATATCAGAGCTGGAAATGGCTCCGGAGGTAGCTAACCCAGTGGTCGCCAACGTTATCAAGTATAAAGATCTCTTTTCAAGAGCAAAAATGCTGTTGTCATCCACATGACAATTATTGTGATTTTATTACCTGGTTATTGAGAAAAATCAATAATGACCAAAGTACCACAAACTCACTAACACCTCTACAAAATGCTATTGGTATTTTGTCACAAGGGCATTTACAGATGAGATATTCGATTTAGGTAAAATTCTTAGGAAACACTGAATACACGTCGATTACTAGTAAATGTGAATAAACCATATTTGAAAAGACCAAGGGGAAATTTTTTTTTATTGAATTAACAGGGGTGACATCAGGTAATAAAATGATAAGTTTTAGGTGTACAATTCTATAATACATCACCTGTATACTGTATTGTGTGTTGGCCACCCCAAATCATCTCCTTCCATCACCATTTACCCCCCTATACTACCCCCCTTCCCCTCTGGTAATCACCATACTGTTGCTTGTGTGTATGAGGTGAATTTTTTGTGGGGAGTTTTCCCTTAATCCCTTCACCTTTGATACCGGAACTTTTAAGGACTCCCTTTTCAGGTAAGTTACAGGACTTCTGCTGTGCCTGTGGTTGGACTGGATAACTAATCTCTTCCAACACAGATTCTATAATTCTCTTATAAATTAGTAAAAGCATCCCACTCCTTTCTAACCTACATCTAAATGATTTAAAATTGCTTTGAGACAATACAGATGCATATTCCTATTTTATAAGAAAGTAAGAATCCTCTTACTTGATGACAATTTTATTATCACCAGCCAGGAGTTACCTTGATAGACAAATGGCCTGGCTTATCTACTGTTAGAAAGACAGCGTAATGGCAGCTTTTCTAAATCTAAAATCTTTGTGTTTGGCAGCTGCTCTCTAAAACTCTGTGTGTGATCACTCCATAGGCTGGAAATTATCACAATCATTTAAAAGTTCTGCCTGCTGCTTTGTGGGCTTTGGGGAACCATGTGTGAGGACCTTCCACATGGGCCCCATCCAGAGAAGAATTCCCAAGACACCACCAAACAGGCACATACCCATTCACAGCCCATGGAGTATGTGGACAGAGCTTGGAAGAAACAAATCCAGCTGCAAAACAGAATGTAAAGAGTGGCGTCTAGCCTCAGAGTGAAATGTGTCCAAAACAGCTGCCACGTTTGTGAAGACACAAACATCTCTCCTCTCGCACGGCTTGCGGTGAAGATGGGCTCTTCATGGGAGTCTGCACCCATGAGAAGCCACAGGGGTAATGCAGAAGCTATGACGGGTTCCAGAGCACTTGGGAAAACCAGCGGTGAAACAAAGTGAGGCCATAAAAAAGACTCGGCTTAGGTATTAGCCAGGGTTCTACTGAGAAACAGAAGCAACAGGGGTGTGTGTATGTGTGTGTGTAGACAGATCACAAGGAATTGATTCACACAATTATGGAGGCTGAGAAGTGCCAATAACTACGAACTGGAAACCCACCAGAGCCGATGGTGTGGTTCCAGCCCGAGTCTGAAGGCCTGAAGAACAGGAGAGATGACTATGTGAGCTCCAGTCTGAGAGCTGGTGGGCTTGAGACCCAAGAAGAGCAAAGTTTCAGTTCGAACCCAAAGGTTTTAAAAACTGATGTCCCAACTCAAGCAGTCAGGCAGGAGGGGTTCCCTCTTACTTAGCCTTTTTGTTCTCAGGTCTTCAACTGTTGGGACGAGATCCACCCACACTGGGGAGGGCAATCTACTTTACTCTGTCTACTGACAGAAATGTTAATCTCATCCAAAATATCCTCAAAGCCCTGCCAGCATGGCTCAGCGGTTGAGCACTGACCTAGGATACAGGAGATAACAGTTCAATTCCCGGCCAGGGCACATGCCGGGGTTGCGGGCTCGGTCCCCAGCAGATAGTGTGCAGGAGGCAGCCAATCAATAATCCACTCTCATCACTGATGTTTCTCTCTCTCTCTCTCTTTCTCCCTCTCCCTTCCTGTCTCTGAAATCAATAAAGACATATTTAAAAAAATACCCTCACAGACACACCCAGAACCAGGAGGCAAGGATGCTATCGAAGTCTACTGGAGTTGTGTCAGAGGGACCCAGGAGCCGATTTAGAGGCCTCCACTGGGCAAAGCTGGGTGATAAACAATTCAGGTTCACTGTAGTGTTCTAAGTTTGTCGATATTTGAAATTTTCCATGTTAAAAATATACAGACAGACAGGAAGTAGAAGTGGGGCCTCAGCAGATAGTCTGCTTAATATTCTGGCTGCTCCTAGCATCCCACCCTCCAGGGAGCCCCAGAGTTAGTCCCAAGGAACCTTTGGGCTCCTTTTGAACACACTGGAAAATCACTGCTTGAGCTAGTCCAGGTTTTATTCCTGAGTAAAGTATTACTGTGAAAATGCTAAACACTGCGACCACGCTATCTGGGCCCCTGTAGGATCTGCTTCCACATAACTGAATGTTGGCATTATGCCCCAGGTTTTCACTGACACATGCTTTGCCAAACCCACGGCATTTCTGCAGGGATGTTGCTGAAGCAAACACTATCACAAAAAAACTGTAAATAGTGGGTACTCCTGTGTTTCAGTGTAAATTGGAAAACCTTCCCCTGGTTTTCCGAGTATCTCCAGAATCTCAGTTTCTCCCCAGAGTACAGAGATCTATCTCCCGGAGATAAACATTGCTTGTTTGATGACCACCTATAGAGAGACTGCAATGGACAGATAACACTGCAAAGAAAGAAAGCACATCCAGGAGACAGGAAGCAGTGTGGTGCGCCTCCAGCAGTGTGGTGCGCCTCCAGCAGTGTGGTGCGCCTCCAGCAGTGTGGTGCGCCTCCAGCACTGTGGTGCGCCTCCACACTGTGTTACTGTACCACTCATTGCTTTCTTCGCATTTCACTCCAAGTGGTCTCTTCAGATTATTTCATTCATTTTCATGAATTGGGCAACTAAGTGTTTGCTGATAACTTCTAAATCTGTATCTCAAGCCCTAATCTCTCTTCTCAGCTCCAGGCCCATATTTTCACCTACGTGGTTAGAGATGGTTCACTGAAGCACTTCACACTCTACACAGCCAAAATAAACTCATAACCTTAACCCTCCAAACTTGCTCCTCTTGTATCTGCTATCTCAATGAAAAGCGTTCCCATCCAACCTATTATTCAAGCTAAAAGCTCCCCAAGATACTGTGAAGGGAAAGGGAAAGCCAAGTCATAGGCTGGGCGACAATACTATCTGCAAAACATACACCTGGTAAAGAACTGGTTTGCAGGGCCAGGTAGCTCAGCTGGTTAGAGCATCATCAAGATATGCCAAGGCTGTGGGTTCGATCCCAGGTCAGGGCACACACCGAATCAACCAATAAGTGTGTAAATAAGTGGAACAAGCCAGGCACAAAAGATTGTATAATGAATGATTCACTTACATAAAATTTCAGAACAGACAAAACTTTTACTGACAGGAAAAAAAGATCAGTGGTTGCCAGAACCATGACTGAAAGGGAACATGAGCATATTGGGGGGGTGGGGGGGAGGCAGCGACAACAACGTCCTGTATCATAATGGCAGTGGGTGGTTACAAAACCGTATACATCTGACAAAGGTCATCACACCGTATACTTAGAACTAGTGAATTTTATTATATGTGCATAATACCTCAATAAAGGTGATTTTTACAAAGACTGGAAGAAAAGGCCAAATAAAAATAATTAAACTAAATGAGACAGCCACAGCTACCATTTGCTGAGTCCTTAATGCATGTCAGGTAACTATCATGTACTTCACATCCTTTATCTCACTGAATCCTCTCAATAGGCCAGTCATTTGAATTCTGCAACAAAGAGTTTCTATTACACTCGTATGTGAGGTGCTGTTCTAGGTGCTAGGAAGAGAACAGTGAGGAAAACAGACAAAAATCTCTGCACTCATACAGTTTATACACTATTAGAGGAGGAAAGTCCAACAAGGTAGATACTATCATTACCTGCATTTTTGCAAAAAAGCAAGCAGGCTCAGAGGTTAAATACTTTGCCTGAGAGCCCAAAGCTAGTATTTGGAAAAGCTGGGATTCACACCCGAGTCCAGGACTGCTCAACCTCAGCATCGCGACAATTGGAACTGGAAAATTCTCAGATGTGGGAAGCTGTCCTATTGCAGGTGTTTGGCAACATCCCTGGTCTCTGCTCATTTGTTAACAAGTAAAAATGTCTCCAGACGTTGCCAAATGCCTTCTCTCTGGAAGGCAAAATCGCCCCTAGTTGAGAACCACTGCTTAACCTCTAAGAACTGACATCACAGCCCAAGCTTTTAAAAACACCTTCCTTTCCACACCTGACACTACGCTCGTTCAGGTCTTGACTTCAGCTCACCTAAGACCTCACTGTTAGTCAGTCTACATCCAGGCTCTACTCAGTCTTCTCAACAGTCACACTGCTGCCAAAAATAATCCTCCACACCTTCAGGGCCTAGCTGAAATGTCTCTAGAAACTACCCTCAAGACCAGTATGCAGAATCACTGTAAACCCTTTGTAAATACACAGTCATTGCACTGTCCCATTTCTTTGGGTCTGTCTTCCCGGCGAATATAGGAGCTTTTCCCCAGCAGGGGCCAAATCTCACTCATGACTATATCTCTAGTACCCAGACCTAGAAAGCATTTAAATGTTTTGTTTTTTTAACTCAAATGTAACTCAAACAAATTACATATACCATCAAAATGCCTGAATCCTTTGCTTTAAATACATCTCTCTCTCTCACACACCCCAAATCATACAATAAAGTTTTAATTAATGTGAATCCTATCCAAATGAATAGGATCTCAACTAGGTCCCTGTTCCAAATGGGATCTGAAAGGATTCTGTAACTCACAACCCAAACTTTATTAACAGACATATTGAAGTCTTCAGAATTTTCCAAAACCACACCAAGATGGAGTTTTCTAATTTTAAAATTCCTTTCAGTCTAGTACTTTATCAAGGGTATTAAATATTAACATATTATTTTGGACCACCAGAGGCCCATCCCACACTAACTCTCTCTTGTCACCAATTCATTTATTAGTTCATTAGTTAATAAGTACCCCCTCAGTACTAGATACAATAAAGAACGAAGACTAGGAAATAAAAGTTTTAGTGTGGGGAAAAGACACAAAACACAACAGTAGAATATGAGATGCTTGCTTATCTCAAATTATCTTAGTTTTTTCTCTAACTGCATTAAGGTTTGGTCTGTACCAGGAAGGTTCTCAAAAGATAACTCAGCCCTAACTTACACCTATCAAAAATAATGACTTAACAGCAACTATTCTAAAATAAAAATCATACTTTTGGCAACTGTTTTCCAAAATGCATCAGGATACATAGTATAAATAATCAACATCTCTACACAGCAGGTCCACTCAAAGGGATACTGAAGGCTACATTCAGCAATTAATTCATTTGAAGTGCTCACCAGGAAGTTATAACATTAGATATTGAGAATTTTTATAGCCACAATATGCAATTGATAGTAACAGCTATAAAAAATTTCTGGCTACAGCCATTACATCTGTTCTCTATAAGTCATCTTTAGGGCTTTAATCGGCATTTTGTTTTCTATTTTTAGAGCAATCCTGAAACTGTTTTCTGATGGAAATCTTGGTCTTGCCCACAAGACTTCATTAGAGATGTATGCTGGCTGTCCATTCAGGTCAAAATCCTGACTTGATCAGGATCAGACATACAATCAGAATACACAACCCTTAGGATTTTTGAGAATATAGGCTTAAGCTCATCGCTGCCTGATGGTCACCAAAACTTGGTTATGAAAAATAATATTCATGGAGGAGGGCTCATTCATTCAGTAATTCAGTCAACAGGCTTCTAAAGGCCAGGTGCTATTCTAGGTACTGGGGATAAGCAAGAGTCCCTGCGTCTCATTCATTCATCTTTATCTCTGAACCAGCTCAACCATCGGGGAACTGTATACCTAAACCAACTGCTTTGGCTCTCTAGAGGATGTTCTGTTCACCAGCATTACCTGAAGCTGGAGTGAGAAGCATTATAAGAAGCAATCTTTAAAAAACTAACTACTATATTTATCACTGGGATTTTCTTTCCCACAAAACCAGGGTCTCCGCTCTGAAGACCAGTGAGAGAAATTTCTCTCAGATCTAACAGTCAAAAAAAGCCACATTTCTCTTGAACAACCTGTGCTTTTATCGTGCACTTTCTATATGCCAGGCACTGTACTAAGTACTTTACAACTCTGTAAGTGTTGAACTATATATTATTTCTATTATACAAATAAGAAAACTAAGGCTCAGAGGTTTATTAACTTGCATATGTTCTCACAACCTGTATTTGATAGAACTAGGATTTAAATTCAACCCAAACCATTACATCTCAGTGTACGTAAAGGCTATCACAGGAGCAAAAAAGGTGGAGCAGAGGAAGGCGAGGGTGGGGAAAGTCTGCACGGAGGATGTGACATTTGAGCTAAATCTTAAAGGAAGGAGTTTGCCAAGGAACAAGGAGGAAGTATTCCAGAAAAAAAGAGAATGTGTGAAAAAACCCAGAGCACAGAGGGAACACAAGTTCTGGCAATGGCAAACAGAACATAGTTACATTCAGCAAGTAACTCATTGTGAGGTTAAGTCATCTAAGACTAGACATTTAATAGGTCCGTTATTGAGAACTTCCATGGCCACAGTACTACACTGTGGCTGGAAAGGTAGGCAGAAGTGAAAGAAAGGCAGTCTCTTTTTTATGATTAGGCTAAAAGACTGAGTTATATTCAACAACCAATGGGAAAACAGAAAAACCTTAAGCATGAGAATTACAAGATCAACTTGCACTGTATGGTGAATAAATTAGACTCCAGGTAGGGAACCCAGTCAGGCTACTCCAAGAGTCTGGCAGTGGGGTAATGAGAGTTAAACAAGGGCTGTCAAAAACAAATATAATACAAGCCATATATGTAATTTTTAACTTTTCAGTAGCTATTTAGAAAAACTGAAAAAAATTGTAATAATACTTTTTTTTAAATTCTCACCCAAAGATAGGGTATTTTTTCTATCGATTTTTAGAGAAAGTGGAAGGGAAGGGGGGGGGAGAAAAACAGAGAGAGAAACATCAATGTGAGAGAGACGCATAGATTGGCTGCTTCCCGCACACACCCCGATGGGGTCTGGGGAACGAACCTGCAACCCAGGTATGTGCCCTTGACTGGGAATCAAACCTGCAACCCTTCAGTGCGTGAGCCAATGCTCTACCACTGGGCGGATACCAGCCAGGGCAGTAACACTTTTATTTAACCCAATATATCTAAAATATTATTTTAGCATCGAATCAATACAAAAATTAGTGAGAAATTTTACATTCTTTTTTTTGTACTAACCCGAAATCTGTGTGTACTTTATACATAGAGCACGTCTCATTTTGAACATTAAGTTTTCACTGGAAATATTTGATCTGTATTTAAATTTCATAAAATTTACAGATAAAATTGTAGATTCACAAACCCAAGTTGTTCCAAACATACGGAAACATTTTCCAATAATGAGTCAAGTATCAGTTTTAAAATTTAAATTATCACTGATATTTAAATTTTCAGTTCCTGAGTCATACTAGCCACATTTCAAGTGCTCAGCAGTCACATATGGCCACCACAATGAACAGGATAGGCCTAACGGGTGACAAAGGAACTATGGCTGTTGTCATTTCCACTACCAGCATTTCACATCTACCTGCTGTTGAAGTTTTCTGTGTACCAACATCAATAACTTACCAAGTATTAATATGACGGTACTCCTTCTGGCCACATCCTCACCACCAACAGCTTACTTTCTCTAGGCCAGTGCCTACCCTTGTGAAAAAGGAACGTTCTAATGACCACACAGAATTGCTATATAGAACCCGACATGCTGGATGCACTAAAAAATGTCTGTGGAATGGATAGATGCTTTTCATTACTCAAGGAATAACTCACTTGTTTGCCGACTACGTAAGCTCTTTTTCCTATTTTCCTATGGTTCAACTATTCACTAGACTCTGTACAATGAAAACAGAAAAAGCAATAGGAAAACCCATTTTCAATTCGATATTTATCAGAGGCGTCATGGTATAACGGTTAAGAGCTTAAGCTCTGGAGTCAGACTGCCTCAATTCAAATCCTGGTTCTGTCAATTACTGGATGTATGATCTTGGGTAAATACCTGGCCTTTCTCTTCATCAGTTCCCTCTTCTGCAAAACAGTGAAAACGGTACATACTTCCTTGGGGTGCTTCAAGGATTACAGAAACATAACACACATAAAGCACTTGCACATAGTATCTGGCAAGTAGTAGACGGCCAATGAATATTAGCTTTTAAACAGAGCTGGTGGAGAAGTTGAAATTGTGGCCAAAGTAAAAAAACAAACAAACTAGGATTTCGCAATGATGCACGTTTCTTTCCCATATAGTCTTAGATTACCCCCCACCCCCTCCAAGTCTTGCAGAGTTCGTTAGGAAAAGAGCTAAAGAAACGACTTCACCTGCTGACAGGATGGCACAGGTGCGGCCAAGCCGATGGAAAAACACGAAACAAACTACGAAGGCATTTTACCTTACCTGCTTTTCCGTTTTCGGGGTGCTTTCTCCACCGTGCCAGTCAGTCTGTGGACCAAACATAAGATGGTAACTAAAAGTAACATGCAAGAACACGTCCCCGGGCCCCACTGCACCAGTCCAGGGATCGGTGCACCATCCGCCAGGACCGCGGGCGCGCCGAGCCCGAGCCTGACCTTCCAGACGCCTGCGCTCCGCTGCCCCCACCTCCCGAGCCCAGCGCCGCCGGGGCTCGCCGTCCCCCACGCCCGCTCGGTCCCAACCCGCTGTGCCTCCTGACCTCTCACTCCATCCTCGGCGCTTATCAGTCCCAGCCCAGCTCCCCAAATCCACCCTCCGCCGCCTGCCTCCTCATTGTCCGCCTCGCCGCCCCCGCCCGCCCCGCGGGCCTCCCCTCGCCCTCGCCCACCCGTCCGCGAGCGCGCGCTACCCCTCCGGGCCCCGCCCCTCCGGGCCCCGCGCCCCCCGCACGCCGCCGCCCCTCCCCGCCCGGTGCCCCCTCCCGCCCGTGCCCCTCCGGCCTCGAAGAGGCAATCGCCGCCCAGCCAGCGCCCCCGCCCCCAGCAGCCTCCGAAACCCCCCGCCCCTCCGGTCCCCGCGCCCCGAACGCTTCGCGGCCCCCAGCCGCTGCCCCAGGGCCCGCTCCCGCGCCTCAGCCCCTGCCCCGGGTTCCACCCAGCGCCGCCCCACCTGGAGGCCAGGCGACTCCGCGGCTGCTGAGGCTGCCGGGCTCCTCTGACCATCCGGCTCCTGCTCCGCCGCGGGAGCTGCTGCGGCGGCCGCAGGGCTCGCTGGGGAAGCTGAGGCGGCGGAGGATGGAGTAGGCGGAGAGGCGGGAGGAGGGCCTCGCGCCTCTGCCAGGCTTGCCGCGGGGCCCGCCCCCTCCGCGCCTCTCCTCGGCCCCCATTGGCTAGGGCCGTAGCGTGCCCGAAAGCCTGGTGGTCGATTGGCCGCTCGGACCGTCACATCCCGCCACCTAGAGTTTGGTTGAGACTGCAGGTGGCGGTGGAGGAGCCTTAGAGACGGCTAGCGCGGCTGGGGAGACCTGGGCGCCACCGTGCGTCCGAAAGTAGAAACGACACCTTCGGAGCCAGACACCTGCCGGCAGGTTCTGCTCACGGTGTCCTGCATCCCACACACCTGCTGGCGCCCCCAACACTGCACCACGCGGGGACCCAACGCCAGGCGCTGCGGTTTCCCAAATTCCTCCGGCAGCTGCAGCAGTGAGGCAACGCTTCAAAACGAGCTTCATTTTGAACCACCTCGTATGCGGCCCCGGTCTCTACATCTGCGATTTTTAATCCGCGCGTCCCAAGAATTTTTAAAACATGCCAGTACCTCACTAGTCAATCATTTCCCTTAGACTGTCAAATAAAAAAATGCCAACAGCTAACACAATAGCCCTCCAGTGTGAATGAATAAAAATTATACTTTTTTTTTTTTGTCAGATCGGCAAAAGATATACTTTCTGGTGTGCCACAGAATTTTAGTAATTAGTTTGTGTACAAGATGAAAAAGGTTGAAAATCACTGCTCTAGATCATGGTGAATGAAATGTCCTCACAGCTCCCAGATACCCTTCATAGAGGACCCAGCCAGAAAACTCAACCTACCATACAAAGCGTGGTTTAGATGAACTCAGCCCTCTACAGGATCACAAGCTCGGGTGCAGGCTTCCAGTAGAGCAAGAGTTTGTGTGTGTTTTTTAATTGCCACGGAGGAGCAACACTGCAAACAACTGATGCCATGACTAAAAACAATGTGTTCCATTTTCAAAGGCCTAAATAGGTCCCTGAGTGTATGCTAACCATCCTATCATATCACGGATGATTTTGAGTTCACCAGTTAAAATAAATTTCACTTGTTGAAATTTTTGTTGTTGACAGGCTACTAGCACATAAGCCCAATGTTACCTTTACAAGGCCATTGTTGAATATAAGACATAGCTCATTAATGTATAAAATTCTTCCTTGAAGGTAGTATCCCCTTCAGCCTCTCTAGATTCCTTGTGTACACTTTTTCCTAAACAACTTCCATTTTATTAGAAGACATTTTTATGCGAGACAGCCTAGAATGGTACACACCAACAGGTCGAAGACAAATCTCTCACTGATCTTCACAAATGGCAAAAACAAGGATACTACAGTTTTCACAAAACCAAATTTATGGCTGCACTTATGCAGATATGGCTCTTTTTACATCTGTGATGTTAAAAATGACCTTCCTTCCATGAAATGATAGTAAATTGTAGAGATTTTTTAAATGGCTATGAGCTATGACAAGGAAAAAATGTCAAACATCTGTTGGTCCCCCAAATTAGTATTTTATGTAACCCCAAAATCACAGAACCACAACCACAATTCCAACCAACAGTATCCACTGTAATATTACCGAACCAGAAAGGGTAAAGAACCCCAGAATGTCAGACAAGACTGGAGGAGGTGGAGTTGTTCTGGTGGGGAAGATCATCTAATGTCGAAATATTACCTTTCTTTACAAATGATTAAAATCCTCTGCCTGGTTTTCAAAGTGTTTCATAATTGGCCAACGCCTGTCTGATAAATGGTAAATATTAGAGCTTCAGCTATTCCTTTCTTATGCCTTCCCAAGAAGTACCCTCAAGTCGTATCTTTGTGTCATGTCCCAGTTCTAGCGATCTCTGCCTCTGTGATTTTACTGTGTAAGAATGCACATCCCATCATTCCAGTCTACATTTAATTCATACTTCCTCTTTTAAGCCTTTCCCAATTACTCCATCCTACAGCAAACATTTCCTTCTCCAAACTTGTTGCACTAACATAAGCTTTACTAGGTCAGCAATTACATATTGCCTTGGGTTATTCTTACTTCCCAGCTACAATGATTTGGGGTAAATGGTATATTAGCACGTTCTCAATAAACAGTCGCTTTGGGCCAAGGACTGGGTGCTTTATGAGTGCTATTTTTAACCATTATCAAGTCTGTATGGTATTCTCTTATTTTAGACACAGAATTTCAAAATTCAGAAAACCCAATTTGCTCAGGGTCACACAGCTACAATAGCCACTATTGCTTAAAATTGCTGTAAGAGGGCTTAAGATGTACTCTGGTATGTCCTACAGGGGTTCAAGTTCCAGCTCTCCTGTGCAGCCCTGGGCAAGTTACCCTTCCTCTTTAAGCCTGTGTCCTCATCTGAAGAAGAAGAAAAAAGGTAATAGTCATAGAGCCATAGTAAGGGTACCACAAAATAGGGCATCACGGCATTTAGCTAAGTGTGCTCAACACAGGTTAGCTGCCTGGCATGGCTGGGATTTTGACCTAGACCTGATCACAAAGCCTACATTCTTTCCACTATTCCATAATGCCCCTGTGCAATCTTTTCTAGCCCATTCCCATTTACACACAAAAGCAGGTTGCTCAGAACAGTGGGTGCCCAGGGATTAAGTGGAATAAACTTACATAATGTTGTTAACACACACACAAAAATCTTCATTAATTTCATGCATTTTTGAATCAAGAAAACATTTGAATGATCCAAACCAGGAGAAGCATACTCTCATGAGGGTAAGAAAGTCACATACTCACCAACTGACTGACAAGGAAATAGAAAACTAATAATAGGGGAGTAAGGAACCAAACTTCCCCAAGCATCCACTGTTTGGCATACTAGGGGACTTTCCAAATGCTTCTTTCTGGTGTTTTTCTACTGTATATTTTCTTAGCATTATTGCACACTGTAAATATACAACTGAAATAGTTGTGACAATCTCATGAAGCCTGGTTCTGGCCACCAGACCCAGGACATAACAATGGATAATGCATTTAAAGAATGGAACAGTTAGCCCAGAGTCAAATACGGAACAAGAAAGTTTCACTTCTGTTTACTAGTCAAGCAACCAAGTGAAGGAATAAGCATTTTTTAATTTAAATTGTGTTATATAAAATGCTAACTTCTTGTTGGGACATACTACAGACTATGCATTCGATAAAATTTCTGACAAACTTCCTATAATGTTTTTATTAATTTACACTGAGAGAATATAGCACCCTTCATCCAAAGAACTGAAGGTGCTTTACAAACATTAGCAATTAAAAAACAATTACATTTAAAAATCTGGATTCTTGCTGTTAAATCACTTCAACTCCAGGTACACAATTTTCTGGAGGCTGATGAAAAGCAATTCTATTTCCCACAATGAAAGGCTCAGAAAGAGTTCAGATTTGCTTTCACAATACAGGCATTTTCCAAAACCTGGTGCTGGGCTTACAAAGCAAAAACACACAAATCGTAATGCAATGAACAGTATTTCAAACCTTATTCAAAAGCAAAACCCAGGATTTAAGACGTTAAAATCTTCCAACAGTTCTAGACATCCAGATGGAGTAGGAGCTGATGCAGGTCACATATTAGGTATGCTCTTGATCCAGGCTTTTTAGGATCACACCCAAATTAACACATTTAAAGTGGTGATATATTTCAGGAAAAAGCATTAACCTATAAAAAGCTGGCCAAGAGTATATCAGGCAAGTAAGGAAAGGGAGTGATTGGCAATTAAAAGTAGACAGTTCTCACTAGAGCCTAGGACAATTTATTAGAAACCAAGTATATAATAGGCAAATAAAAATAGTTATTACCCCCATTAATACAATATAAGGGACTTTACATTCAGCCTAGATACAGGGAGTAACAGATCCTCCTGCCTGCAAACCTATGACTTACAAGTATCTTCCACCATATGATTACTCTATATAGTACATAGCCCTTATTTAGTAGAGGAATCCAAATATTCCTTTTAGGCTTTCAAAGTCCAATACATTCACTCTCTCTTCCTTTTACATGTCTAATAGTAAAAACCTTTTTTTTTCCATGCAAAAAGCCGATATTCAGTTGAAGAGAAAAAACTCAGGCAGAACAGAGATGGCAGTTAAGGAATGGACAGAATATTATTGGCACATGCCCAACTAGTGACAGACAAACGCAGTATACCATAACTCAAAAATAAAAGTCACATTACAGGGATAACTAAACAACGACATCAATCTAAACTAGAGGGTGTCAAATGGGAAGGGAGGGCTCAGGGTTGCTGGTTTCACTGGCACAACTTAAAAGCAGAGGAGATCAAGCACTTCAATACAACTTATGGTAACAGGAAAAAAATACTGCAGAGAGCTGTTTAAAGACCGCATCAAGTTGTCTGCATCATTAATTTCCAGTGTTTAACAATTAGTAAAATACATAGCTACATATCCCTGTAAGATTAATACCTTTCCCCCTGAATTACACTGGGGTCAGGGCAATGACACAAAGCTACTGACCCAACAGTTCAAGTGTGTGCAGCAAATGTCTTAGCCACTTCTTTCATACAGCTATACAATTAAAAACTACACAAGTAGCTAGGTGGCTGGAGGGGAAAAATCAAAACAGTGTTGTGCTCATTTAATAAAAGAAAACCCTGATGAAAAATTATGTGCCAAGAAGTGTAGACTATAAAGATTTTTATTGCATTTTTAGGTAACCTGGAAATTCTTATCCTGAAAGGGAAAAGTTGGTTTTCAAAACTACCTGAACAAATGCTAAAGTGCTTTATTATTGGCTGGCTTCACAAAGATTTCCTGGAATGACAAAAATTAACTATAGTAGTAAAAGGATACCAACTATTTCACCAAATGGTAAATTCCAACATCACTTATGACCATAGTCATGAGACACTGGAACACTTGTCCTTATTAAGTGGACATTGCATATCAAGAACTGATCATCACAACCCTTTGGATATTCAAATTACTTACACAAAGCTGAAACATGGTGTCACAGACCTTTACAAAAAAGGACAATTGTTTCTTTCCACACTTTTTAAAACCTGCTTCTGATTACAGTTCACAAATACAAGAGTCCTGACTTTTCAACCTTTCCAGTTGCAGTTAAAAAATGAACACTTTCTAAAAGTTAAGGTCAAGTGTTACAGCAAGAAAATGATTCCTATTGAAAAGTTACATAGATTTTACTTAATGATACTCATGATAGATTGTAAACTGGATTGATCACATTCTACTCAACTGGTATCAAATGAACATATCAGCATTACAAGTATTAAATGTTTTTCTATTACTATAGAGGATAGAAACCAAAACATTAATATGGCAGTTATGTTCTTAGGCACAGTTTAGTGATTTTTTTTTTCCTTAAATAAATAATATTGAATTTCAGTTGAAGTTTTAAACTCAATAACCAAAGGGTCAAGAACTCTGACTAGGAAAAAAGAAAAAAAAGTAACTTTAAGCTAACAATGTAAGCTGTTTAAAATTTCTAACACTTCAACCTATCTGGATTTAAGATTATTTTATTTAAAAATACAAGGAATCTGAAAAAAGATCAAAACAATTATCTTAATGTACAAAGTCATAAGCTGTAGCAGTTTTTAACTCAAATTTAAAAACACAACAAGGAGGGCAGCCCTTTAGACCAATTTATTTTATATCCATTTAAAATATCATCCAACAAAGGACAATGAAGTTTACAGCTGGAACAAGTGTACATAACTCGAGGCATCTGCAGTCCATCGTGCCCACTGAATAACAACTTTGCTGCTGAAATTTCTTAAAACTTACCAAACTAAAACAAAAGGCTGAATGATACAAAAGGAGGAGTATTTCAGTGTAGTCTGTTCTCTCAATTAGCTTTTTAAAAAAGGAAACACATCTTGTTTCCCTCAGACCAGTAAATAAGCAAGAGCTACATGCAGAAGTATGAGTATTAAGACATCTCTCAAGTCTTCTCAGATGAGTCCAAGGTGAGGATGGGATGGGGGGAAAACTGATAGTAAAACATTGTTATAGACACCATAACAAACAATAAATTTAGATAATTTAAAATAAAAAAAGGCAAGAGGCAGCATTTCAGCAGCAAAGTGCTCAATAAAAAGTATATTATAGAGGGTAATACACGAAAGTTGGGGTAAGAAGAGGGCAGAAAAATGTGACCGGTCAGCAGGATGGGCGAAGGCCTCAAAGGAAATACGGCGTTGTTGTTCTAGGAGGAATAACACGTTCTGAATCGGGAACTGCCCGGAATAACTTTGGTTCTCTTGTATTTACATCTTTGAAGACCATTATCGAAGCAATATTTCCACAACGATAGCAGTAATTAGGAGCAGACCATACTGTTACCAGCTTCTCGTCAAACATAAACTTATAGCCTTCATGCACTAGTTGGTGTGCTCTGCAGATGAGTTTTAAGTTGTTGATATGAACAAACTGCAATTTAGAAAGGTTCTGTTAAGTATACAGCATATTTTTTAAAAATATCAACCCACATACATAAAAAAATTAACATTTAAATAAAGTATAAATCCTATTACTAAATACAGTTCTCATGATTACAAAACCCATTCTACAGTTACCCCCAATAATTTCAGTAAGTTATAGGTTATAGAGTCACTTTGGCCCGAGTCTATTAAAGAGTTTAGAAATCATGCAGTCACATAACTGGAAGTTTCTGGAAGAAAAGCATACTACAAATACTATCAGATATGAAACAAAGATTTTACTGTTTAATAATAAACACATTGCTACCATATCTATCATTTACTGAGGGTTTAGTACAGTTCTTACAAAAACTCTGAGACATCATTTTTCAGTGTAAGGGAACAGGGATTCAGACAGGCTAAGTAACAAGTTATTTTGAAGCGAACTCTCTATTCCATGCTGGGTTACTTCCTGATGTAGCTCATCTCTCTCTCTCTCTCTCTCTCTCTCTCTCTCTCTCTCTGTGTGTGTGTGTGTGTAAAGAGCTGAACTTCAAAAAGTTATCTTGCATAATATATACACATATCAAGTCATTATGTTGTACACCTACTAAAACTAATACAATGTTGCTGGGCCAAGTGTGGCCCAGCAGTTGAGCATAGACCTGGGATCCAGGAGATCAAGGTTTGATTCCCAGTCAGGGCACATGCCTGGGATGCAGGCTCGATCCCCAGCAGGGGGTCGTGCAGGAGGCAGCCGATCAGTGACTCCTCATCATTGAGGTTTCTCTCTCTCTAAGAAAAAAACACACAAAAAACTAATACAATGTTAAATGTCAACTGTATCTCAACTAAAAATATAAATATTAAAAGTATATATTTTTTAAATTGCCTATCTTGCTCTTCCTTAATCTCATTACTTAATTGCAATATTTGAAAGAAAAGAACATTTATTTTACATATATTACCAAGTAGATGCTGAAGGAGGTGCTTTCATTATGTCGCCTCCTCTAATTATTATGGAAATAAACATGATAACCTAGATGAGATATTTTATATCCATAAGCACCATAGTGTGAGAAAGCTAGACGAGGTAACTTTGTTACCTACATCCACCACAGGTCTTTACTTAGTCCATTAGCAACCAAAAAACCACTTTTCTGAAAATGCTGACTTTACCTCATTTGTGACCTTTGCGCCAAAAAGCCAACCTGCTCCTCGGGGACTGATAGCCCAAGTATCCACATCTTCAGGGTCTGACCAAACCAGATCACAAAATGCTCCTTTATGAGGAATTTCCTGATTCCGTTCAATGGTTCGAATTTGATCCAGTGTTTTGATATCAGGAGATAAACCACCATGAACACACAAAATCTGCTCATCTATTAACTAACAAAAAAAGATAACAGAGTTGAACATATAATAACACACTCAGTCATATATAAACCCATCCGTGAGTCCTAATAATATCAATATAACTAAGATGGCAATTAAATAAAAATATGCAAAGTGATATCGACAAGAAAATACTTTGAAGTTCTAAAAAGATTTATATAAACTTACAGCTGCTACTGTGAGCATGTCGAAAACTTTGGTACAGTATCTCCAGGCATTAGCATTTCCATATTTGGTTTGGCACTCATCTATGAAAGAAACAGGAGAGTTCTCAGTAATGAAGTACTGAGTCTGCCAATAAAAATAAAGAATACAGCCCTAGCCAAGTAGCTCAGTTGGTTAGAGCATCCTCCCAATAGGCCAAGGTTGTGAGTTTGATTCCAGGTCAGAAGCGCAACCACTGAATGCATAAATAAGTGAAACAAATCGATGTTTCTCTCCCATGCTCTCTCTCTCTCTAAATCAATTTAAAAAAATTTAGTAAACAACAGAAAAAGCATCAAATACTGAGACAATAGGAATTCAGCTTAAACTAGTAAGAGAGTTGTTTATCTTTATAAAGGCAGAAGATAATTCAAAATATAAAATCTGAAACTAAAGGGCTATAAACTTATTTGCAAATCTCTCAATATCTGCTTTGTGCTCAAGGAAAAATTCATATTAATAATCTCAACAATTCTTCTGTCTACCTCCTTCAAAGAACTTCTTAACTTTTATTAAAACTTTCAATCATATAAAAATTTCATAAAAGCAGCTATTTTGCTTTTAGATAATTTTTTAAAATATCTTTTTTATTGATTTTAGAGGAAGAGAAAAGGAGGGAGAGAGAGAGCAGCACTGATCGGCTGCCTCCTCAAGCCCCCTGTTGGGGATCAAGCCCACCTGAGCACGTGCCCTGCCTAGGAATTCAACCAGCTGTCTTTTTGGTGCCCGGGACGATGCTCAACCAACTGGGCCACACCAGCCAGGGCAGCAGCTATTTGTTTTTAATGGCTGAGTTCTGCTCCTAATTCCTGAGGTGCTGGGGTTCTCTGAAGCAAGCACGCAGATTTATGTATATAATTTAATATATATGTAAAAGGATATTTATATATCCTTGGGATATTGTGTGTGTGTGTGTGTGTGTGTGTGTGTAAAAGGATATTCATTCAGCTATGTATATACCAGCAACTTAAAAATAACTCCAACATTCAATGTTAAAGGGACTGGTTAAATCAATTATAGGAAAGTCATAGACTACAATGCAGCTATAAAAATAACATTAATGAAGTAAGAAGGCAGGTCACAATATTAAATGAAAAAAGCAGGTGTGATCCCATTTTAGTGTGGTATGTATGCACACACACGTATGTATACAACGTACACACGCACACAAATATGTACATAGGTATAGAAGAGACTCTCAAACTTGAGTGTGCAGAACATTCACCTTCAGTAAATTCAAGGGTCCCACCCCAAAATATCTGCTGGGGGAGGCAAAAATCTGCATTTTTAACAAGCACCCAGATGATTCCAAAGAGGTAAACTGAGGACTACACTTTGAGGCACTGATCTAGGAAAATGTACACCAAAAACTTAAGAATGATTTTCTCTCCATGGTAAGATTTTCCATTGATTGGGGGAAGAGAGAAAGAAAGTTAAAGGGTGAGAAAGTGGAAAAAGATTCTCTGTATTTTCAAATTTTACTATAAAGCACATGCATGACTTGTGTGGTTTTTTCCCCCCCAAAGAGGAAAGTAAAACAATGTTCAGAGTCAGAGAAACAGAGGTCTTACCATAAAATCCATACACCTGTGTTATCTGTCTACTCTCATGATTTCCTCGCAAAAGCGTAATACGATCAGGCCATTTAGCCTTTAGTGCAAGAAGGTAAGTGAAGGTCTCCAAACTATAGTAACCTCTGTCTACAAAATCGCCCTGTAATGTAAAAGTTTACAGTTACAAACAGTACAATAGCAACAATATTTTTAAGAAGTTATTGCAAAGTGCACAAATTCAGAGACATAGCCCAAAAAAACAACAATGAAGAGTTACACATTACATTATTTGGAAACAGTTTTAACAAAAACTTCAAATGGAAGCAAACAGGTTGTCTTTACTAAGTATTTGTGCTAGTCTATGATTCAAGAGACCTACAGGCGCCTGCAGTACAATTCTCTCAATGATTTTCCCGGGAAAACCACCATTTTTTTCAATTCTTATTATCCACAGTATCAGATGTTTCAAAAAGATCATGTGAATCAACACTTTTAAATAAATTTCAAATAACTTTAACTGTATCAAAAGAGCTGCCAACCTGAAGAAAATAGTGTTTTGTTTTTGTAAAAGCAAATACCATAATTAAAACAGTGTTTGGTGTTCAGCTCTGTATTTAACAATGGCACATGATGACATGCTATTTACACTTCAATTAACATTTTACTTGGGGCAATAGTAAACCAATAGGAAAACAGCTAAAAGAATAATAGAAAAATGACCCAGAAACTTTCAGAAGGAAGGAACATGACATAAGGATTCAGAAAAAGTAAAGCAGTAACATTACGTTCTGGAAGAAAAGTTAAGTAAATATGCATCTTCATAGCAAATGTGTATGTGTGCATTTTCATCAATTCACAGATTAATAACAGATAAAAATGAGCGCTCAAAATTTTGGTAAAACAACAATAAATTCAAGATTTATGCCTTAAACCAGAGGTTCTAAGATATTTTTTGCCCAACCATTACTGAGGGCTACAACCCAGTCCTATGTATACATCAGTTTACTAAAGCAACTATTCTCAACTAGAGGGCACAGAACAATGTAGAAAAGTGCAGAATCACCTTTTCAGATACTTAAATAAAATTGTTATGTAATTTATATGTAATAAGACAGATCTTTCCCTTTTTTAATAAGTTCTTGATGTCACTGGTGTTTACATACCATAAATATGTAGTTTGTGTCAGGAACCTGACCTCCAGTTCTGAATAGTTCACAAAGGTCATAAAACTATAAAAGAAAGGCAATACATGTTGGTTACAAATTCCTATAATGGTGTAAAATAATAAAACTGAGAGCAAATGTGTAAAGAAGCAGTTAATTAAGTGGACTTCAAATACTGACATTAATAAAAAGAAAAAAAGTGTAAGCAAAGTTGACAAGCACACAGCTCCCAAGCCTAAAAAAAATAATAATAAAGCATTAAAATAAAGCTCAGTTACCATTAAAGTCATTCTTAGATCATTAATGTTATTAGCCTCACTCTCAAATTTCTTTCATACATCTCCTCATCTATCACTTGAGAATATTAAGTCATTTATCAGTTACCTAACTTGCCAATAAGCTAACCTAACCATCCTGTCAGATATTCAGCATCTATTTCAATGACATAAAAGATAAGGAAACAAGTGGGTAAAAATTTCTTTCAAAGGATAAACTTACAAGACAAAGAACAGATCAACCTACCTTTCTACACTCTACTGTTGATGTGTACCCACAGGATCCATGATGTGGACTGTCTTCTCGATAATTAGTAAAAAAGAACTGTATATTTCACCATATTCTATTTGTCTAAAAATTGGTAAATGACAAATTGCACATTTGGTAACTTCAGTCAACTAGATTACCCTAATCTAATTCTTAAAGAAAACTTCAGTTTTTCTGAAAAAAGATTCTGGATCAAAGGAATTGACTGTCATAAATTATACCTACTACAACTAATAACTTTCTACACATTTATCTTTAACACTTGAAAATAAAATTATACTTAAATTTCTAATACTTAAAACAATACAGAAATCTTAGTAACAGTGAACAAAACTGAAATTTAAATGTTAAATACCGAAAGCACTCCCCCTTATAACTGTTTCATAAGTCTAAAGCAGCAATTTTCAACCTTTTTCATCTCATGGCACACATAAACGAATTACTAAAATTCTGCTGCACACCAAAAAATATATTTTTGGCCAATCTGACAAAACAAATAATAATTTTGATTAATTCACACCAGACAGCTACTGTGTTGGCTGTTGTCATTTATTTTTTATTTATTTATTTATTTTAACTTGATTTTAGAAAGAGAGAAACATCGATGTGGGAGAAAAACATAGATTGGTTGCCTCTCGTATGTGCCCCAACTGGGGACCAAACCAGCAACATGTGCCCTGACCAGGAATCAAACTGGCAACCTTTCGATGCACAGTACAATACTCAACCAACTGAGCCACACGAGCAAGGGCTGTCATTTTTATATTTGACAATCTAAGGGAAAAGAGGTGAGGGTCAGTACCCCTAACTAGTCGGGAATTGCATGTTTTAAAAATTCTTACAGCACACCAGTTGAAAATAGCTGGTTTAAAGAGTTATTACTGCTCACCGGTGTGGCTCAGCGGATGAACATCGACCTATGATCCAGGAGATTGCAGTTAGATTCCCGGTCAGGGCACATGCTCAGGTTGCAGGCTCTATCCTCAGCAGGGGACATATAGGTGGCAGCCGATCAATGACTCTCTCTCATCATTACTGTTTCTATCTCTCTCCCTCTCCCTTCCTCTCTTTGAAATCAATAAAAACATATTTTTTTAAAAAGAGTTATTACTTGCTTAAACAAAACCTTAGAAAGTTTAAAATAAAATTTTCCTCTCTTCTTAAAATTAGCAAACTAATAAGTGAAACAAATGTTTAATCTTAGTCAAGTGGTAGACTATTATTTTTTCAAAATATTTGCTGTCCATTTCTATTATGTGGAGTCTCTCCCTTTGAAAGGAGTATATTTCCTACCCCACAGATGTATATATGTGTGAATGTCATCTCTTATATATTTTTATATTTATATATATACACAAACACAGCATGAACAGTAAAAAATATCTACATATACACACACTCTTGTATACATATACATGTACGTGTGTATGTATGCATATAACTGGCCCAGTAATTCTACTTCTTTGACTATATCCTAAAAGCAAAAAAAATAAAATAAAATGTTATATAAATATATAGAAAATGTGTTACAATAGCATTCAGAATAACAAAAGAAAAAAAGCTTCATGACTAACATTAGGAAATATTTTAATAAAGTATGATCTCCTGCCCTGGCTGGTGTGGCTCAGTTGGTTGGAGGATCATCCTGTGCACCAGAAAAGTGGAGGGTATGATTCCCGGTCAGGGCACATATTCAGGTTGTGAATTTGATCTCCCAGTCGGGGTTCATACGAGAGGCAACAGATCCATGTTTCTCTCTCGCATCGATGTTTCTCTCTCTCTCTCTCTCCCCACCCTTCTCTCTATAATCAATAAAAATAAATAAATAAGGTATGACCTCCCAACTCAAGGACTTGGACCTTATGTGGTTGTGAATAATGATTATAATGCAAACTATACAGCAAATTAGAAAAATGATTAGGGAAAAGAATGGAATACAAAACTATACCTATACTGTAACTACACAATTTTACTATGTAAAAAGTATGTATACACACAAAGTCAAGAAGGGAACATTAAAAAGTTTTATAAAACAATTGCTTTCATAAAAGTGTGGTAGAAGAACGGTTGAGCCTAAACTTTTCTACTGATATAGAAATATGTTCTGTTTTAAATATGTTTTTACTGATTTTAGAGAGAGAAAGGGAGAGGGAGAAAGATGAGAAACATTGATCGGCTGCCTTCTGCACGCCTCCCACTGGGGATCGAGCGGGCAACCTAGGCATGTGCCCTGACCGGGAATCGAACCGTGACCTCTTGGTGCATACGATGATGCTCAATCCACTGAGCCACACCCCTGGGCTACAGAAATATATCCTATGTACATTTAATAGACGATCAAAAATTCTGCTTCAGCCCGGCCGGGCATGGTTCAGCGGTTGAGCAGCAACCTAGGATCCACGAGATGGGGGTTCAATTCCCGGTCAGGGCACATGCCCGGGTTGTGGGCTAGGCAGCTGATCAATGACTCATCATTGCTGTTTCTATCTCTCTCTCTCCCTCTCCTTTCCTCTCTGAAATCAATAAAGATATATTTAAAAAAAGAAAAAATTCTGCTTCAGGAACACATAGTTCATAATCCATTATTGGCAGCTTTTCCCAAAATTATTTAATAAACATTTACAGAGAACATGTGCAGACAATTGATCCTGCCCTCTATTACTATAAGTCCACCTCATCATTTCACAAATAATTTCTACCATCTAGTGTATGTTTTTCATATCACAGAAACCCTGTAAGTGGTCTCATTTTAAAACAAAACCAATCCTGAGAAGTGGATTTTATTCCATCATTAGAGGCAAGGAAACAGCTGGCTAGCTCAGTGGCTTTTAAACTTTTGGCTTCAGAAACCCATTCATAGTCTTAAAACTTAGAGGTCCCCAAAAAACTTTTGTTTATGTAGGTTGTATCAATCAGTATTTTCCATATTACAAATTAAAATGGACCGTTTTTTTAAAATTCACTTTTAGCCCGACCAGGCATGGCTCAGAGGTTGAGCGTTGACCTAGGATCCTGGCGATCAGGGTTCGATTCCCGGTCAGGGCACATGCCTAGGTTGCGGGCTCGATCCCCAGTTGGGGGTGTGCAGAAGGCAGCCGATCAATGACTCTCTCATCATTGATATTTCTATCTCTCTCTCTCTCCCTCTCCTTTCCTCTCTGAAATCAATAAAGATATATTTTTTAAAAATTAAAATAAAATAAAATAAAATTCACTTTTAAGATCAATAACTCATTAAATAGTAACATATACATATTTTTAATGAAAAACAAACTGTTTTCCAAAACAAAACAAATTTAATGAGAAGATTGGCACTGTTTTACATTTTTGCAAATCTCTTTTATATCTGGCTAAATATAATACAGCTGGCCTCGCATACCCTACCTCTGCATTCAATCTGTTGGGACAGACTGATTAAAGTATATGAAGAAAATCCAGCTTTACACAGATATGTGTTACAAAAAGAAGTATTTTAATTACCTTTACAGATAACGGTCCATATTCTGTTTTTAATATATCGAAACTTGAAAAATGGTCTTATCATACTCACATAGATTGGTGTAACACTTTGAGTGGACAACATACTAGTCCACTAAAATGACATTTCATTACACATCATCAAAAAACCATATTAATATGTTAATATTACCACTCATCTCATCAGAAAAGTCTTTAAGTATTAGAAGCTGTTAGCCTCATAGTGGTGGATTCAAGTTTTCATTTGAAAACTCAAATTCTGATGTTGGCAAAAATACTGTGAAATGTGTTCCCTGAAGTGACTGACTCATTTCCTTCACTTTTGCAAAAATGACTGCCAATACCCACAGTTGGCCATTCATTCTCTCAAGTAAAAATGGCATTCCATAAAAAAAGAGGCTACTTAGCTCGTTATGTAAAGAACTACACAAGAGCTTTTCCTTGAGCAAGCCATCTTTCTTTGGTACGCAGATGTGCTTTATGCAGACTTCCTAGTTCATCACATTCAAAAGAAGTATCTACTCAGGGCTGAGAGTTAAAAAGAATATCACTGCTTCATCAAGGACAATCTTAAATGATAGAGGCATTTTACTTCACTGTGCATGCATGCTGTTACAGAAGACAATGACAACCAGCATAAGTCTGGTGCTACTCCCTTGATTTGTGGTGAGACACCAGCGGTTTTACCCTCAATTGTATTTGTAACACCTTAGGGGCCCCTCAAGGATCCACAGGCCACAGGTAAAGAACTTATGAGCTAGCTGAAGAGGCTTCTTAAACAGCCAGTATATAGCCAAGTCAGGACTTAAAATCAAGCTCTGTCTGACAATGAAGTCTACCATCTCCTCACTAGATTACGCTGCTTCAACGCTTCTCAGGACAACAGTCGGCCATTTGTATCTGCAGATCCAGATTCCGTATTGCGGACTCACCCCCATTCAAGCAACAGCATATCAGAAATATTGGGGATGAGGGGCAGAGGGGGAATGTTATGTTCCTGCTGACATGTACCATGTAGTTAGGCCCACAATGATTGTGTCTGTACTGAACATGTAGAAACTTTTTTTTTCTTGTCATTATTCCTTAAACTACAGGTGTCCCCAAAAAAATGTACACACACTTTAACAGCTGATATCTCAATTTTGAAAATAAAATGTATTTTAATAAAGACTGCCTTTATAATTACTCAAAGTGTGTGTATACTTTTTTTGGGACACCGTACATTTACATAGCATTTACGTTGTATTAGGTATTATAAGTAATTTGGATTTAAAGTATATGGGGGGATGTGCATAGGTTATATGCAAATACTATGCCATTTTATATAAGGGACTTGAGCATTCCAGGATTTTGGTATCTGTGGGAGGTCCTGGAGCCAATCTCCTGAGGATACCGAGGGACAGCTGTATATGCTCGCCAGCATGTTTATTTATACTCATAACCCAATCCTGCAATTCCAGAACTGGCCCAAGGGAAAGACAACTGTACAAGTCCTAAAGGACACATCTTACATTTAGTTTATTCAGTCAGCAGACGGTGAGACGCTCCGCAAGTCCCATGCTTTTGATTAGCAATTGTTTTAAAGGGTCAAGTACAAGAGAAACAATGTTCACAGTTTGATGGTAGTTTTAAATTAACATGGGCTACTAGGTACGCAAATGAGTTTCAGATCTCTGCTCTGTCCCTTAATAGCTGAGAGTGTTTGGGCTAATTCTTCAATCTTTTAGTCTCTGTTTCTTTCTCTACAAAATGACCCAATCTCATAGAACTGAAAAAATTTTACATGGAATATGCGAAAAAGCACTTTGTTAACCTCAAAACACAAGATAAATGTTAGCAAGAACTGTACATTTGGATAAAAGTATATATAATATAGAAATACAATTTTATGATTTTAATTTTCGTAATTCGAAGTTGCTCTAACTTCCTGACTTTTGATCATGGCTGTAATTCATATATTGAAAAGTTCTTGATAATCCCTCAATTTTAATGTTATAATTAGAGGGAAACATTGCTTAGTTTATTCCAGCTTTTAGAAATATGTTAAAAAACTGCTTATATTAATATCCTTTATGTTAGCAAAATACAAGTTATATTATACTTTTGGAGAGAAGTTACAAGGAAATTTTAAGAAATCCACTCCTAAAATCTACTAAGAGATCACAAATGGCATAATGGGGTCTCTATTTAGAAGCTGAGAACATGCAGATGTCAGATTTATTATAATCTCAACCATTCAGAGAACAGATTGAAAAGCCAAAAAGAAGAGCCATCTAAGTAGTCAAAATAGGACTTTAATCACTGAGCAGCCAGCAGCCCCCAACCACAGCCTATTTATCCACATTTCTGTTCCTTTAGGCAGACATACAGGTAAGGCAGGGAAATTGCACAAAAGAGAGTAAAGTCCTGTTAGCATTCATAAATACTATATTGTTCACAATGTGTATCTCTTTTGTAGCCCTAACTCCATTGTGTGCATACAGCAGGCTATGAGTGTTCAGTTCACCTTTCATTTCCCTATTTAAAAAAAAACTATAAACACACAGGTTTCCAACTAGGCTAAACACTGACATTAAGCATCTAAAGATGATGTGTGCCCCTCTTACCTTGAAAGTCTTAAAAACAAACAAAAACCCAGCAGATGAAAAAAATAAATGAACTAAATCTCTCTCATCCCATTCTAACAGTGACTTGCTGTGAAATCATGCACCAACAATCTTCTTTCTGAATCTTTGCTATTCTCATTTTCACTAAAGAAATGATTAATTTTCAACAAAATATGACAGGAGTAAATAGAATGAATAGAAAATTAGCGCCTAAAAAACCAAAGCATCTCCTATTAATCACAGTAACTATGAGTAGTCCACATTTGTGTTTTGTATCTCCCCCTCTCCACAGAACAATAGTGCTGCATTTTATTTGCTTTGCAGGTATAATTTCAACAAACTCCATATACAATTTGACCACTGCTTTTATTCACTATAACAGTAGTCATATCATTCTAGCCAACCACCAACTGTTGTTTGTTCATTTGTTTTTGTTTGTTTTTTGCAGCACAAGTGGAAACACACATGTACTATGGACAGTACAAAGCTCAAAATCTGCTTATGAAATTTTACCTGTCCGTGTATGTCTCCACACACTGTTACTGGTGTCGATACTGGCTGAACATTTGACTCTTCCAAGAGGAGGTCACAAACATAGTCACATAGCCGCTGTAAGAAGAAAAGATAAAATGCAACCTTTTACTACAATATTAAAACTAAGGATCACATGACAAAAAGACAAGAACTAATACTTATATTGTTTGATAGGAAAGGAAACTGCTCTTTGATGATTCTGGGATTATGTTTACAGTAATTAGCTCCCAAAGTTTACAACCTACTATTTGCATTTTTTTAAACCCTAACTCACTTCCATGTAGCTTAAGGTTGGTTCCAAAAAACAAATATGCCATGTTTGGCCTGTTTTGTTTTTTTAATAGTCTTTCATTACCACCGTCTTTCTTCCCATTTTGCCAGAATAAAGAGCACTACTCTTTTTAGGTTAGCTTCAGAGAGTAGCAATTAATACTTTAAAAATGTTTTTTCTGCTACTGTACAATTTATAAAACAATACAGTGATGTTTTAAAGTACCTATCTCAGGACATTACCCACCTTTCTTAGGTATAATGCCTTGCTCTAATAATATTTGCAATATTTTTTCAGGTAAACTCACCAAACCTCCTCAAAGAGAATTCCACCAAAAGTATCTGTATGAGTTTGCTGTAATTTGTACAAGAGTGGACACTTTTCTGTTTGTTGCCATGAGGCCTGCATGCTGTCAGGCACTTGTTCCATCCACACTCCCTTTCAGATTTCACATCTTTTAAAAAGAGCCCTCACCTCCATCAGTGAAGCTCAGAACCCATACCATGAATACAATTTAAATGTTTCCCCCAACACATCCTTGGACACAAGCCACCAAAGAAGTTCATCTCTCACTCTTCTTTCCATAATGCATCTCTGGGAGAGAAAAGTTCTCTATATCCTACAGTGTTGATCTTTCTATTTGCTTACCTCAGGAAACTGTTGGTTACTTGTAAATTTGAGGGCACCACTGTTTACACTCCTTTAAAGATAAATTATTAAAATGTTACCCAAACAAACCTACTATAAACCCACCCTGAATTAGGTCAGATTGTCCTCTAAAGAGGCCTGTCCCCACCCTGCATTATACTGCCCTCCTTTTCCAACTTGCACTTTACTGTCATGCCATCAGCATGCAGTAAGGGACGCTGTAGGAAACAGTCCTCTATAGAGCTTGTCACTGTACAGACTATAAATAAACGAAGTACATAAGATGCTGTGATTAAACAGTTGCCTTCAAGGAAGACTCAGGGAAAGAATGTCTTTAACAAGGATCAATGTGATTTCCCTGAGAAGCCTGTTTTTATCATCTTATAGACTCTGTGACTATTTCAACTGATCAGTTCCCATCTTCCAGTAGGCTCCTACAAAGCTTAGGGACTAAGGTCAAAGAAGTAACCTGATCATCACAGCTTTTATTTTATATATATTCTTACTTTTACTTCTGGCCTCATCTCGGTTTCCTGTATTTTCTCTTTGTCTCATTTTTCTTACTTATTCTTAGTACAATTTATCTTGCTATATTGAATGCATCTTTGTAAACCACTCTGTATCCTTTTGGAAGGGAGTGATCATTTAATTAACATTTTAAAATTAATCACAGCAGATTCCTGAGGGACTCTCCATGGTTCCCATATTTGAATGTGCCAGAATTTGCACCCAAATATGACTGGCTCTTCTAGCCCATAATGCTTCTTGAACTGCAAGGAGACTAGCCCATACCCCCAGTAATGATCTGAAAGTAACAGTAGACTATAAAGAACATCACTGTGAAACCCTGCCAATCTCAAAGGCCAGTGAGTGTCTGGAGAGCACATGTAAACTACTCAGGCAGCATCTTTAACCTGAGGCCAAGCACACTAACTTGAGTAAAGTAACAGCTGCCTTCTGTAACTGCCACTTCTGCAGTCCCAACTGAGGATTTAGAGTTAAGTCTCTAAGCCAAAGCCATTGCTTCTCATGTCTCCAGTTCAGCAGTAGCTTACAATTTCATATCAATCACACACAAAAATAAAGTCTATGAAACCTACATATGTCAGCCAACCATCCACACAGTAGCCTCACAGAGCCCAGTCTTGCCATGGGAAAAGCTCCTCCAAAGCCCTTCACAGCTTTGTTCTGCTGCTTAGTTTGTAGGAAGTGTGGTTACTGTTACTGCTCTGAACAGGCACTAAGCAAAATTCTTAATCTTATCTCAAATTTAGGGCAAACTTTACCCATCTCTCCTCATGATGCCCAATTAATTCTTAATCCTTGAACAAGTTGGAGTTCATGGCCCCCATTCTTAATGGACTCTATTTCCTTTGTCTACCTTTTCCTCAAGATACATGTTCACAGTTCCATTCTATTCTCTGGCCCTGTCTCCCTGCTCCCTCTTGTCCCTCAAATACACTGGATTTTAAATTCTCAACCACATCACTACTACTGATAATTCTTTGTTGTGGGGGTCTACTATCCAGTGCATTATAGGATGTTTAGCAATATCTCAGGCTTCTGTACCCACTAGATACCAACAGTAACGCCCCCCACCCCAGCTATGACAAACAAAAACGTCTTCATGCCTTGTCAAATATCCTCTTGAATGCAAATCACCCCCAGTTAAGAACTACTGGTCTAGACCTTTGTCCTGAGTGTAATACTGCTAGGACAGTGCCTGGAGCACATAGGGCAATCAATAAAATATCTGTTAACAGTATCCAAGTCTTCTGAACATCTCTACCTCAATGTATTTTTTATTTTTAGATATGTTTTTATTGATTTCAAAGAGAGAGGAAGGGAGAAGGAGAGTGAAACATCAATGAGAGAGAAACATTGATTGGCTGCCTCCTGCACGCCCCCTACTGGGGATCGGGCCTGCAACCTGGGTGTGTGTCCTGACAGGGAATCGAACCAGTGGTCTCTCAGTGCATGGGACATGGCTCAACCAACTGAGCCATGCCAGCGACGGCTCTACCTCAATGTCTTGACTTGGCAGCATCTCAAATCTAGTATGCCAAAACCAAACTCCCTTGCATTCCTTAATCTAGTTATAGTATTTACTAAGTAATCCATGCCAGAAACTAAGAGATTACACTATAATTTTCCCTCTCTCTCATCACCTAGACCTACCCTGTCAACAGGTCGTATTATACTTCAAGTTCTCATGTCACTGGTCTATTGCTTCTATGACATTCCTGTCTCATTCCAATTCATAGTCCACAATGTTGACATAATATTTCTAAAACCTACTGTCACATCCTTAAAAATCTCTCTGTTGTAAAGCAGTATACAGTTTGATTCAACAAACATTAACTGATTATCACATACACTTTGCTATCACACAAGAGAGAATACTACAAGTGGTAAAAGACTAAAAGTGCTATAGGGAAAAGGTTAGTATAGAAAAGAATGAATGGGAATTTTTAACAGCAAATAAATTCAGGCATGTACTCTGCTGAGTCACTGAGGCAAAAATGACTTAAATCTTATCCATTCCTGGCTTTGGTATCTGCTCTGCCTATTACAAGGACTGTATAAATGACAGAATGGACATGAAGGTGCTCAGAAAACTATAAGTAGCTATGAAAATTCTAATCATTGCTAGTAATTCTGACTACAGAATCCAGGGCCCCTAACAAGGAGAAAGTGGCAGCTGAGCTAAAGCTCAAAAGAGGCATGGAATGTATTGCATAAAGGAAGCACAAGTGATAGTTAAGGATGTGAACCCTGGAGCCAGACTTGCCTAGGTTTGAATCCCAGCTCCTCCACTTACTTACTAGTTTTATGACTTTGGAAAGTTACTTAACCTGTCTATGCTTCAGTTACCTACTTGTAAAATGGGGCAAATATTAGAACCCAACTCAGAGAGTATTAAATAATTTAATATTTGTGCTATGTACATATTAAATAGGTGAAAGAAACAGACTGAAAAGCAGCAAGGAAGTACAGGGCATGCTGTCAGAAGACAGCAATCCAATGTGCTTAGAATGGAAGGTAAAAAAAAAAAAAAAAAGGCGAAGTGGAAGACATACTTAGAAAAGCAAGTTATCTGCCATCCTAAAAAGGTTATTAACTATATCAGAAAGAGCTCTGCACAAGGAGGCTTTCCAACATAACTCATGGATTAGCTGGACATCCTCAGGCAGATCATAAACTCTACAAAGCTGTAAAATGAGAAGGGTACATAACTAGATTAACTCTGATTCTCTCTCAGCTCTGCAATTCTAGGAAATGGGCTGGGGAATTGTTAAAGGTGTGCACTGTCCCATTCTATACCTACAGCCACATGTAGCTATTGAGCACCTGGAATGTGACTGGTCTGAATCGGGATACATCATAAATGTAAAATATACATCATATTTCATAGATTTAGTACAAAAAAAAGGGAAAATATTACATTAGTAATTTTATACTAATTACATCTTGAAATTAGGTTAAATATTACTAAAATTAACTCCAACTGTTTCTTTTTTACTTTTTTAAAAATGTATTTTGCAGCTCACATTTCTGAGCATTTTATTTCTGCTGGACAGCACTGTTACAGACTATTTTCGGAATATGCAAGATAACGTGATTCTGTGGCCAAAGTGGCAAACAAAATGTAAGGCATTATCAGAAAGAGTCTTGAAAACACTCTTCCGGCCCCATACAAAGCCATGGTGTGTGCCTAAGTCCTGTACTATGTTAAGTTTTCCTTGCATTACCTGAAGAAAGATACAATGCAAAACCAAACAACTCAGGTAAACAGAATGATCAGTAAGACAGGGAGTAAGGTGAGTGGTAAGTATGTATGGAAGGATATAAGTATGGAAAGATAAAGACTACAACATTTGATAACAATCTAGAAAATCAGATAGAGGATGAATGAGAAGATACGAAAAGTTGTTCAACAAATATAGGAAAAAAGGGAGAATTCCTTGAAGCTTTATGGAGGCATTTCAGATAGATGTACAACTTTGCAGAGCAGGTAGCCTTATACAAAAAACTCAAATGGCTCAGACTAAACATAAAAGTGAGTTCTACAAAGATTACATTAACTATTAATCTGTAAGAGTGGCTACTATGGAATTACACAATTCTTTGTGTTGCATCTCTGCGATAGACACTAGTATTCTCCCAATCCCTACCATGGTAGTAACTGTCTTCAGTTTCTCGGTAAAAAAAAACAACTGAATAGTAACTCCATGTGCAATTTCTCTGCTTACATGTCACCTTTAAGAATCATCCAAGAGATCAGACAATCTTCAAGTTACAGAACCCATTACCCACCTAAGTACTTAAGTATAAATATTCAATAAACCTGCCTTTTATCATTCATTCTTCTACTTGGCCAGATGTGCAATCTGTATCTTTGATGCTCAGCTCTGAAATCTTTATTGTGGATGAGAATCACATGACCTCTTTTTAAAGAAAGGTTACTTTGGTCCACTGGCTTCCATATTTCAAACTTATACCTTCAAAACAGTTATACAGATTTGATCCAGTACTAGTGATTTGACCACTTCCAATTTAGGTATAGAAAAATCAAAATTAGATCTAGAACATCTTATGCATTTATTATTTTATTTAGTACCTCCAACTTCTAGTCAGTTTAAAACACAATGAATTTGTCTTTTCTACCAGAACAAATCTTTTCCATATGATCATTAAGTGGCACCAATGATTACTTTTCTTCCTCTGACAGAATCTTTTACTTTGGCCTTAAAGTCTCTGAAAAGGTGCTCCTGGAATACTTTCTTGGCCTGCCTAATTTTAGTTTGCACTTCATGCCAAGAAGTAAAAACAAAATTAAATTTCTTTAAATACACTAGAGAGGAGCAAATTAAATCACAAGCAAATTAGTCTGATAAAAACATTTCCAAAACCAACCAAAAAAAGCCTCCGCTTAAAAGAAAAGTTCATAATTTTCCCCAGTAGTTGCCCAGAGATTAAAAAACAAGTTTCTTAAGAAACAGAGATATGCCAAATATAGTCCAGTTGTACTGCAAGGGGAAAAGAAATGCTTTAATAACATTTCCTTGTGGTGGGAAGGAAATCTAATATTTATCAAACTAAGAGGTCTAAAGAAAAATCCAAATCCAAATTTTGATTATCATCCAAATCATTTCAATATCCAATTTCAAGTTAATATCAACATACACTTTCATAATAAACAACATTTTACTAATTATAAACACAAAGCTTAAAACAGCTTTACATAGGCTAAAGAACAGAGAATTTCATCTCAATTCGCTGATACGCAAAAACCCACTTCACCCATGGGATGAACAATGCTACCAAAAGATGTCTGGTTAGTTTTCCATGAACTGGGTACCAAGGTTGCTTGTATTTTTGTTTCCTAAAAAAGCATCTAGCAGAAAGAAGCCATAAAGGAATCAGATGAGCATAAAAGCTACATTTCTACTAATATTGGCTTTGTTCTCACTTTAATTAAAGTACCCTATTAAGAAGAAGAAAATACACAAGAATGACTCCCCTATAATACAGCACACATGCTTTACCTATAAGTACAAATAAGTTACGTCCACAACAGCTCCTTTGGCTTTCAATACTTTGCATACTTGTTGACTGTCCTTAAATATCAACTTCCTGTACCAAAAGAGAGAGCAAAAGAAAAAACGAGTAGCATCTTAAGAAAAAAAATTCACAAAGCTAAATTGCTTTAAACCCACAGCTTAAAAAATAAAAAGAACTCAGAAGCTATTGACAGTTTACTTACCACAGAGCAAGTCAAAGTTAAGTGAACAAATAAAACAGACAGTAGCACTACCTGTTAAACACCGCTAGACACCTAAGCACTGGTTTAACAAACGCATAGAAAGACTTGCCAAAGGCTTACATTCATTCCTTTAGCCACACAGACATTTACTGTGACTTGGACTCGGCAGTAACAAAAAACAATTCTACCTCCTATAGAAAACCAAGAAAATGCAAGCCTGAGCTAACAACTTAAAAGAATAGAAAAGTATTTGTATTTACTGAGGGACCACTAAATTATCCACATAAGTTAGCTCAACGGCGTCCACGAAAACGGGATGCACATTTGAATCAGCAGGAGAAAACCCACACTCCTGAAAAGCAACTGGGAGGAGTGGCAGGGAAAGAGGGACGCCCTGCCGTTCTCCCACGTCCCGACCAAGCGGCTCTGGCCCACCGTCTGCCCAGTCCTCGGGAACCTAAACACATCGGGTCGCGTTCCCGGGGCCGGAGACATCTGTCAGACGCCGGCCACCCCGCGCTCCTGTCACCACCTCAGGAGGGATGACCCCATCTTGAGGGCAGCGCGCGCCGGGGCTCGGTTCCGACTCCGGGAGACTGGAGACGGGGTTAGGAGAGAGGAGTCTTCTTTGCACGGCAGCTGGGGCTCGGAGCCCGCAGGCAGCCCGAAGGCCGGGGGAGGGGGGGCAACCCTGGGGAGGAGGCCGCGACATCCCTCGGGATACCCGCTACGGAACCGGGACAGCACTCGGGGGACCCCGGCTCTTCCGGCTCCCCCAAACCGGCCCGGGTCGCTCAGCACCGCGTCAGGCCCGTCACCAAGCCGGGACGAGATGCTGGCGGGGGTCTCGGTAGAGAAGGGCGGGCCGGCGGGCGCCCCGCTGCCGGGAGGGGCGAGCCCCGCCGGCAGCGCTCCCGCCCCGACCGAGCTCACCTTCAGGTCATTCTCCGGGAGGTACTTGCACAGCCGCGCTATCTCCACGTACTTGTCCAAGTCTAGGGGCGCCATTTTAGAAATAAGAAGCCCCGACGGCGGTGGCGGCGGCGGCAGCGGCAGCTGAAGTAGCGGCGGCAGCGGCAGCGGCAGAGGCCGAAGCCGGAACTCTTCCTACGTCACGTCCGGCCCGTGGAAGGTGTCTGCGCAGCGGCGTAAAGTTTGACCCAGGTCCGTCCGCTGCCTCGACACGCCCCGCGCCTTCAGCCGCCGAACTCCAGCCGCAGGCCCGGCCCGGAGAGGCTCCTCGGGTCCAAGCCGTGAGACCTGCTGGGACCCGTAGTCTGCCGCGGGGAGGGCTGGGATTTGTAGTTTTGAGTAGTGGCCAGATACTCCTCTTTTTCTCCAGTTTCCTTCCTCCAGACTTTCACCTCAGGGGACCAAGCGAGGTTTTTCCGATCAAAACAACGAAATAGGTAACCCTAGCCATTCCCTGGTTTCTCACTTTAACCCATTTACGCATTCTCTCACCGGGACAGCTTTAGTTAAAAGTTAGGTAAGCCTGACCCTGACCCCCGGTGGCCCTGTTGGTTGGAGCGTCGTCTGATGCGCTAGAAGGTTGCGGGTCCGATTCTGGTCAGGGCACATACCTGGATTGCCCATCCGAACCCCGCAGGGGGCTTGTACGAGAGGCAACCGATGGACGTTTCCCTCGCCACATGGATGTTTCTCTCTGTTTCTCTCTCGCCCCCTTCCCCTCTCTCTAAAATCAATAAAAAAACTATTCTCCGGTGTGGATTTTAAAAATGGATTGGAAAAAAAAAAAATTAGGTAAGCCTGGCCATAGTAACCTACTTGCACCTTTCCTAGGCTTGTGAAAGCCTTGCCTAAATCTGTGGCAGAGATGTCAGACTACCAGTCTTCCAGCCTGTAAGGAAAGGAAACAAATAATAAAGTGTTTCTTAAGCTAAATGCTATATAAACGCTGTTTTTCTGTTTAATCCTCATAACGACTGAAAGAACGGCAAGACTCGGAGTGATTAAGTACCTTGCCCCAAATCTCAAAGGGAATAGGCAGGAGGAGCCTAGATTGGGACAGGGTTAGCTGGTTTAAGTATACTTCAATGTGAGTTCCACCGGGACAGAGGGTTTTCGTTGAACCCTCAGCGCCAAGAACAGGACCTGGCACTAGTATACCTTCAACATTTGGTTCATTCAACAGCTCTTATTGAACACCAACTATGTACCAAGTACAGTTGTAAGCACTTGGGATATTCAGCAAACAAAATAGACAAAGATCCCTATCCTCAACCCATAGCTACATTCTAGTAGAGGAGACAGGACAGAAACAATAAATAACTGTACAGTATATTAGAAAGCAATAAGTGAGGGGGGGAACCCTAGAAGGATAAGAGAGATGGGGTGGGGTGATGCATTTTGAAGAACCAACAAAGGGGTGGGGGGTGGGGGGTGGGGGGTGGGGGGTGGGGGAGAAGGTTGGTTAGCCATGCAGGTACTAGAGGGGAATTATAAGGAGGAGCTGATGCAGAGTCCCTAAGATGAAAACATATCTAGAATCTTGAAAATGGCAAGATTAGTGTGGTTGGAGCAAGGGGAGAGGGAGGGGGAGGGGAGGGGGAGGGGGAGGGGGAGAGGGAAGAATGTTGCTTTTTTTACCTGATGTTTTACTTTTAATGTAGTAGGGAGTTATTGCAGGGTTTTGAGGAGGGGAGTAACATGATCTAACTCATTTTAGAAGGAAGTGGTGTTGTACGAGACTAGGAGGCAATGGTTGCAGCTGAGAGACCAGTTAGGAGACTGTTACATAATCCAGTAGTAGTGGGTTCTCAATAAATGTTTGTTGTTCAAGTGACCCTGGACTGGATCCTCTTGCTCTAAAGTGTATTTTGGAGACATTTGGCTAAAATTTAATGAGGTGAAGGTCTTTAATGGGTGAAGGTCTTTGTATTAATCTTGCAGCTATTCTGTAAGTATGAAATTGTTTCAAAGTAAAATTAATTTTTAAGTTTGTTGTCAAATGAATTATGTCCACAAGCATACATTTCTTAATTCATTCAACAAATAGCTATAAAGTACCTATGATGTAAATGAGACCAGTATGATCCCTGCCCTCATGGGCCTTACAATCTGATAGAGGAGACAAACAATAAACATATGAGAAAATAATTAGATGCAAAGTATGATTAGTGCTAAAAGGGAAAAGGAAGGGTACTGTGAATTTAAAAAATGGAGTAGAAGAGGCCTACTTTCGGTTGGAAATATAATGGAGGTAAAACGTGCAGACTCTAACACCAGATAGCCAGCGTTCAAGTCTATCGCTCACCATGTGACTTTGGCAAAGTTAATTATCCTTTCTGTGTACCAGTTTACTCAGCTACAATATGGAGGTTGTAATAACAGTGCCTACCTCATATGGAGATGATAAGAATACTTACCTTATAGGCTTGTACTGGGGTTTAACAAAGCTAATATATGGAAAGGGCTTAAAACAATGTTATGTAAAGAGTGAGTGCAATGTGAGCATTAGCTCTTGAGTGTTGGGTAGACAAGAGAGGTCTTTCTCAAGAGGTAACATTTAAGACTTTAGGGGAACCCTGGTCGATGTGGTTCAGTTGGTTGAGTGTTGTCCCATGCACCAAAAGCTCTCTGGTTTGATTCCTAGTCTGGGTACATGCCCAGATTGCCAGCTTGATCCCAGAAGGCGGCGCGCAAGGCAGCCGGTTGATATTTTTCTCTCTCTAAAATCAATAAAAACATTAAAAAAAAAAATACTTTGGGGGGGGGGAAATGTATAGGGAGAATATGCTCAGAGTTTCTCATTGAAAAAAATTCCAAGTGAGGAAAAGAGGCTACGTTGACTTTTTTTTAAATTACAGCCCTCTTTGGAAAGCTGGGAATTCACTTTTCATCTCTGAACCTCGGTAACTGGGAATGAATCCTACTCAAAATACCTTCTCAGAATTGGGAAGGAGAACAAAGTGCTTGAAAGGAAGGTGTCACCAGCATCATTGCTTCCCTTGCTGATAAGTCAGTGAACAGGTAGGTAATAAAAGCAGATGGCACCCCCTTTCAGTGAAAATAGGTGGCAGTCCTCACATTACCAAACTGGCAGGAAGACGCTCCGTCCTGCAGACCCGCCTCATTGGATGAACCTCACCGCTGACATCCAGAGCAGAGGGAAGCATCCGAGTGCTGGGCGAGTTCTTAGAAGAGGTAATAGACACGGTGCATGGTTTGTTACAGAGACATGTGCAGAACTTGCTGACTGGAATATGTTATTACTCTTCCTTGCACAAAGCAGGAGATACGGGCTCCTGGTTCTGCCATTTACACGGGTTAGTCATTTTTAATTTCTCTGGACCTCGGTTTACATTATAAAAATACATCTCAAAAGTTCCTTCCAGCACTTCCCATTCAGGACCGGCGCCTAAGAGCTGGTTTATAGCTGGGAGCAGCATGACACGTCCCAGAGGTGGGCACTGAGCACTTTCATCTACACAAGCTCACTGCTCCCCATCGTAACCTTGGGACAGAAACCTTAGCTGCGTTTTACAGGGGTGACACTGAGGCCCAGAGAAAGGTAACTTCCCCCAACGATAGATACTCTCAAGGACGCACTTTTTACGAATGTACCTAGCTTTTTTTGTTTTTCTGTTCACCGTCTCTCGCTCCAGTTTGACTGGAAACCCCAGGCGGCCAGGACCCTTGTCTGTCTGGGTCACCACAGCGCCCGCCCGAGTGACACGCGCTAGTTCTGGAACCAGCCGGCCATGTGAGGCGGCAGAGCTCGAACCGGCCTGGAGACGGCGCAGGGAGATGTCTCGCCCAGGAAAGCTTCAGAAACCGTTTCTAGCAGCCGCTCGGCCGCTGGAGCCGCACATATCCTGGCCCCTTCCGGACAGCCCGGCCCGGGGTCACCCAGGAGGACGCCCGGCCCCCGCGTCTCTCTTGTAAATCATTGCCGAGTCACCCTGAGGCCTTGACTCCGCCGGCGGGTAAGACCCCCGAGATCGGCGGGTCTGTTTGGCTCCCCGGAAATGCAGGCCCTGACCTACCCCGCGCCGCAGGGCCCGCGCCGCCCCCTTTAAGGGCGGTCCCTCGGGGCCGGGGCCGCGGGCGCCGAGCCCGACAGCAGTTGGCTGCCTCGCTCTTCCGGGGTCTGCGCCCGAGCGAAGGCCAAGCCCCGCCCCCAAGGGGCGGAGCCTCAGCCGGGGACGGGCCTGAGCCGCCGCAGGTAATGCAGCCTCGGGCTGGGGGGTCACAGGACCAGACCCGGGGCGGGGGCCGCATCCCTTAGGGGAGTGGGCGTGGGAGCGGGCCCGGGCCGACTTGGGGGGGCCTCCTCGGGCTCTGGGCTGGGCGCGTTGACGGAAAGGAGCCGGCCTGTTCTCTCCCGACCCTGCCTCCTATCCCCTGTCACCTCCACGCGGGGACGAGACTGGGGGATATCCCCGCCCACGCGAAGTTTACACGCTGAGCTTAGGCTCTGGGGACGGCAGTCAGTGGCTTCAGGCCAAGGTTGGGTTTATCCATTCATCTCCCAGAAATCGCATCCATTCCCTCCATTCATTCATCCCTCACGTCTACTCAGTGCCGGGCCCACAGGTAGGTTCCTTGAAGGAATTCGACAGGCCTCGTTCTCTGGGAATTTAGTCTAGAATCTAGTCTAGAGACCTTTCCGTAGGTAATCAGGTTCAGGGTGGTTTAACAGACACCTTCAGAGGGCGAAGGAAGTAATCTGAGGATGTTAAGTGGACAGCAACAAATCAAGGAAGATTTTACTGAGGCCTGTTCATTCCCACCGGGCCGCGTAGGTTGACGAGGAGTTTGCTAGTTGACAGGAAGGGAAGGAACATTTCAGGTAGGGGAAACAGCAGGGGATGCAAATTATGAAAGGGCCTGTCATGTTAGAGAAACAAATATAGCAAGAACATCTCAATATAGCAAGGAATTGGGGAGGTGAGTTCCTGGAAAGAAGGTCGAGACCAGAAAGCCTTGAATGTGATGATGAGACCAGGATTCATCCTACAGTTCAGTATTTCTCAGCCTTTTAAAATGTTTTATCTGTGGTTGAACATAAACATGACCTCTGAAAATTACAGATACACAGAAAACTTGAGCCAAAACACTTCTGTAATTGTGTTAAGAAAGTTATGTTATATTTACTTATTAAAGTTATTAAGTTATATAACTTTGTATCAAAAGGTTAGTAATGCTTATTCAGATTCATCAGATCCTAGAAATTGGTGCATCAACAGGAAAGGTTTTAAAGAGGGAAGTGACCTAATTTGTTCTGTTTTAGGTAGAAGATAATCGTAAATGTCTTTCTTTCTTGTATCTAGAACACCATGAAGCAGCTGCCAGTCTTGGAGCCTGGAGACAAGCCCAGGAAAGCAACATGGTCTGTAAGGAAGGATTCAGACAGAGAAAAACATAAGTTTTTGTTTCATTTATAAGAAGTTTACTAACATATTTAAACATCTATGAAAAAGGGTAGAGATAAACCTTCTGCAGTTTCTGGTAATTAGACTCAAACTGTCTGAGAAAATCTTCAGAGGAAAGATAGTGGGGCAATAATTATCAGAGCAGATGTTGATTTTATTAAAATCCATTTACCAGGAAGACGAAGGCACTGACCATCTGGCATCCTCAGCTTCAACACTGTGCCTTCCCCCAAGCTGTGACTCATTTTTAAGATATTTAGGGAATTGGATTTGGATTAAACTGGCTTCACTGTTCCTTGGCTGTTTGCTCAATCAACCCTTCATTCAACAGCTAACACTGGCCTGACAGGGCAGCTGCTGTGTAGGCGCTGAATGTACAAAGGTGAAAGTCTCACTGTAGTGTGGGGTCTGCAGATGAAGCAGGTGATGGTAATGAAATGTGATCAGTGCTGAAGCAGGGACCACAGAAGGCTGTAGAGAGGGGCAGCGCTTCTGCAGGACCTTGGAAGAGAGTCCTCGATCTGGCTTTCCTGTGTCCACTCTTGCTCTCTGCACAACATAAATCTGATCATGCCACTCCCTAGTTTAAAACCCTTTTGTGCCTCCCCATTGGTCTTAGGATCAAAACCAGATTACTTAAAATGGCCCACTGGGCCTGCATGATCTGTCCAGGTACCTGTACCTAGATGACTCCCTCCATCTTTTGTGCCTCTCTTTGCCCAGCTAACTTGACTCACATGTCAGATTTCAGTTCAAATGGTGCTTCTTCAGGAAGCCTTCCCTGACTGTCCCCCTCTCCCATCTCTCCTTACAGGGTAAGGTGCCCCTATGATATGTAATAATACTCTATACCCTGTATTCCTTTATAGAGCAATAGAAATGAAACAGATATTTGTGAAATTATCTATTTAATATTTCTCAACTAGTCTGTAAGGGCTATGAAGGAAGGGACTTTTTTTTGTCTTACTCACCATGTATCTGGATGGCTATGTGCTCTTGGGTAAGTTATTTAACCTCTTTAAGCCTCTGGTCCTCAGTTGTAAAACTCAGATGATAATAGTACTGTCCTCAAAGGGGTTTTGTGAAGATGAAGTGAAATGGGTTGTAATGAAGTTAGCAGCATGCTTGGTACGTTCTTAGTAATTATTCAGGTGGTGATGGGATTTGTGAATCTGGACTTTAGAAAAGGGATCTGGAAAAGAAATAGAGATTTTTGGAAATCACTGATGAATGTATAGATAGGTGGTAATTGAAGCCATCAGTACAGGTAAAATTGATCAGGTAAGCAAACAGACTGAGGAGGAGACAGTCCAGGGTACTCAGGGTTAGGAGAAGACTGGCAGGAAAGGAGTCAGAGGAGGAAACAGAGCATCTGGAAAAGTGGGTAGAGAACCGAAAAAGGAGGGGAGTGGGGCAGCAAGGTAAGGAGAAGGTACAAGAAGGAGGAAGGAGCCAGAGAGGTGAGATAAGACAGGGCCTCAAAAAATAGCTCAGAATTGTCTTTTCCAACCAGGAAGCTTGAAGTATGTTTTCTCAGTCATAATTCAGAGTAACTTTAGAGAGAGGAATGACTGGCTCCTGTATTTGACCTTTTAAAGTCCTAGCTTTGGCTTCCATTTGGCTTTAGGAGTAATCTGGAAAAGCTCTTGAAATCAGTTATCTCTGGCGAATTGTACTTGACAAGAAGCCACTGGCTAGTGGCAAGAGTGCTGGGGCTGTAGGTTCCTGTGTGGTTGCACATAAAGCTCTAGCCACCATTTACTGATTCCTTTCCTGCACTGTTACAAGACTTCATCTTCCTCTTCACAGGTAGGAACAATTGCTATCCTCATCTTACAAATTAGGAAACTTTGGTTCAGAAAGGTTAAGTGACTTCCAAAAGGTCACACATCTAGAAAGCACCTGAACTGGGACTTGAACTAGGTCTGTCTGGAATTTGTAAACTATCCTTAGAACTACCATCCTGTGCTTGGACACGCCACTGAACATTTCTGGGTGTCAGTTTATCTATCAGATGGGGACAATTACTACCCCAGTGCATCACCATTAGGTTAATGTCAGGTGAAAGTAATGACAAAAAATTGAAGAGTCAAAGGTTATGTGCAAGTGGAAATGCTGCTTTGCTGGACACAATTTAAAGTGCCTGTGTCTATATAAGACCCTCCATTCTTATGAATATTTCATGAGGAGTAGGAAGAACACACTGCTGCATTTATTCTCTGCTCAGGCCTCCTGAATACATCCTTGCTTTGGCAGGTACACCTTGACCCCTCCTGGAGACAGCCCATGTGCTCGGGTTGGCCACAGCTGCTCATATTTACCCCCAGTTGGTGATGCCAAAAGAGGGAAGGTCTTCATTGTTGGGGGAGCAGATCCAAACAGGAGCTTCTCAGATGTGCACACCATGGATCTGGGTAAGACCAGCAGCAGCAGAGCACATGCCCATAGCCAGAGAGCAGGCCTTTGTGCTGCTGGCCATGAGCATTCCTAGGAATGACAGTTTGGACCAGACAGCAGGGTTTTCCTCTAAGAAAATGAACATCACTGAGGGGTCCCGAAGGTCTCAGCAGACCCCTGGAACACGCCCAGCCAACCAATACATTGTGTTTTGTCTTTTGGGGGAAAGAGTCCGTATGGAGCCCTGGGCATCCAGCCATTCATTTATCAACTATTTCTCTGGGAGACATTGATGACTCCACCACTCCTCTTCCATCCACATATCCAATTAACCACCAAGTCCTACATACTTCTCTCTTCATCCATGGCTGTCCATTTCCCCTACTATTGTAGTCCAAGAATTGTTATCTGAACTAGGTATTGCAACAGCCTCCTCTCTGGTCTCCCTGCTTCCAAGTTTACCCCTCCACAGTGCATTTTCCATACCTAGCCAGAGAGTACTGTCTAAAATACAAATCTGACTGTGTCACTCCTGCATTTCAAGCCTTTCCCAACTTTATTTCTTGGCTCTTCCAAATCCCCATTTGCTACACTGAGTATCCTTCAGAAACTTGAACACGTATTGAATTCTGGTCTCCAACCCTCTAATCATAGAGTTGGTTTCCTTGGCAACCAACCTCATCCTTAGAGGCTTTCATAAAGTCACCCTGCCGCCCGGCACAGCTCAGCGGTTGAGCATTGACCTATAATCCAGGAGATTGCGGTTCAATTCCTGGTTAGGGCACTTGCCCAGGTTGTGGGCTCGACCCCCAGTCGGGGACATGCAAGAGGCAGCCAGTTAATGACTCTCTCATCATTGATGTTTCTATCTCTCTCTCTCTCTCCGTCTACCTTCCTCTCTCTGAAATCAATAAAGACATGTTTAAAAAAATAATAATAAAAAAATTAAGTCACCTCACCAACATAAACTCAGGTGTGACTGACTGAGGCTTGTTACATAAGACACCTTTACCAATCTTACCACTTAGGGAATTCCAAGGGTTTTAGGAGCTCTGTGCCTGGAACTGATGAAGGTCAAATATATACTTTTAAATATAAATCGCAATGTCACACCACTCTCTATATTTTCATAGTATTTTGTACTTTCCCATCCTTATCTCCCATCACAGACCTTACCTCATGTGTTTGTTTCTCATCTGTCTTCCCCACGAGGGTATAAGCTCCTTGGAAACAGGAAACATGGTTATGTTATTGTATCCCCAGCCACTGATAATAGCACCTGGCACAGAGTAGGGGCTTTATAAGTATTTGAATAGATGGATGGATGAATAAATGAGCAGATACTACTACTATGTACTATACACAATGGCAGAGGAAAACTGTTGATTCGTCTACATGTTTTGCTGGGTGCATGTAACACTGCTGTTATTTTAATCTGAGTTGTTTACCAACCAAATGTGCAGAAGTCTATATGTAAAAATTGAAACTGTTTGCCTTCTTGATAATTTTGGAAGATCTGGCATGACAACAATTATTTGGAGCTGAGCTAATACCTATCAGTGGGGCTCTCAGACTCCAATTTGCCACATTCCCTCCACTCCTGTGTAGGCATTTGAATTTCTACACCCTGCACCAGGCTCTCTCTGCCTCTCCACACATGGTAGAAGGTGGCCACCCAAGTCCGGGAATTTGTTTGCATTCTAGACTCTTGGGAGGAAGGATCTCATTGGCCCATTTGGGGTTAAGTGACCCATTCAGTTAAGGCTGGAAAGTCAAGGTGTTATAGTACAAACAGGTTCTCGGTTCTATTCCTGTGGTTGGGGAAATGGGGACAGTTTTCATAGAAGAGGGTTTGTGGACAGTCCCTGAAGTATCTAATACAGAACTTTTTGAAGTTTGACCACACTCCCTTTAAGTGATCTGATGGTTGTTCACTTATGCTTTTGACCACCTTCCCCTTACTACCATCCCCCAAATTTGCCAAGCAATCTAATTAGTTGGCAGCCCAACTTAGAAACTGGGTGAAATGTTTTCTAGGAACACACCAGTGGGATTTAGCCACCTCAGAGGGCCTCCTGCCCCGGTACGAGCATGCCAGCTTCATTCCCTCTTGCACACCTCACAGCATCTGGGTGTTTGGAGGTGCCAACCAGTCAGGAAATCGAAATTGCCTACAAGTTCTGAATCCTGGTAAGTAGCCAAAGGTTATTTCATTTACCTAAATAAATAAAATTCCACTTTCATTTCCTGTAGCAAAACGCATTTGGATTGTAATAATTATCCATTGAACTTTGCTGACTGCACAGAGAACAGGAGTTTTAACCTCTAGCGGAATCTGAATATAACACAACTGCATTTTGTTTTCCTGGTAACATATACAATTATCAGCTTCTTAAAATCCAAAGCTGGAAGAGATTTCAGAGAATAGCTATGCCAAGTGGGCGACCCAGGTCCAGGGGAAGTGGCTTTCCTAAAGTCTCTAAGGAGTTGGTGACTGAGCCAGGCTGGAACCTGTCACCTAGTTCAGGATGGTGATTGTGCTCCCCAGGGGACATGTGGCCATATCTGGAAACATTTTTGGTTATTCCAACTTGGGGAGACCAGAGATGCTGCTATGTATCCCATAACGCACAGGGCAGTCCCCCCTCCCCCAAAACCAAATTATCTTGTCCAAAATGCCAATAGTGCCTGACCTAGATCCTCCTCGTATATTTCTGTTAGTCAAAAAGTACAAAGATCCTAGCTAGTGTCACTGGCAGTTTTATCACAGAGGAAGCAGTTTAGGAAAATCACTATTGAGCAGATGTTGCTGGACCACCAGTGGGAGGTGGACTTGTCTTTTTGTCAGTTAAAAGATTGTTTTCTCTTTATAAATATAATTTATATTCATTATAAAATACTTGAACAGTGTAAATGAGTGGATAAAAGCCATCCACAATCCTATGACATTTCTGTGTATTTCCTTTCTGTCTTGTCTCTGCATTTTTATAAGCCTGAGGTCATACTATTTCACCACTACACTACTGTACCTTTTTCCCTGTAATTTCATAATTACTGCATAAATGATGTCTCATTAACAACAGTGCTTTGTTAACATCAGTTGTAATGGCTGTATAACACTCCCTTTTATGACACTACGATAATTCTCCTATTTCTTAACATTTAGGTTGTTTACAGGTTCTTGCCATTATAAATAACAAAGCAGTGAACCTCTTTGTTCAGAAGACATTGACTGTATTTCAAATTATTGTCTTAGAATTTATGCCCAGAAAAAAACACACAACTAAGCAAAACACTGTGAACTTTAAGGCTTTTGAAACCTGCTACCCATTTGCTCTCCAGAAAGATTTTTTCAGCTTATCTCCAGCTGTGTGTTAATAGGGCTTGTTTCACTCCTGACTGACATTGAATTTCTCATTTTCAAACACTGCTAATTTGGTTAGGCAAAACAACTTGTATATGATTGTTTAAGTATTCATTTTGTTAATTACTAGTAGGACATTTTTTCACCTGACAATCAGCTGTTGCCCAGTTCCCTTTATCAACAGTAGATTTATTTGCACAATAGTTGGTCTTCTCTGTCACTTTGGGATATTAATAGTTCCTACCTTGTTGAGTTTGGCAAGGATTTAAGTTAACTCAATATCTGGCACAAGGTTAATGCTCAGTAATGGTGGTTGTGGTTGATGTAGCTATAGTTTGGCAGATGGAAATACGTCTGGAACCCTGGCCTTTTGATCTTCATTGATGGCAGTTATTTAAATAAAATACACTGAGAATTTGGAAAGCCTCTGTCAAAGGAATTGATTTTCCACCAGATCCTTTTTCTCTCCTAGAAAGTATAATTTGACACCGTGCCCAAGAAATGTGAAAAATGAAAGTGAATCATTAGTTGCTTTTGTTGCTAAGGCGAGTGTGTCATCTGGCTTAGGACTACTTTGTGGTTATTTGTGCTGCCATCTGACTTGGCAGCAACACAATCCCAGGATCTTCTGACGCTGGAGGTTGTGGGCCTTCTAACTCCCCCTGAGATCCAAAAGCTCCCCAAGCTCTGCAGCTGTAGAGACAATTTCACTTGGCTTTGGATATAGGCTGAGACTTGTTTGGTTTCCAGGTTCATGTCTGAGCCCCACATATATTACAGATGCTTCATGGGTCACTATATATACTGAATGAAGACTTTTGCAAAAGGCACAGAATTGGCCAGGCAAGAAATAATTCCTGGGTGTTATGGTAGAGCAAGTGTGGGAATCTTGACAGATCTGAGTTCGAACACTTACTCTGCTACTCACATGCACTGTGACCAGGGGAAAGGATTTAAGTTTTCTGAACTTTAGTTCTCTCATCTACAAAATAGAGATACTTTCTGCCACCTTCCAGGGTTGAGTGAGGATAGTGGCAATGACAGAGTGCTCAGGGCAATGATTCTGCACAAGGAAGGTGCTCAATTAATGCATTTGTTTCTATAAAATTCATGCTTCATTCTAAGAAGAAATAAACAACTTCTATTCACTTACCCAGGTGATAAAAATTTTATTCTCAAGTCAGAAGAGTGGAAAATACTTAGATCTTGGTGTTATCGAAACAGAATTTGAATCCCAACTCAACCATCTATTAGCCATGTCACCTTAAATGAGTGACTTCATCTATCTCTGCTTAATTCCCTTATCTGTAAAATGGAAAACTAATACTTATTTAGCACTTACTGTTTATTAAGGACTAATTACTGCCACTGAAACCGTAAGAACACTGTCTACTTTCTTTTAATGGCCACATATCCTAGGAAATTTGGCACATTTGGTTTCTAGCATCTAGTGGGAATGACTTTTAGCAGATGTTGGGCTCCTCTGAATGGCATGGGACAGGAGTCAGCAGAGCGGAAGAGGGTTCAGAGAGGATGTTTCAAGGCCTCCAAAAACAAATCAACCCCATTCTTAATTGCACTTGTCACTTTTCAGTCTTGAGGATCTGGGTCTGTCGGAGCAAATTCTAAGAATCACCCCTTACCCATCCTTGACTTTGGTGGCATGAGATCACTGCCTTGACCTATGCTGTCCCCCTTGGGGATTGGGTTTTTAGAGGTGACCCTGCCCAGCCCCAGAGTCAAGGTCAGAGGCCTCTCAGTCTGGGTATTTAGGTGCCTCCCTTCTCTCTGGACCAGAAACCAGGACTTGGACCACGCCAGAGGTGACCACCCCTGCACCATCCCCAAGAACATTCCACACATCGTCAGCAGCCATTGGAAACCAGCTGTATGTCTTTGGGGGCGGAGAGAGAGGTGCCCAGCCTGTGCAGGATGTGAAGCTTCATGTTTTTGACGCAAGTATGGATGGGTGGAGACCTCGGGGCTGACACTTACCTCTTCCACAGCTTACCTGATATAGGAAGCAGAGGTTCAAAAATGACATCCTGGCTGAGAGTCTCACTTCTAGACTTCTTAGCTGATTTCTTCTTCCCACAGCAAAATTTGTATTTAAAAAGGTATAAAGTGGTCGTTTAAAAAAAATTGAACAGTATAGTTTATAATGTAAACACATAAAAGTTCCTCCTTTAGCCTTTCCCACTCCCCAGACAGAGGTAAATGCTGTTGGCAGTTCCTAATTTTTCCTTCCAGACTTTCCTATGCAGTTATAACTCATACATATAAGTGTATATGAACATGTGTGAATTTTCAGATTGTTAAAAACTTAAATACACACACATGGAATCAAATTATAAATACTGTTCTGCAGCTTACTTTTCCAGGGGCAAGGGTAGATCTTAGGGCTTGAAAGCATGAACTTTGAAGCCACATGTCCTGGACTCAACCACATCTGATATATACTTTCTGTATTACTTTTACCCTACTTACTTAATCTCTCTAGGCCTTAGTTTACTGATCTGTAAACAGAGGTAGTAACAGTGCCTACTTATGGATATTGTCTTAGAAAAAGAACACTCAGAAAGTGTGCCTCAGAAGAAGCAGACTCATTCTAAGTGTAAGTGGAAGCTTAAGGCAAGTCTTTTTTATTGAAAGCAAGGAATGATTTCCTAATGCCCAGTAGAAAGGGCAGGCATGTTAGGTAGTGAACTCTCCAGCCCTGGAAGTGTCCAAGCAGAGGCTGTACAGGCTGTGGACAGAGGGCGGCCTGGATTGGGTTGGTGAGTTGGAGTGAATGACTTTAAGATCACTTTCTGTTTGGAGCATCTCTGCTTGCTGGGTGTATTTCTAGTGTTCTTGCTTCATAGCTTTGTCATCTAATATCAGTGAACTTACTTTTCTAGACACTCTGACCTGGTCACAGCCAGAAACACTTGGAAAACCTCCATCCCCCCGGCATGGTCATGTGATGGTGGCAGCAGGAACGAAACTCTTCATCCATGGAGGCTTGTCAGGGGACAAATTCTATGATGATCTTCATTGCATTGATATCAGTAAGTAGGGTGGAGGGCATGGGAGCTTGTCTGCTTAAAATTAAATAAAATGTGCTTTGATAGAATATAGCCTTAATCTTAGATGTGGGTAGCTTGATCAGCCAGCAGAATCTTCACTAGATTCTGTCAAGTGCGGCTTGAATACTGCTACTAATAAATAATAACAATAAAAGCAATAATTTGCTGAGCTTTTGCTATGTACCTAGCTATTCATTATCTCTTATCCTTCCAACAACCCTGCGTTTCATTAAAATTCATTACACTTTGTGTTCCTCAACTAGATTTCTTTCAGGCATTAGCCATTAACCCCATGTCAATGAGAGGCATGGACAACTTCTAGAGTGTGTCTGGAGGCAGGTTACCAGAACTGTCATGCTAAATAGTTAAAAACACTGGGAAAAATTAGGGAGAACATGAGAATTGTCTTAAAGTGTCCGAAGGGTGACATGCTCTAGAGAGCCTGGACTCATCCTGGGTCATTCTTTCAGACTGAGCTCCTTAGAATAGGGACTTTGTCTCTTTTGTTCCCTATTATATTTCTAGCACTTAGCCCAGTGTCCGGTAGATCGTGGGTAATGAGTGCATATCTATTAATGGGTAGATGGACAAACAAATGAACATGTTCTGAGTTGGTCCAAACTACAAAAATTGGAACAGTGGGCAGAAGGCATGAGAACTGCTGTGCAGTATATCCAGCTACCTTGCCAAACAATAGGTTCTCTGGTTTGCTGACATCTGAGGCCAGGTGACACTGGCTGGGATTCCTGCACTGACTAGAATTTTGGCAGGCCTGGATGATTCTTCCTTCCAACTCTGGACCCCTGCCTTGAATTGACAGTTGGAAAATATCTTCACAGAAGTGTTTCTTGCAGGCAGTCAAAAGAGGTTTGGATGCTTATTTTTATTATTTTTTAAAACATGTTTATTGATTTCAGAGAGGGGGAGAAAGAGATAGAAACATCAATGGTGAGAGTCATTGATCGTTTGCCTCCTGCACATCTCCCACTGGGGGTGGAGCCCGCAACCTGGGCATGTGTCCTGACTGGGAATACGAACAGTGACCTCCTGGTTCATAGGTTGACGCTCAACCGCTGAGCCACGCTGACCAGGCCGGATGCTTACTTTTAAAAAGAAAGTCCTCTTCACCCTGGCTGGTTTTGCTCAGTGGTTAGAGCATCGGCCTGCAGACTGAAGGATCCCAGGTTCATTTCCGGCCAAGGGCATGTACCTCGGTTGCAGGCTTGATCCCTGGCCCCGGTCAGGACATGTGCAGGAGGCATCCAATCAATGTCTTCTCTCACATCGATGATTCTCTCTCTCTCTCCCCTCCCCCCTTCCACTCTCTCTGAAAAGCAGTGGAAAAAATATCCTCTGGTGAGGATTTTTAAAAAAGTCGTTCTCTCTTGTGCTGAGGAACTACTTCCTGGCTCTTTTTCCTACTTTCCCATCCAGGTAGGTCTTTAAACCTAAAATCCAATGATATCCAACCTCATTTAAATGCTTGTTTGAAAAGATGCAAATATCCCTGCAGAAATAGGTTGGGAGTAGGTGCTGAGGCAGCAAATTACAGTATAGAGGACACAGGTTTTGGAGTCTGACCTGAGGACAATTCTAGCTCTGCCGCTTGCTAGCTGTGGGATCTCGGACAAGTCTCTTTCCCTCTCTAATCCTGTTTCATTATCTGTAAGGAGAGTAGGCAGAAGCAATGGCAATTTTATAGGGCTGTTGTGAGAAGTAAGCGAGATTTTTAAAGTCTAGCTAGCACTTGCAAAGTTGCTTTCTAAGGAAGGAAATGTTAGTATTTAAAACATGCCCACACGTGCAGGCACAGTGAATCTCACCTATGTCTGGACTCCAAAATAGCTATTGGTGACAGCCACCAAAGGTACTATCACATCCTCAGTGTGCTCTGAAGACCACCTACACCAGAGTCACCCGGGATGCTCATTAGAACTGTAGCTTGCTCCCTCTCCCTGGCTGACCCAGACAGGGTTTCAGGCTCCCCCAGGTCATTTGTGCGCACACTGACCTTGCTGTCTTACCCGCTTTCTCTCTTGGCAGGTGACATGAAGTGGCAAAAGCTGAGCCCCACGGGGGCAGCCCCAACAGGCTGTGCTGCCCACTCGGCTGTGGCTGTGGGGAAACACCTGTATGTCTTTGGGGGGATGACTCCCTCAGGAGCACTAGACACAATGTACCAATATCACACTGGTGAGCAGGTGTTCCCTGGGGGTCTTTATAAAATCTTTTACTTACTGATTAAGTTTTTAGAGAGAGGAAGGGGGAGAGACAGAGAGAGAAACATCAATTTCTTGTTCCACTTATTCATTCATTCATTGGTTGATTCTTATGTGACCTGACTGGAAATCGAACCCAAGACCTTGGCGTATGCTGACGATGTCCTAATCAACTGAACTACCCAACCAGGGCCCTGCGGGTCTTTATAAACAAATATGACTATTTTTTGAAAAGTTCCACAGTGCTTTGGTTTCTTGGTTTGGTCCCTCCACATCTAAATCCAAGGGAATGGAAACCAAACCTGTAGGAAATGACATCTAAGCAGTTAACACTGCCATTAGTTTTTGTTGTTCGTTTCCTATTTCTTTTAGGGCTCAGGTGATACAGCAAATTGCTTATCATTTCTGGAAATTTCCTAACACAGAGCCTTTGTTTTTTTCCCCCCTGACATAGAGAAGCAGCACTGGACCTTACTTAACTTTGATACTTTTCTACCCCCTGGACGACTGGACCATTCCATGTGTATCATTCCATGGCCAGTGATGCGAGCTTCTGAGGAAGATCCAAATCCTGTCACTCTGAACTGTGATGCTGAGAAAGGGGACTCCTCTGACAAAGGAGTGGCCCAAAGTGGTGACTCACATGAGGAAAGTCAGACTGACTCACTGCTCTGTTTTGTGTTTGGCGGGATGAATACTGAAGGGGAAATCTATGATGATTGTATTGTGACTGTAGTTGACTAATAAAACCTGTTTTTGTTACTTTTAACTGTCAATTGCTTTCAGAAAAGTGAAACCTTAGCTGTTTTATACCTCCAAAATATTCTCTGCACTATATAACCCTCTTGCTCTTATCTACTTTGGTGAGGACATGAACTGGATAGCCCAGTGCAAAAACCTCAATTATATAAAGGGTTTTACCAGCAATACAATCTGGGTGAGATTGGTTGCTAAAGAAACTAATCACAAAAATGTTAAAGAATCATGATTGTTAGATACAACATAAGCTGTATAAATCAGGAGTTGACATTTACAGGTTTGAGCGTTTTTTTAATATTCAGTAGCTTCTCCTCAGAAAGGTGCAGGCTATTGGCTTTTGGTAGGGAGAGCCATTGGGGTCAGGGACACAGCACTGCAGTGGTTAATGTGTCTTCAACTTGGCCTGAAGACCAGGTATTACTCCAGGCCTGTCCAAATGCTGCTGGGCATTGCAGCCAAGGTCCCGGCCTCAGAGTAACACAATCATGCTATCAGGTCCCAGTTCTGCCAGTTGGCAAATTAACCTTTCAGCTGATTGCCCATCTAAAAAAGTTATCCTTCTGTCTTACTGGATTTCATGTTAGTACCAGATAGCCTGCCCTGTACTGATCATCCTTATTCACCTAGACCAGGGTGGGGAATGTCCAGCCTGCCAGTCCCATACGGCCTGCAAAAGCAACCACAGGCAGGACTCAAAATTCCATGAATCTAGGAGCTTTTTTCATAGCAACATAAATTTATATTAAGTGTATCATAATAACATAAATTTTGAGGGATAAGCAAGGCCCTTGGCAGAAAAAAGGTTTCCCATGCCTGCCCTAAACCATCCCTTTCCTCAGGAAGCCAGTCCAAGTAATCTTGAACCTGTCATGACACAAATGACTGCTTTTGATCCACAATTGTACTGGAGCTCAAAATAGTTTTAAGGTCACCATCTTAGATCCCACTTGGTATCGAGAAATTTCACAGATGGGGATTCTGACAGGTTCAAAATACACCTTTACACCCTAAAACAATGAATCCAATGCAAGTGTGTAAAGTTAGTATCAGTGATCCATCTCTCTATTAAGTCTTAAAATACAAGAAGCCATAAAGCGTCAATAAAAAGCCATCCGGCCAGTGTGGCTCAGTGGTTGAGCCTTGACCTATGATCTAGATGATGGTTCGATTCCCAGGTCAGGGCACCCCCAGTGGGGGGGGGGGGGAGTGCAGGAGGCAACCAGTCAATGACACTCTGATCACTGATGCTTCTCTCTCTCCCCTCCTTTCCTCTCTCTGAAATCAATAAAGACATATTAAAAAAGCCACCAGACAGTTTTAGAAAGATAAAGGAAAAGAGGAAATTTCAAACATGTTCAAGCAAACTCCACTCTTGGGCATTGTGAAATGGCCCTTGCCTAAGTGAGGATATGGGTAAATTAAACTGAAGTTAGGCAAGTTCTCAGAGAGTACTAAATAAAAATGTTTCCTTACCTCAAAACCCCAACACCCCCCTCCGTTCCATGAGAATATAAACCTAAAATAAATGATTGACCTAATTAGAAAGCTTATCACAAATATTAGACCAGTGTAAATAACAAACATTTATTGGTGTCACTTATGGTAGAAAATAAAGTTCCTAAACCAGATGCACATGACCCAATTGTTAAATAGAACATTTCCATAGTGAACACATGCCCTAACCCAGCTTTTTACCCACTTTTTAAGATAGCCAATTCTGACCCCGACATGTGAGCAACTGCTAATGAAAAGCAGTAAACAGCCACTTGGGCTATAGCATTTTCAACTCCACTCCAAGGTGAAGATTCCAATTACATTTGAGACTTAAGTTCTCTCAATTTTTTCCTAACGAAAGTTCCTGAGTCCAGTATTTACAATATTACAGCACTAGCAGAGTAGTGTCTACAACTCATCTTTGTCTACTGGTTCCTCATCACCAGTTGGGGGAGGACCTGCACTTCCATAGAGTTTGCTGATAATTGGCTGAACAATTTCTTCTAGTTCCTTCTTCTTAGCTTTGAAATCTTCGATGTCAGCATCTTGGTGACTTTCCAGCCATTCAATCTTTTCCTCTACGGCTTTTTCCATGGTCTCCTTATCTTCAGAGGAAAGTTTACCTCCCAGCTTTTCTTTATCACCAATCTGATTCTTTAGAGAATAGGCATAGCTTTCCAATTCATTTCTGGTATCAATGCGCTCTTTGAGCTTTTTGTCTTCCTCAGCAAACTTCTCTGCATCATTAACCATCCTTTCAATTTCTTCAGGTGTCAGGCGATTTTGGTCATTGGTAATTGTGATCTTATTTTTGTTGCCTGTACCTTTGTCTTCAGCTGTCACTCGGAGAATGCCATTCACATCTATCTCAAAGGTGACTTCAATCTGTGGGACCCCACGGGGAGCAGGAGGAATTCCAGTCAGATCAAAAGTTCCCAGGAGATGATTGTCTTTTGTCAGGGGGCGTTCACCTAGAAGTTACACACAAAAATCTTGTTAGTTGTTAATGACAAACAGTACATCTGGATCCCTACATTTCAGTCTGTTAAAGCCTACAGTGGCAAGGACACTCTTATCAATCCAGAAGTGGGTCACTAATCTACAAGAAGCAACAAATGGGACTAACAGTGAATTAAGTTACTACTAACTCTTAGTTGAATTTCACCTACTTTACATGAACCCTTTTCTTGTTCCTGTGTTCTAGAAATAGCTCAGAAATTATTCCTAATGGGAAGGAGTGCTATGTAGCTAGGTAAAAACTGGATTTTAATGCTGACTATACCAAATTCAACACTAGTCAAGTTAGGGACCCTCATCTGAAAACAGATATTTCTTTCCCTACTCTTTTCAACAGAGTATAGTAAGCAAGAAGTCATACTGTTCACAAACACACCACGGTATTAACAAAGGTAAACAATTACCTTCATAAACCTTGATTGTAACAGTTGGCTGATTATCAGAGGCTGTAGAAAAGATTTGTGACTTCTTGGTGGGCACCACAGTGTTCCTTGGAATCAGTTTGGTCATGACACCTCCCACGGTTTCAATACCAAGCGTAAGGGGACATACATCAAGCAGTACCAGATCACCTGCAAAGGTAATAGAGAGTTAAGAGTTAAGTTCTAATTAAAGAGTCACAAGAGCACTACCAAGCAGTCTCCCCATGACCAGTACAACTTGATCTTCTCCATCTTGCTATTTGGTTAGGTTCTATGCAAAACCATTTTAGAAGCAATGAATTAAATATAGTTGCGTAAGATCTTGAAACTGTACCGGGTCTTGTCCTGCGTCCTTTATTAGCTGTGTGACCTTGTTGCTCATATTCTATCCCTTTCTAAAGTAACAGCTAATTATACTCTTCCCATCAAGCCGCCGAAGCACTGTGGACGATGCTTGTGATCCTGACCTACCTGTATCTTGATCACCAGAGAGTACACCAGCCTGGACAGCAGCACCATACGCTACAGCCTCATCTGGGTTTATGCCACGGGATGGCTCCTTGCCATTGAAGAACTCTTTAACCAGTTGTTGAATCTTTGGGATTCGAGTAGAGCCACCAACAAGAACAATTTCATCAATATCAGACTTCTTCAAATCAGAATCTTCCAGCACTTTCTGGACAGGCTTCATGGTAGAACGGAACAGGTCCTAGAATAAGAGACATTAATTACTGTGATGACATGTTATACTGGTATATTGTCTCAATTTCTAAATGCACTGTCCAAACTCAAGAGAATCTAACTAGATCTCATCAACAAAGCAAAAAACAAGGAACATACCATGTTTAGCTCTTCAAATTTGGCCCGAGTCAGGGTCTCAGAGAAGTCTTCTCCTTCATAGAAGGACTCAATTTCAATTCTTGCTTGATGTTGAGAAGACAGGGCCCGTTTGGCCTTTTCTACCTCACGCCGGAGTTTCTGCACAGCTCTGTTGTCTTTCCTAACATCTTTGCCAGTCTTCTTTTTGTAGAGCTTGATGAAGTGTTCCATGACACGCTGATCAAAGTCTTCTCCACCCAGATGAGTATCTCCATTAGTGGCCACAACTTCAAAGACACCATTATCAATGGTGAGAAGAGACACATCAAAGGTTCCACCACCCAGGTCAAACACCAGGATGTTCTTCTCCCCTTCCCTCTTATCCAGGCCATAAGCAATAGCAGCTGCTGTACTGTTAGGAGAATTCAAGGGGAAAAAAAATTCAGTTAAGTTTACATTTTCCCTATTTAGCAAATATCCATCCCTTTGAATTTAACACTTACGGCTCATTGATGATTCTCATGACATTCAATCCAGCGATAGTTCCAGCATCTTTGGTTGCCTGGCGTTGGGCATCATTGAAGTAGGCTGGTACAGTAACAACTGCATGGGTAACCTAAAAAAATAACCAAAGGTAAGTGTATTTTATTACATGGCTTAACCCTTATTTTAAGTTACAGTCAAACCATCACTTCAGTTTCTAAGCCAGTTTATTTGTAAAATGGGCATAATATATATAATTTTGTACCCAGGGAAAGTCCCTAGTATCTTGTTTGGCCTACAGTAAAGCATGCAAGGAATTAAAACTGATATACATGAATGTCATTCAGATTCAAATTATTAAAACAATGAAGGCACTTATACCACAAAATCTGTCAAGAATAGTAATAATAAAATTAACATTGTTACAAAGACACTTACCTTTTTTCCCAAGTAAGCCTCAGCAGTTTCCTTCATTTTAGTGAGAACCATGGCAGATATTTCTTCAGGAGCAAAAGTTTTTGTTTGCCCACCTCCAATATCAACTTGAATGTATGGTTTAGTTTTCTTTTCAACCACCTATTTTAAAGAATGATTATTATTTCCAGATACAAAGCAGTGACACTTCAAACTTTTAAAAGATCGTTGGCCCAGACACATTTCCTCCCCCATAGTTTGTTTGGTTTACTTTGATCCCTTGAAGCTGAATACTGACAAGAAATACTTCTCTTAATCCTAAACTATTATGCACAGAGTAATCATGTGTGAAGTTTGTCTACCAACTTTACTTTAGTAAGTTTGTAGCATACCAGAATTATTAACTAAAAATTATTACATATATTATGTCTCTCTCCTTTTTGGTCGTCAACACTGTTTTTTCAGTAACCTCTTAATCTTAAACACTTCCACCACCACCACCCACATCCTATTTGGTGAAAAAACCCGGTCGAACCTTGAAAGGCAAGAACTTGATGTCCTGCTGCACAGACGGGTCGCTCCATGTGCGGCCGATAAGCCGCTTGGCGTCGAAGACCGTGTTCTCGGGGTTGGAGGTGAGCTGATTCTTGGCTGCGTCTCCGATCAGACGCTCCCCTTCAGGAGTGAAGGCCACATAAGACGGCGTGATGCGGTTGCCCTGATCGTTGGCGATGATCTCCACGCGGCCGTTCTTAAACACCCCGACGCTGGTGGAGAAACCGAACGGAAATAAGCACAGCCATTCTCACGGCAGTCCAAGAGGCCCAGCCCCATTCTCCCCCTTCCACCAACACCACTCACCAGGAGTAGGTGGTGCCCAGGTCGATGCCGACCACCGTGCCCACGTCCTCTTTCTTGTCTTCCTCCTCGGCCAGCGCTGCGCCGAGCAGCAGCAGCACCGCAGCCACCAGGGAGAGCTTCATTTTGCCGTCGCTGTCGGTCAGCAGGCAGGCAGGGCGTCACGACCAATCCAGGCACAGGCCGAAGCACGGGAACGCACCGAGGTTACCGACCTGAGAGCGACACGGAGCCCGGGGTCAGGAGGAGCGGCAGACAAGACGAAGGGCAGGTCCGGAAAAGCAGGCCGCGGCGCTTACCTCTCACAATCACGAAATCCCCAAATCGGTAAGCGTGTAATATCTCAGCCAGCGTCTACCGCGCGGTCCCCCGGCTCCGTTTATATACCCTCCCCCCAGCCCCGTCGTGGAGGCCGCCGATTGGTCAAAGCTCAGCTAGTTGGAGCCCGCTGATTGGTCCAGGCCGCCAAGCTGGCCGCCGCCGATTTGAAGCAGCTTCCTCCGCAACTAACGTCATCGCTACGCCCCTAGGGAAGGCTCATTGGCTGCTGGTAGCGCCCAACAATCACCAATGGGAGGCAACATCCGCCCGCGTAAGCTGGGCCCATTGGTTCAGCATCTGTCCGTCTCTCGAGGCGACCTCTCACCCGGAGGTAGTTTCTGCGGGTAACCGCTGAGATCCCGCCTCCAGGCTGGGTCCTCGGGGTTCGGGGCGCGTCTGGCGCGCATGATTTCCCCCGGGAGAGTGTGGGACTTCAGGCCTTTGCTTCTGCACTCTCCGCCTGCCCCTCTGCCCGTCATCCCGAAGCGGGAAGCCGTTCTTCCTTCTCCGGGCCTCCATCCTGTCCCATGCAGCAGGTCTCAGCGTAGGTGCTACGATCACCTCAAAACGAATTTCTTTGCCTTTAATAGCCATTACCGGGACTGGGGGTACGAGCCTCAGAGCCTCTTGTTGCTCACCGGCCCGCAGCCCTCGAGCCGGGACCTTGGCTTGGGCACCGCCCGGCCGCGAATCATGGCTCCTCCTAGCCAATATGTCGCCCCTACTCCCCCTCCCCAGCTATCTTGTCTATTCCAGGCCTCTCCACCTTGCCCTGCCCCACGGTAAATCCCAGGACAGGCCTGACCAAAGTAATTGTCTCCTAGCCCTGAATCCCCTCCGCGCCGTGGCAACCGGCTCCTTGAAGAGCTTCCTAATGCCGTCGCTCCCACCTTGGGATGTGTCATTTTTCTAGGGTACTACCCCTTGCCTTCCCCTCCCCTGTCCATCCTTTCCCTTAGCGGCTTACGTTATCATTTACAAGACCTTCCTCATCCTTTATTCTTGATACCTTTAGACCTTCACTCTTTTTGTCTTAATTGTGCTTAAATGCTTTTGATACACAAAGACTTCTTGATGCTGCCTTAATCTTGTATAACATTCTGTAGCAAAAAATAATACAGGTTACTGCTTACTTGAGGTTTACTATGTGCCAAGCTTAGTTCTGTTTCCTGTGTCGTTCAGTCCTTACACTTCAATATTTGCCATTTCCCATTTTCAAGATGAGAACATTGAGACAGAGATTAACTAGCTTAAAATCATAGAGCTGGCGAGGAATGGAGTTAGGATTTTTTTTTAACCTTTTTGTTGAATTTATTGGGGTGACATTGGTTAATAAAATTATATAGGTTTCAGGTGCATCATCTGTATATTGTATGTTCACTACCCCAAGTCAAGTCTCCTTACATTTATCCCCCATACCCTCTTGTACCTCCCCCATCCCCCTTTCCCTCTGGTAATCACCATACTGTTGTGTGTGCCTATGAGGGGATGGAGTTAGGATTGATATTCAAGTCAGCATGACTCCATAACCAGTGCTCTTAACGATTTTTTTAAATTAGTGAATTAATTCAACAATGTTTTTGGAGGACCTACTGTGGACAGGCCAAAGGCCCAATATAAAATATTTTCAGATGGTTACAGAAAATGCGTGGGACATTATCGTAGTCAGGAAATGATGACTCTAATATTTTCCCCACTAAATGTATTTTTGAAATTCATGAGTATGGGCAGTACTGTGTACACATAGCATTGAAACATTTTACACGAAGTTCACTAAGATGCTGAGTGTAGGATTCAGCACTCAGGAGTTTTCCTCTCTTTATGCCCTTCAAAGGTTATACTGGTGACTCAGAATTGACTCCATTCTTACTACAGAAGTTGCATCATCCATCTCTTTTAACAGGACTTGTAATACTGCAGTAATACTGACCCTTCTTTAGGTTGCATCAGTCTATTATCAAGATAGAAATCACCATTCAGCCCTGGCCCGGTGACTCAGATGGAGTATCATCCTGTACACCAAAAGGCTGCCATTTATATTCCATGTCAGGGCAAAAACTTAGGTTTGGGTTCCATCCCCAGTGAGGGCAGGTTCGGGAGGCAACCAATTGATACATCCATGTACCCATGTGTCTCTGTCTCTCTCTTCCTCTCCCTTTGTCTAACAAAGAAAAAAAAGAATACAAAAAAAAAAAAAAATCACCATTGAGCCACATTATGGCTTCATATCAATTTGAGCAGATTTCCTATACCACAGGGTAGGGCAAAAGTAGGTCTACAGTTGTTTGTATGGGAAATAATACAATAAATAATACGAGAATAAACTGTTCCATGTACTCAAAACTGTAAACCTACTTTTGCTACACCCTGTATATCACAGTTCACTTCTATTATAAACAAAGCTTTCGCCCGGCCGGCGTGGCTCAGCAGCTGAGCATCGACCTAGGATCCAGGAGATCGAGGTTCGATTCCCGGTTGCGGGCACATGCCCCGGTTGCGGGCTTGATCCCCAGCTGGGGGTGTGCAGGAGGCAGCTGATCAATGACTCTCATCACTGATGCTTCATCATTGATGTTTCTATCTCTCCCTCTCTCCTCTCCCTTTCTCTTTCTGAAATTAATAAAGATATATTAAAAATAAAACATCCTTTAAAAAAAAAAAGGCACTGGTGATGTCTGACCAAGTTTAAAAAATATATATATATATATATATATGTGTATATATATCTTTATTGATTTTAGAGAGGGAGAGAGAGAGAAACATCAATGATGAGAGAGTCATTGATCAGCTGCCTCCTGCACGCCCCCCACTGGGGATCGGGCCCACAAGTCGGGCATGTGCCCTGACTGGGAATTGAACTGTAATCTCCTGGATCATAGGTCGATGCTCAACCACTGAACCACGCCAGCTGGGCTAAAATATAATTTTTTAATTAATAGAGAACCTTCACCTTCCTTCTCCCCTACACAAATGAAAAGTAACAATGCATTTTTTGTCCTTCACATATATTTTTTTGGTGGAAGACATTTAAGAGGATATGCTTTGTCAGATAGTGTGATAGGAAAGACCATGGGATTTGGAAGCATAAAAACTATAAGCTCTAGTTCTGTCTCTTAACTAGCTGTGATTTAGGGCAAGTCATTCACTCTCTCTTAGGCTGTTTACAAGTTCGTACAATCGATATAATTCTGCCTCCTCACAAGGCTGTTGTTATGTTTAAGGTATTTGATTAATTGTAAAGCACTTTATAGATAAAATGTTATTTTTAATTTTTCTGTCTTAAATTGTCCTTTGAAGTAAGGTAATCTAAGTATAAAGAACTACCTCTAGAATTTGTGTAACAATATTTGATATATATGTCTTAAATCTAAATTTTTTAAATAGGAAATATATGTACACGGCATAAAATTCAAAGGGTATAATATACAATGAAAATAAGTCTTCCTGCCACCCATTCCCTAGCCCTATTCCTGTATAGTGATAAAGGTAACCACTGTCAACACTTTCTTGTGTAGCATTCTAGAGATGTTTCATTCTATACAATGTGAGTGTGTTTCTCACATCGCTCTTTCTCTTTCCCTTCCACTAAAATTCAATTTTAAAAAAGTTTTCATGAATACAGCACTTAAAATTTTGTTACCAGAAATAAACGGTTTCCATTTTGAAATGACAAATTATATCAGTATGATAGAATATTATATAGCCATTACAGTTGTTGATATCACCCAGCCGGGTATGGCTCAGTGGTTGAGCAGTGACCTATGATCCAGGACAGAGCAGTTCGATTCCTGTCAGGGCACATGCCGGGGTTGTGGGCTCAATCCCCAGTAGAGGGCATGCAGGAGGCAGCTGATTGTTGATTCTCATAATTAATGTTTCTCTCTCCCCCTCTCCCTTCTGCTCTGAAATCAATAAAAACAAACAAACAAACAAAAAACCCCATGTCTTTAAAAAAGTTGATATCTATGTTTTTCTCTGAATTGAATTTATTGGAATGACATTGATTAATAAAATTATACAGGTTTTGCATATTCAGTTCTTCAATATATCATTTGTATACTGCATTGTGTGTTTACCACCCCAAATCAAGTCTCCTTCCATGATATCTAAATTTTGCAAAGAGTAAGTTGTATGTTCCTTTTTGTCTACATTTTCTTGTTCTTAAAAAAAAAATCTCTGTTTATCAGGAACTTAACAAGTTTGAAGAACTTTAAGAACTTAAAAGTAAAATTAATACAAGGGAGCAAAAAAGTTGTCAGTGAAAAATATGTAAGATAAATTTTTATTAAAGATATTTCATACATTATAATTAAGGTTAAATTAAAATACAAGTAATGCACCAAAGTTACATGTGACCGCTCCTATCAATCTGGACATCACTGGTACTGGTAGAAAAATAAGGTTTATAGATTTCATTGGGCTGAAGTGTGAGTTGCATGATTTATGACCCTGTTCTACAGGAATCACTTTCCTCATTTTCACTTTTAGTATTCTCAAGTTTTAAGCTTTTATCTGTTGTCCTTAACTTGGCCAATAATTTAAAATTTGTTGGCAAACATTACAAAATATGACTATGTGAATACACTCCTCTGGCCGTGGAAGGGTCCTGAAGCAAGTGAAGGGCCCTAAATTATAAGCTCCATCTGCTTTATAGTAAATTGACCTCTGAATACTAACTACTATTTCTGAGCCTGCCAGTTGGGGCCAGTACAGGACAACCAAGGGTCCTTTATTTTTCAACTGGATTATTCCAAAGTGCAAAAAAGATTTTATAAGGGATACTTTCTGCTACTTGTGTATAAAATAGCTTCCATGCATGTCTTTCTGGATGGATATTTTTGTTTATAGATTCCCAGAAGTTTAGAAAACTTTTCCCATTAAAAAGTAACATATAGTTAATTAACATGCTTTTTTTTTATTCAACATGTAATGAGTCAACCTAAATGTCCATTAATAAAAGATGCTAAGTAAACAATGGTAGATTATACTATGGAAATATTGTGCAAAGCTTCAAAACAATGAGGTAGATTTTTATGTATTGATTTGGAAAGATGTCCAGGATTTATTATGAAATGAAAAAAGCAAGTTACAGGACACAGAAGAGTATGTACAATATGATCCTATTTGTGTGTGTGTGTCTCTCTCTTTCTCTCTCTCTCTCACACACACACACTCCAAATCAGGACAGATACCTATGCTTCCTCTAGGAGGAATTAGATGGCAATCAAGAGGAACTTTAGACTTATTTGTATTATATACATTTTTTAAGATCAAGAATGAATTTCTGTATTACCTGTTTGATCAAACATAAATTTTAGAAAAGAAATATGAATGAAAAGTGGCTAAGTTAGCCTTTAGCAATGAATGTTTTAGATGTTTGCCTGCTGCTTAAGTTTGAACTATGTCATAGTATAGCAGCTTACGTTGTGTTTTGTGTTGTCGTAAACAAAGATTTGCTCTGCATCCTTTGGCTTTATCCTCATAACTAGATGGGATAGTTAGGGTTGGTGACATCTGTTTTATAGTTGAAAATACACTCTCAGAATTCACTCATAGTAAAAATTTTGAACTCTATGGGTTTCTACATGTTATTGCTGGATTTACTTAACCCCTAGTTTACAATTTGACTTTTTCTGATGAGACACTAAGATTAAACTTTCCACAGGCTGTGACTTTCCACAGCCAAATGTATACTACCACTTCAAAGTAATTTATTTTCTAAACTGTGTGTCAAATCTGTTTCTCCCTTTCACCTTGCTCTCCTCCTTCCTGATTCGTTTTTCTTTCTGGATATGGCCCTGTTTTTCTTTCTGGTATGGTTTTCTCTCACTTAACTGTCACTATTTCTTGGAGTGTGCACTTTCCCTTTCAATCAAAGGCTGAAGACTGTGTCTCCCTAGCTGAGCTGAAACACAAAAGATGCCTGGCCAGAGCAGAGCAGAGCAGAGCAGGCCATCAGGGAGGAGAGCAGGGCTGTCTAGCCTGCGAGGGGCCTGGCTCCAGGGCTGCCTCACAGCCATGCTGTTTTCACAGCCATGTTGCATCATAATTGAGCCGTTTTGCACAGAATACAGTTTCTTTCTTCACACCCCCCCACCCCCCAAACAAAACCCTGTCATTATTTCCTAAGTATAGTTTTCACAGGGGCATGTATTTTTTAATTAGGATCTCTTGAGGAACAGCCTCCAAATTCAAACAAATGAGGGGGTTAGACTCGATCTCTGAGACTCAGCTCTAACATCTTTGATGCAATGTGTCTGTCTCCAATTATGACATTTTGGGACCTTTCACAGACCTGAGAATAAAATGTTTTTGTTTAGAAATACATGTCAAAGTCCCCTCAAATCACTTGGCACAGCACCTGTCTTCTTGGCTTATGCGCAAATAGAAGGAAAGAATATTTTTTTAGAATTCTGAGTTTGTCACTGCTCTCTGATTCTGTGGTAGGCTCATGGAGAGGATGGAGCTGGGAGTCTGAGAAACTGAGCTCTAATCAAGACCCAGTGTGAATTTTGTGACCATATAAATGTATGTCAGGTTAAGCTGAGTGGTGTAATGGAAAGAAAAAGGCTTTGGCGAGGGTTCACTGTTGATCCGTCCCATTCATTTAAAAAACAAACAATTGAGAAACAAGATGGTGGCGTAGGTAACAGTTGCACCCGCCGCCTCCCGCAACCACATCAAAATTACAACTAAAATACAGAACTACCATCTCTCAGAGCCTCCTGAAATCTGGCTGAACAGAAGCCCCACAACCAGGAAACTGAAGAAGCACCGAGAGCGGTAGGAGGGGCAGAGACGCGGGCAGATCGGGACTGAATCAGAGACTTGCCGCAGGCCCACACCCGGAGCCAAGGGTAAACCCAGGAGGGACATCTTGGTGGTGGAGGTTTCCCGGAGGAGCGAGGGGTCCCAGCCCCAAGCAGGCCCCCAGCCCAGGGCTCCAGGGCTGGGAAGAGATGTCCCCACAATTCTGGGCTGTGAAACCAGCGGGGACTGTGGCTGAGGGTCGCGGAGGCTGCAGGAGCCCCAGCAGCTCCTCTTAAAAGGCCCGGCACGGACTCACCCGGACGCTCCCTCTGCGCCCAGCGCCGGGCAGCAGCCTGAAGGGACCCAGGACACTCGGGGAGGAACTAACCTGCCTGAAATTGGGGTGAGATGTGGAGGTGGGGCTTTCTCCCAGGCAGAAGAGCCAGCAGAGGCCATTGTTCCCTTGGTGGGTCTTCCCCACACACAGCCGGCAGGCAGGCTTGCGCCATATTTGAATCACCGGCACCTGACTCACACCTTTGGCCCCGCCCCGTGATTCCCAGAGGCCGCGCCCCTCCCCACCTGCAGCTCATCCAGGCCATTTCCAGTGGCTTTTCTGTGCAAGTGGCCTCTCGAGCCTCATACTTAGGACTTTCCTAAAATCTCTCAAACAAGCAGCAGTGGGCCTCATACAGCTTGATAACTGGCCCCAGGCCTGGCACTAGTGGCAGCCTGCATTGGCTCATAGCTTGGCCTCTCCTGGGCACCTCCAAGCCCAGCACAAGTAGCAGCCAACTACGGTTTGCTGTGTAGCTCATGCTGGGTGGCCCTGGGCAAGGCACTGGCAGAGGCTGACTTTGCACCTCCCAGGAGGCCCCAGAGACAGTGTACCTGGTGGTCAGACTTGACCACACTGGATTACAACCCTACCACATCCACGAGTGACACACCCAAGGGGTACACTTGGTGAACACCAAAGCTCCACTGAAGTAAATCTTGCTCCATAGGGGTGTCTCCAGCACAGCAGCCCTTTTGCTGTAGTTGCAGCTGGTCCTCACAGCTGATTGGCCTGGGGTTCAATTCCTCCCAGGGACACAAACAACAACCAAGGCTCAACTGCAACAGGACAGTGCACACAGCCCACACAGGAGAGCACCTAGAAGGCCCAGCTCAGGTGACTGGGGAGGCTGAGCCACTGGACCCTACAGGACACCTACTACACAAAGCCCCTCTCAAATTCCAGGAAACATAGCAGCTCTACCTAATACATAGTAACAAACACCTGAAAGCAGCCAAAATGTGGAGGCAAAGAAACATGTCACAAAGGAAAAAACAGAAGAAATCTCTAGAAGAGGAACTAAATGAAACAGATCCAAGCAAGCTAACAGACACAGAATTCAGAATTTTGTTTATAAGGATGTTTAAGCAGACTATTAGGGAAATAACTGAGAAAATCAATAACATAATAAAGTACCAATTTGAAATGAAGCCTGCACAAACTGAAATGAATAATTTACAGGGAATCAACAGTAGAGTAGAGGATGCTGAGAATCAAATCAGCAATTTGAAACATGAGGAAACAAAAAACACCCAACCAGAAGATCAAAAAGAAAAAATCCAGAAATATGAAGATAATATAAGGAGCCTCTGGGACAACTTCAAGAGGCCCAACATTTGTATTATTGGGGTGCCAGAAGGGGAAGAAAGAGACCAAGAAATTGAAAACCTATTTGAAAAAATAATTACAGAAAACTTCCCCTACCTGGGAAAGAAATCGACTTACAAGTCCAGGAAGCACAGAGAGTCCCAAACAAAAGGAACCCAAAGTGGCCCACAGCAAGACACATCATAATTAAAATGCGAAAGGTTAAAGACAAAGAGAGAATCTTAAAAGCAGCAAGAGAAAAGCAGTTAGTTACCTACAAGGGAGCACCCATATGACTGTCAGCTGATTTCTCAACAGAAACTTTGCAGGCCAGAAGGGAGTGGCAAGAAATATTCCAAGTGATGGAAAACATGGAATTATAACCAAGATTGCTCTACCCAGCAAAGGTATCATTTAGAATAGAAGGTCAAATAAAGAGCTTCACAGATAAGAAAAAGCTAAAGGAGTTCATCACCACCACATCAGCACTATAGGAAAAGTTGAAGAGTCTTCTTTAAAAAGCTAATGAACAAAAGAATCTGACGAACTAAATAGATCCAGAGACATTGACTCATGCAACAGATGATCATATTTCAGAGGAAAGAGGGAAGGGGGGGTGGAAGGTGGGAAGAGATTAACCAAAGAAGTTATATACATATATGCATAACCCATGGACACAGTTAATAACGGGGTGAAGGCCTGGGGAGGGGGTGGGAGTGAAGTGGAGGGGGTCAAATGGGGGGGAAAAAATGGGACACCTGTAATATTCTCAACAATAAAGGTAAATTAAAAAATTTTTAAAAAAGCAAACAAACATATAGCATAGGAAATATAGTCAATAATATTGTAATAACTGTGTGTGGTGCCAGGTGGGTACTGGAAACATCAGGGTCGACACTTTGTAAAGTACATGATTGTCTAACCACTATGCTGTATACTTGAAACTAATACAAAATAATATTGATTGTAAACTTATTGAAAAAAATAAGTAAAAATATAATAATGATGTCAACAAACAAAACAATCAAATCGGTATTACATCCTAGGCAGTATGCCAGGTTCCAGACAGACAGTAGTGAGTAAGATGGAATTCTCACCCTGGCTGGGTAGCTGGGTTGGTTGGAGCATCGTCCTGATGTGCCAAGGTTTGATCCCAAGCTGGGAAGCATACAGGAATCAACCAATGAAAGCATGGATAGGTGGAGTGAAAGATCAATGTTTTTCTCTCTCTCTGTCTCTTTACCTCTCTCTCTCTAAAATCAATAAAAAGAGTGATTGCCAGAAATACATTTTTAATAAAAGACAGAATTCTCTATTCTCAGTGAGTATTATTTATTGATTTTTAGCCTCTTTTAACCTCGGGTTCTTTCCCCCATGTGGAAAAGGTGTTGAGAATAACACATACTCATACTCCACAAGAATTACTGTTGTAGTGATCCATTGTTTGCCATTGGGTTGTATTATTTGGGTGTGCTGGGTGGAAATAAAGATTGGAAACTGCTGATTTGTTCAAGTTCTTTATTTGTAGATGACAGCATAGGGCTCAGAACAATTAGTTGACCATCCCAGTGCTCTTTCTACTTACCACTCCCAGTGCAGTTTCTTCAGGACTCTCCGGAAGTTTATGTGCCTTTTGGGGTTCTTTCTTTCCTCTCCTCCTTGGCCTGTGTGCTCCAGCCCATCTAGAGTAGTCAGTATTGAGAGCAAACTGTGTGCATTCATTTTGTTTAGGCTGGGTTCCTTCTTCGCTGTCCTCACCTGCCCTTTTCCTTCTTGGAATCCAGCCATCCAGTGTCACTCCCTTCTAGAGTCATGGCCCCTCAACTCGATGAAGCCTTTACTGGAATCTCATAGCACTTTGTACCTTAGTTTACTATTACTATCCTTAATGTGTGTGAGCTATCCTTTCACCCTAGAGTGCAAAATGTGTCCTGTTGCTTTTTTCATTCCCCTGGTATTTTGGGCAATGCTTTATAACAGCTGGTAAATAACCTTTGGTCGAACTGAATTCTTGAATCAGATGAATGGCAATAGGATAGCCATAATACCTGCACAGCTTACCGTAGAATGCCACTGTGATAATAAGATGAGGCAGCAAATATGAATCGAACTTTGACAGTTTTTAAAGGTAATACATCAAGGGGGATGGCTAAATGGAAAGTAGTATGGGAGTTTAGTCACATTAGAAATAGTTGGAAAAGTGATTACTTTCTTTTTTGCCTGCAGACTGAGAGTGTTGGAAAATCTAATCATTGTTTTCAATTTTTGTTGTTGTTAATCCTCACCCGAGGGTATTTTTTCCATTGATTTTTAGAGAGAGTAGAAGGGAGGGAGAGACAGAAAAACACCGAGGTGAGAAAGACCCTTGGATGACTGTCTCCAGGGAGGGCCCCGGGGCGGAGCCTGCAGCCGAGGTGCGCGCCCTGGGCTCAGGTCGAACCGACCCTTCAGGCGGCGCTCTAACCTCTCAACCAAACCCGCCCGGGCTCCCTTCAATTTTTTTGAATGGCGGTCAAGTAGGAAACATCCTATATTGCTCCAGGCTGCATAACTACCAGCGGTGGAAGGAAGGAAAGGGGAGGCCAATTTCGGTTCAGCAGGAGGCAGGCTGTTCCAACACTTAGAGCTGTCCAGCAGCGGAGCGGGCCCCTTACCTGAGGCAGTGAGCTCCCCGAAACTCCAGCTGTGGAAATAGAAGCTGGGTGACCATCTGGCTGGAATGTGCAAGAGGGAACTCCTGCCGGGGCGGGAGCTGGTCTAAGGCCTTTAAGGTGTCTTCCAACACAGGCTTCTGTGACCGTGGGGCTCAGCTGAATATCTGAATTGTTTCTGTAAAAAAAAAAAAAAAAAAAAAATTAAAAAATATTTATAAATTGTCAACTTAAACACTGGTCAAGTTTACAATAAGTAAACTTTGATAAAATGAGGAGTGGGCAGTCAGGCTTAAAAGTCCAGATACTAGTAAAGGCGGGGAGAGAGTTGGCTTTTGGAATGATGCGTCCTGGGCAAGCGAGGGTTGTTACCGAAAACGTAAGCGCCCTGACTTGTTCCGCTTTACGCTCATACTTGCGGGTTTCTCCGCAGTACCGTAAGCGGAACCGGGAGCCCGGGTTCGGCGAAGAGCAATTTCCCGGAAGGCGCCGGGGTGCCCCGCGGCCGCCCAGGACCGCTCCAGCCGCCGCGCTCGGCCGCCTAGAGCGGAAGGGCCCCGCTGGCCGCCCGCCCGAACTACCGGTCCCAGGGGTCCCCGCGGGGCCGCGCACGCGCGATGCCGTGGCGGCAGCGCCACCGCAGGACGCAGGGAAGCCACCTAGCGAGCGGCGGCGGCGGCGGCGGCGAAGGTGGCAGTTCGCGGCGAGGGCGACTGTTCTGAGGCCGAGTGGCGATCGGGGGGAGACCTGGGTTCCTTCCTCCGTATGATCGTCTCGGTGAGCGTCGGTCCTCAGTTAACCCGCGCCGAGCGCACGACTCCCCGTGTGGTGACTGGGCTGTTCCGGCCTTGGGCCGCAGCGGGCGCCTGACGGCCGGGCCGCGGGGTTCAGCTGACCCCTGGGCCCTCCCCGCCAGTGTCGGGGGAGGTCGGGGTGGGGAGAGACGCTGTTAGGCTGAGGGGCGAGGCGTCGCGGGGCGCCGGGGCCCGCGCGGCCCGGGGCGGGGAAGAGGGAGGGTCGCGTGGGGGATGGGAGGCGAGGCGAGGCGAGGCGGAGCAGGTAGCGAACCGAGGATGCGGGGCGAGAGGGAGATGGAATGTCTCCCGAGTGCCGCCGGTGAAGCTGTGGTGCGAAGGGGACTCTTGACGAGCGGGACTCACCGGCCTGGCGGGCAGCCCACTTGCCAAAAGCACACACTACACTTGCCGTCTTTACACTTGCTGTTGGAGGTATGGTGGTGAGGGACTGTTGGTTGCCTCCATCGCCTTTCCTTCAATCTCACTTGCAGAATTTAAATGGGTGCCGGCTAGGCAAACCGTAGGAGTAAACGGGGCTCTGTGTCTACATCTGCATAAAAACTGGCAGGCATGGTGATTTGTTCAGATGAGAGCTAGGTCAAAGGAGCTTTCAGTGTTCTTATTTTAAAATTGGTGACAAAAATCAGTTTGAGCAAAGCTTTGAACTGAGAAAGGGTTTTTAACCTGAGATTCACTGGTTGGTTGGTGAATAGAACTGACGGGGGTGGGCGGGGTGGGGAGGTGTGGGTGTGGGGAGCAGGGGCCCTTGAACCAGAATGAGGATAACTAATTTATTATTTCCTTCCATTATGAACGTAGGCAACAGACCACGGTAAAATTACAATGCCTGTGACTTTGTCACCAGTAAAAATTTCAGGCATTATTGTATCATGTTTACAGTTGTTGCGGATATCTCAAAGTATCATTTATGCTTATAATTTCTTCAAATTTATGGTATTGTGAGGCCCACTGTTAGATTTGATGTGATGATAAAACTACACGGATGTTGCTGTATCAGGGATTTTAAAATTTGTTCTGCTAATAGTTCAGTATGATTGGTTTCCTTTGTAATCTCATGTATTTAATTATGCATTTAAAAGCAATCTGAGAAGGGTTCCATAGGCTCCACCAGACGACCAAAGAGATCCATGGCACGAAAAATTTAAGAACTCCTTACGTAGAAGTAAGTTTTTTGGGGTATATAAATCTGCCTGGAGGAATATTTGAATCATTGGATGAGAAAGAAGACAGGATGATAAATGTTGATGAAAGGAGGAATTTTAAAATAAAAGACTTGGCTGAGATCAGAGTAATAGTTTTGAAAGATAGACTAGACCACAGGTATTTCATTCAGGGTGCTGGGGAATCAGCAAAATAATCTGAAAGGGTAGTGAATATGTTGGCTCTAAAATGTTCTTCTTGCATCTCCTAGTTCCAGGCAGTGAAGCCCTCTGAGCTTGTGTGTAAGCCTGTGATAGGAAGTTTTAGTGTGTGCTGATTTCCTTTAAATCATATGGATAGTGTGGCTTTTAAAGAATTGTCTATCCTTAAGTGACAAACCTCAGTATCTCTCTTCAGCTATATCTTTCTATTGCTATTACCTTCTTTTCATATGTGGTAGAAAGTAAACATGCAGATTATAGAGTTAGAGAGTTGGTAAGTCAAATTTTTTTTAATTCCATTTAAAATTTTTGCAGTTCATCTTCATTCTGACATCAGACTTCTCACTGACAAATCACTCAACATTTTTTTTCAGAATATGTGTGACATGAAATTTGTGCCTTGTTTGTAAAGCACCTGTCAACATCTGGTGTGAGATACCCCCCATCTAAAATAATAGCAATGATGGAAAACCACTGCAGCAAACTTTTTCTGGAAAAAATAAAGGGGGGATATGGAAAGGTGAGGAACAGTATTTTATGAAACAGATGTTGGTGCTGAAATAGTTTATGTGGAGTTGAACACACCATATTACAAATCACTGCCTTGGAGTGGTTTTGCCTGGTACTTTCTGTGTCCTTACACTGTCGTCTTTGTCATTCTTTGTCTCCTGTCCCCATATTTTATTTATAGCATCTGTCTGTCTGGTATCATATAATTTGTATACTTATTTAGTATTTTAGTCTTTGTCTCCTCATTCAAATGTCAGCTCCATGAGAATAGGAACTTTGTCTTCACCGCTGTGCTGGAATAGTGGCTAGCACATACTAAGTACTCAGTAAATATTTGCTGAGTAAATAAATGAATGAGGTAATTTATAATGCTAGGTTTTTTATTTCTAGGAATAAAACATCCATTTTAAAAATTTTGTAAATAGTATTAAGTATGTATGCTGGATTGAATTTGAACCTTTTATCTTATATTTTTAATTAATTAAAATAATTAATTGATTTTTTAAAAAGATTTTTAAAAATTGACTTTTAGAGAGAGAGGAAGGTAGAGGGAGAGAGAAAGAGAAACATCAGTGTGAGAGAGGAACATCAGTGGGCTGCCTCCTGCCCGTGCCCCCTATGGGGGATGGAGCCCGCAACCTGGATATGTGCCCTGACCAGGAATGGATGGAACCAGCAAACTTTCTATGCACAGGGTAGTGCCCAACCAACTGAGCCACACCACCCAGGGCTATTTATTTATTTTTTATCTTGTATTTTTTAAAAGACAGGAAATTATTTTCCAAACACTTTGTGGTATTTTCATGGGCATTTTTTTCCATATAGGACTAATTCTTAGTACATGCTGCCAGGTAGGTTTGATTATCCTTAGCTTTCTGTAATGATGTAAGGGAAGAGTGTGTGGATGAAGTTTTTATTTTGCTAAAGCTCTTTGTGTGATCCTAGGTTGGTATAAGTGACTCCGACTTTTTCATATTAGATGGATAAAAAATTTTAATGTCTGATAATATCTAATATTAGTGAAGATATGGTTGAAAATGGTAATTTAGAAACTGCTAGTGGAGTTTACATTGGCATAGCTGTCTCGAGAGACAGTATTTTCAGCACTTAGGAAAGTTGAAAATTGGCATACCTGTAATCTAGGTATATGCCCTGACTGGGAATTGAACCTGAAACCTTTTGGTGTATGGGACAGTGCTCCTACCAACTGAGCCACCCTACTAGGGTAAATCCATAACTTTTAATTGTTGTTTTCCAACTCTTTGAAAAATTGCAAGCCTTCAGAAGAGTTGCAAGAGTAGTACAATAAACACTCATACATTCTTCACCTAGATTCAATAATTGTTAACATTGGCCATGTTTTGTTCATGAACAAGTAGACATATTTTGCTGAACCATTTGTGAGTTAGGTATAGATACCATCAGCACACCTTTCCCCTAAATACTTTAGGATATATTTCCCAAGAACAAAGACTTTCTTCTACATATCTACAGCTCAGTTGTCACCTTCAATAAATTCAGCATGGATGTAATATTATTTAATGTATAGTATATATCCAAATTTCCCCATTTGTCCCAATACTGCTCTTAGTTTTTTGTTTTTTGTTTTTGACCCAAGATTCAATTAAGGATCTTGTATTTAGTTGCCTGCTTGTATCTAAAATCATTTTTCAGCTTTTTTTGGGTCTCTCATGACAGTTAGCATCTAGACCAGGTTTTGTAAGATGCCCCTCAATTTGGATTTGTCTGAATGGTTCTTCATGATCAGATTCAGGTTAAACAGTTGGGGCTGGAATGCTACATAGGTGATTTTAGGTCTCTTTTGATTTATCACATAGAGGCATGAGATGTCAGTTTCATTACTGATGTAAATTTGATCATTTGAATAAGTTAATGTCTACTAGATTTATATTGTAAAGGGACTCCTTTTTCTTTTGTAATTAATAAGTAATCTATGGAGTGATGCTTTTAAAACTTTCTCAAAGTCATGAGTTGTTAATAGACATGTTAGTATAAAGGGTCAAGAAAATCGAGATTGGAGGTACTTCTAATAGCGGGAGAATGGGAGATCAGGGAATGGATGTGTGTAGGAGATGGCATTTGAGCTGGACCTTAAGTCATAGATGTAATTGGCTATAGGGATATTGGAGAAGGGCTCCAGGTGAAGGGAACACTTGAACAAAGACAAGGACAGTTTTGTAAATTAAATAGGAAGTCATCCAAGTCTTTTCTTTCTCCCTCTCTCCCTCACTTCCTCCCTCACTCCCCCCCCCCCCCCCCAAGTCAATATACTGGAGAAGAACCAGAGAGCAAACAGATCTAGTTTCGAATCCCTTCTCTGCCCCATAATCCCTGAATGATTAGGCAGTAAGTTATGTGACTTTTCTAAACCTGGTTTCTCATCTGTAAAATGGAGGTGATAAATACTTATCACATGGGATTAAATCCAATAATAATAATAACATGTGAAAAGCATCAGCAACATGACTTTCACTAAGTAATTGCTAGTTATCTTTTGGTGTCCCAGCTCTCAGATGACTTTCACTCTTTTCCACCTTGATACTACATCCCTGACTTTAAAACAAGCCCTACTCTTCTGGCGCCTTCTTGGCCACTATCACAATGCCATCACTTCCCACTTGGCGCAGGTGGCTCCACTGTGAGTTTGTGAGCTGCTTTCCAGTGATGGCACACAGCACTTACCAGCTTACAGGGGTGATGCAGTCTGATAATGCCATTCTGGAAATTGCAACAATAAGTATTAACTTTTTTGGTTTAGCTCACAATACACTATTTACCACTCTTTAAATGTGATGTGCTTCAGATTAAATTAGTTTTATTTGGAAAAATTATCCCTAATATTTGTAGAAAATTGAAGAGGGAAAGTGAATGTATCCTAATGGTAAGACATTTCATTTAACTTAAAATTTAGGAGTGTAGTGGGAAGAGTGGGTTACACATTACACTATGATTCTCCAAGGTAAAGTATGATTCCCCCCCCCTCCCCTAAAAAACCCTGATATAGGTGGAATTATTCTCACTTGCTTTGGAAAGACCAGTATTTTTTTTTAAAAAAATTCTCAAATGGTTAATTATTTTTTTATTCCCTTTCAACTTTCTGTTTTTTCACCACACATATTTTCCTCTCTGGAGTTAATTTTTTCTTAGGCAAGAAGGATTTCAGTATTTTTTTACATTTGAGCTGCCTAAACTTGTGTTTGCATAGAATTAGTTGTGGCTTTAACTCTTTAAGAAATCCTATCAAATTATTTTCATTTGTAAAGGAACTGGGACCACTAATTTCTGTATCATGTATACATTTTAGAAGAAGCTTTAAGGTACCAAGCTGTTTAATTTCTGTTTTTTAAGATTATAGGTAATTTTCTTCTTTATGCATACCTCTGATTTTTCAGGATGTTTTACTATGTATTAAGAATTTGTAAAAACATTTTCAGAAGGGCAGTTTTTCATTGTTCCTAAGCTGAGACCGTGAATTGAACTCTGCAATGCAGTGGTCAAAAGAAGTGGTGAATATCTGATGATACTTCAAGTTCTCTTATTTAATATATATGAATGAATGGTTGAACAAGTGTTTAAAAACAATGACAGGCTTTTCTAGGGGTCTCTATAATGTCTTTTTTGTTAAAGTTTGAATATGAAGCTTCAATGTATACACCTTTTTTGTAAGCCATTTTTTAAATGTAAGGCTTTAAGCATACTGTTGTAACTGTGAAAACAGGCAAGATGTCTGCTCATTAGTCTAAGATGACTGTCCTAAAGGTGCTTGCTTGGTCTTGCTCCCATGTAATGCCAGTACACCCACGCTGCAGACTAGTGAAAGGCATGTTGTCAAACGTGTTATTTTTCCTTATTAATTTGTTTTCAGTATATTTTCTGTGAGTCTTTGAAAGGATTAAATTTTTTTTTTTCTGTTAGAAAATTTAAAAGATAAAAAAAGTAGTTGAGGGATATTAGCCTTTTTTTTTTTTTTTTTAGGATCAGAGTCAAATTATCTTCCCAGGCAATCTTAATTTTATGCTAATACGTGTATATTTAAAGTTCTTAGAACTTAAGCTAAATTAATCTATTTTCAACCCACTTTGAACTGTCTGCTTTCACTTTCTAATACAGAACTGTGACCCTTCTCTTGATTTTACTTCCATTATTTATAAATTCTGACTACTTCACAAAAATACACCAGGTCTAAAAGCCATAGCACTTAAGGGAGATTTGCAGAATGTTTACAAATACTGATTTCTGTGTCAGAACAATTCAGGAAAGATTAGATGAATTCTTTTTGAAAAATTATTTCGTTTTTACCACCTCCTTCAGAACCTAAGGAATCTTTAATTCCTTTAAGACAAAATGCCTTCTAATGTCTAACTATCCAAGGTTGTGATGGGCTAACTTGGATTTTAATGGAAAGTGACTTGTTAAGCCTCTCTCTAAGTTTCTGTTCCATCATTTCAAAACATCATAATAATAGTAGTGATAATAATAACTAACATTTATTGAATTATTTTACTTTTTCTAGGCATTATATAAACTATTTAAAATTATAAATTCCATAGTTCTATGGAGGCATCTTAATGGTTTATTTCTTTTTGAAAAAATGTGTTGCCCCTGGCTGGTGTGGCTCGGTTGGTTGGAGCATCGACCTGTGCACAAAAGGTAGCAGGTTCAGTTTCTGCTCAGGGCACATACCCAGGTTTCAGGTTCAATCCCCAGCTGGGACGTGTGCAGGAGGCAACCCATTGATCTTTCTCACTCACATCGAGGTTTCTCTCTCTCCCTCCCCCTTCCTCTCTGTAAAATAAAAAACATATATTTTAACTAACTAGATAATTTTTTGTGTGTGTTCCAGAAAGTTCCTTTTAGGCTAGTTAACACGGCCAATGGTAGTTGTCTTGCTTGAAATTTGGTGATAAGTATTTATAATTTTATGAACCACCATTCTTGGAAATGTGGTGAAATGGACCTGACAGCCTGATGTTTACATGCTTCTCCTAATTTTGAGGGTGGACTCTTGGGTTTTGAAACAGGCTTTACCAGTATTACAGCTCAGCAAAAATGTAGCTGAAGCTTCCTCAAAGCATGTGGGTGGTGAACGCTTCCTCTCAGAAGTTTGCAGAGGGTTCTAAGGGTTTTAGGTTTTTCTTTAGTTATTTGGTGTATTTTTATCTCCATATTTATATATGTCTTAATGAGTTGTCACTAGAGATTGTTGAACAGGAGGAAATTAGATTGGTGGTATTTAATTTTAGACTAATAAAATTAATGGACATTTATCGAATTGTGAAAGTTCCTGATACTCACTTCTGGGTTGGGCAGATATTTTTGTATCACTTATTGCTTCTGAGAAATAAAGGGATATAATTTTAAAGCCTTTGCAGTTTTGCTTATTGGTATGTAGCGTGTTATTGTTGAACTATGTCTAGAAATTAAAGACTGTTGTTCTGGTTGCATTTGAAAATTTTCACTTTTTTTTTTTATCCTCATCTGAGAATTTTTTCCCGTTGCTTTTCAGAGAGAGCGGAAGGGAGAGAGAGAGAGACAGAAACATTGATGTGAGAGAGACATCGATCGGATGCCTCCTGCATGTGCCCCGACCAGGGCCAGGGATCGAGCCTGCAACCGAGCTACATGCCTTTGGCTGGAGTCGAACCCAGGACCCTTCAGTCTACAGGCCAACGCTCTAACCACTGAGCCAAACTGGCGAGGGCAGAAAATTTCACATCTTAAATATATTATTATTCACAGCATTTGTCTGGTCCTGAGTGTTTAAGTAATTGCACTAGCAGATCTTTCAGTGGGGAAGAGCTTAGTGACAAGTTTTTATGTTTTTTTCTTTTCTTTTTTTAATGACTAAAGTAATAAATGTTCTTTGTTTAAAAAAACAATGCGAAAATGAAAGCTTTTCTTCCCCACATATGCATACACACACTATATGCTTTGGATTTTTTCTTTTCCCCCCAAAATTATACTTAATGCTTGTGCTTGCTTAAGTGCTTTACATGTATTAACCCATCAAACCCTCACAACTCAGTGAATATACTCTATGAAATAGGTTCTATTTTATATCCATTTACAAATGAAGAAACTGAAAGGAAAGGTAACTAGTCAAAGTTTGCACACTGAGTTAGCAGCAACACTGAGATTTGAGCCCTGGTAGTTTGCTCCAGAGTATGTGTTTTAGCCTCTGTACTGCCTCTGGGATCTTACCAGCATAATGTTCTGCAGTTTGCTTTTTTCACTTAATGATATGTGCCGGACATCTTTCTGTGTACCGCTACCTCCTTCTTAATAATTATATAGTATTCCAGGATAGGGGCGTACTATAATTTAAGTTAGTGTCTTTCAAACTAAACCTTTCATATTGCCAATCCCATTAGTAATGATTTCAAGTTATACACACGCACACACACACATATGTTTTTATTGATTTCAGAGAGAGGAAGGGAGAGGGAGAGGGGGAGAGAGAGAGAGAGATAGAAACATCAGTGATGAAAGAGAGTCTTTGATTGGCTGCCTCCTGCAAGCCCCCTACTGAGGATCGAGCCTACAACCTGGGCCGGTGCCCTGACCGGAAATCTAACCATGACCTCCTGGTTCACAGGCCACTCAACCACTGAGCCACACCAGCCAGGCTCAAGTGATATTTTTTAAAGTCAAGTTTTTTGAACTGGAATAATGAGGTTACATTAGTATTTGCTAAGTAATGCATATTAAATGTCCAGATGTTTTGATATTCTTTCAGTTGAGTTGTATAGTGAAATCTGGCTTAACCCACAGCCATTTGTTATGTGTGGATTCATTATTTTTGTGGTTAGCCTGGCTTCTTTAGCTCTGGAAAATTAGTAGTGTATTGGGGGTAAAATCAACATCTGTTTGGATTTTATTTATTTACTTTGTTAGGGAACTCTGTAGTGTTAATTTGAATTTTGAGTACGATCTGGCTTTATGTTACTTGCACCTTCAGAGTAGTCTGCCTTTCAATTCCTTGTACTTGTGCCAAGAACAGTTGTTACTGAGTCCATTTTTTTCTTCTACAATGTTTTACTCTTGTTTCAAATGTACCAATGAAAGATACTAAAGTATCACTTGTTTCCATTTTTATCCACATTGATATGCATTTCTTAATTGTGAGGACATATTTTTTTTTGGTTCATTAATATTTCAGATATACTCATTGGAAAGTTAGTAGATGTTTTCAACTTAACGTCAGTTACTGTTTCTTAATCATTTTGGAACTGAGTTTGCAGCAGCTTGGTTGATTGCTCACTGGAGCATTGCTCTTCATCATTCAGTCATTTATTAATTATTTATAAACTCAAACATTTATTCAGCAGGTGCTAAATGCTAGTCCCTCTGCTAAGTAAAGGGAATACCAAGAGGACCTTGTCCCCACTTCAGGGAACTTGGAGGTTTGCTGAGATAACATTTTGTTGCAAACAGTGTAAAGTGCTGTCTATGATGAAGAGGAGCCCAAGTGAGAAAGAATCTGAGTCAAGATACTGGCCAGGAAAGGCTCCTCGAGCGGAGCTGGGCCTGGATGCCTAAGTGGGATTTAACTGTCCAATGGGAGGAGTGACAGGATTCTAAATAGAGTATGTATAGAAATCTGGTCGATGAAAAACACTCGAAATTGTCATTATTAGAGTGTCATGAGAATGTGGACCCCCTCAAGAGCAGACCTTACTTAGCACATAGTAGGCACTTAATAAACATTTTTTGAAGGAAATGTGTTAAAGTTTACTGTGCTTGTGTGTCCATATTTTTGGAAAGAGATGAGCTCATTATTTTTAATACCTGACAATTTTTAGATCATGTGGCTTAACAAAACATTGTAAAATGGGTAATAAACTGTTCTTGCACTGAAGGAGATAAGTCTTTTAAGGGAAAACACAGGCAGACAAACCATTGTAATTCAACATGATTATGTTTATAAAATGTATTTGCAGGGGATGCCCATCTCTTATATGGATTGGCTAGATCCCTGAAAAGTGGTGGGTAATATAAATCTTCAAATTAAAATTATTCGATTGATAAAATACTGGAGCTAACATTGTAGTAGGCCACTTAAAAGTGGAAGTCATGTCCTATGACATTAAATATTACTTAAATGCTATAAGGAAAGCGCCTATATAATGAACAAAAATGTTCCTGACAAAGTACAAGTCCTGTCAGGGTACAGTCATAAGTATATAAAAATGTTTCTTATGCTTAATTCTGGAGTAACATCATGATTTTTCCCAAATCTGGATACGACTTGTACTATTATTGCCCTAATGTCTTCTTTTATGGACACACTTTACAAATATTTTGAAAGAAACTTTATGTTACTACCAGAATGAAAGACTAACATTTCTTACCCTAAATAGAACTCAACTTAAATATAATTAAAAGACCAACAATGTTATAAAACCTAGCTAAACACTACTCCCAGGAGGTGCTGAATCTGAGCCTTGCCACCCTTTAATTACAAGGAGAGATGAGTAAGTGTTAGGAAAGTGTTGAAGACAGATTGGCACCTTGCTTAGATTTCCTCCATGATGTAAACAGAAGGACTGAAAGAGATTCAGTGGAGCAGTTCCGCCAGAGCTTCACAGAGGGAAGAGATTTGGAGGCTGGGCTTTAAAGGATAAATCTGAGTTCACTTGAAAATAGGGAGGAAATGGGCCTCTTAGGCCTGTGTAATAGCATCTGCAAATGTTGACGACTTTAGGAAATAGTATGGCAGCAACATCTGATTTGGGGGAAGCGGAAAAGTGTTGGGAGATAAGATGGGAGATGTAAAAAGAAGGATTTAAGGGATTAATCCCTAGTAATTTTTTCTAAACTTTCACATATCTTTTTTTCATAGGATTTGAGGGAATTTTCATTATTTATTTAGCCTTGAAGTCCAACTAAACCTGACTTTGTCAGACAGTTTGAAACTTTCAGAGAAAGGGGGTTGTCCAGATACATATATTAATAGCTGTTGAGAGAGTGGGGTGATTAGATGTGACCTTGACCATAAATTAAAGCTGGGTGAGCCAGATACACCTGGATTCTACTCTCAGCTTTGCCAGTTGTTAATTTGACCTTGGGAAAATTATTATCATTATTATTATTATTTTAATACTCACCCGAGGATATTTTTTTCCATTGCTTTTCAGAGAGGAGTGGGGGGGGAGAGAGAGAGAGAGAAAGAAAGAAAGAGACACATCGAGACATCAAGGCATCGATTGGCTGCCTCCCAACTGACCAGGGCCAAGCCTGCAACCGAAGTACATGCCTTTGGCTTGAATCGAACCCGGGACCCTTCAGTCTGTGGGCCAACGCTCTAACCACTGAGCCAAACTGGCCAGGGCGTGGGAAAATGATTTAATTTCCTCAGTTGCCTCATCTGTGAAACATGTATAAGAATACCTACCCTGCCTTTCAGGAGTGTTACGCAGATTAAATGCAGATATCCCTGTAATACACCTAGTTGGTTCCTGAAATGTGTGGTAGTTACTATTCCTTTTATTTATTTATTTCCTAAGCCCCCATAGAGTTTACTTCCACCAGTATATTAAAACTCTTCAAGTTCAACCATTATATTTATAACAGCTTTTTAATAAGTTTGTTATTAAGTGGAAATTAATATAAAAACTGGATATTTTTCAGGCTGGAGAATGTATTTGCCTTGCTTCAGCTGACCAGGAACTAGTGCGAAATGTAATGTAGCTATGGACATTTTGTGTTAGGAAGTTTCTGGATTTCATTTCTAATCATAGTAAATTGAAAGAAAAAGTATTTTTTTAATGTGGTAGTTTAAATGCTACAATGCGTTACCAGATGTTACATCATATGATAGATGGTGGTTGTTGGAGAGTATAATAAATTATGTTCAAATTCTTTCTCAGTTTGTCTACAGACTTTTTCATACTGAAAAATGTTTGTTAAATTGGATGCTTGGATTTAGAAGTATATTATTTGTGTACTTTTAAAAATTTAAATACACTTTATTTTTAGAACAGTTTAATATTTACAGAAATATTGAGACAATAGTACAGTGAGTTCCCATATAGCCAGCACCAAGTTATAATCTTAACATCTTATATTAGTATGGCATATTTGTTATAATTAGCGAACCATTATTGATTACTATTATTAACTAAAGTTCATACTTTATTCAGATTTCCTTAGTTTTTACTTGATATCCTTTTTCTGTCCCAAGACCCCACTCAGGATACCACATTACATTTAATAATGGGGTAATTACATGTAATTATTTGTGTGATTTTACTTGGACCATCTTAAGTTAGACACATAATTTATTCGCAAAGGATGCTTTATTCTCACATTTCAAAGCAATACCTCTATATGGTATATTATGTTACTAAAAATGCTCTTAGGTTAAAGATAGTTGGCCTATATTTTACTTTTAATAAGCCTTTTACAAGTGTAGGTTCCATTACGTTAGCAAGTAGTCTGTCTTACCTCTTTAGTTAAGACTTTGATATGTCCCACTTGTTTTCATGGAAAGGTTCATTTTGGTCAGTTCATTCATGTGCTGGACATGGAGTCTGTCTCACTGTGTCCTAGTGAAATGATAAAAATTGCCCTACCTTTTAATTGACAAGAATAATGATGTCCTACATTGTGCAGCCATTTACGCTTTACAGTCATCTCACGTGAACTGTGCCATTTAGAAGTGAGGCAGATAAGGACATTATCCCAATTTTGAACATAATGAAATGGAAACAGGTGAAGCTTCTGGCCACAGATCACATTGCCTGTAGATGTGAGTCCTGTCTTAAATGTTTCAGATCTTTACACTGCAGTTTTGATAACCTTTCCGCTGAGTTGTTTGACGTAGTCTCTATATAAAATAATAAACTAGCAGGTGGTCTTCTCTTAGTGACTCTCTTATAGAGTTATTGTTTGACTTCTTAGGTTAATAAAGAGATGATTAGTTTGTTTACTTGAAGTCTAGCTGTTACTTAGAGTTTAGAACTATCAGCTACATATCATTAACTTGGGATGCCTTTAATTAGAAGTTTTCAGCAGAGAAAACATGAAACATGATTCTCATTCCATAAAACATTTGAAATAATTTTGTCCTACTTTAGAGTCCTCTTGAGTCACAGGAGTTTGTTCAGGCCTAGTTGCTAGCAATTGGAATATGTGCGTACTCTGTTTTTCTCTTCCCCCACCCCCCTTCCCTCCGTCTCCCTTCCTCTTTCTCTCAAAAAAAATAAAAAATAAAAACTTTTTTTTTTAACGTATTGTTTTGGAGGGTAAGCTACTACTTGTGATTTGACAACATTCTGACCAGCTTATTATAGAAAGGAAAGTACTAAAGTTTATAACTCTTGGACTTGATTAAAGAAAAAGTTCTTAGTGAGTTTGCCTAGTGTTCCAGGTTTATTTAAAATGTGTCTATAAAAATGTCTTTGAAGACATTTGGGACTATTGAAGGGTTTGGAAAGTGAGTTCTTGTTTAGATTAGGTGGAGCTTTCAAGTGTTATTTTTTTAACTGAAGCTACATTTGAAGATTTTTAATTTCTAAATTGCATAAATTGGTTCATATTTTGCTGTGACATTGGAAACAATGTGTCTTCTCTTCTTGAACAGTATTTTGGTTGTAGTTAGACAGTGAGCTCCTTGAGATTAGGGGACCTGGCTAGGCATCAGCAACACTCAGTAATGTTTTTGTTGAATTAAATTGTATTAAAGCAGCAAGGGCACAGTTTGAGAATTTCTAAAATACTTTTTTCTATCTTCTCATTATGAAAAATTTCTAATACACAGAAACTGTTGAAAGATAGTACAGTGATCACCATATACCCACCACACAGATTCAACAGTTGTTAACATTTTGCTGCATCTTTAAATTACTTTTGATTTTTTTTCTGAACCATGTACAAGTTGTAGAAATTATAATACTTTACTTCTACATGTGCATTCACCTGTTAAAAATAGGATATTTTCCTGTTTAACCACAGGATTTCTGGGTCATTCTTGTAAAGATCAGGGTAGTAATAGTGTAGTGGCTCTATCACCTCTCACTTGTGTGGCCTTGTGCAAGTTATTTGATATCCCTGAACTCAGTTTCCTTAGCTGCAAGTACCTATCTCAGAGGGATATTATGAAGATAAAGTGGGTGGATTTCTTAGAACCATAGCAGTCACAGTTTTTAGTTTATAAAGCGTTTTCTCATATGATAGTTGTGATGAAGAACACCACACCCATCATCGTCCCCTGTGCTAGAAACTTTTGCCTCACCTTCTGCATTATGTAGGTGTCAACAAATCTCTTAATTTCTACCTGCTAATATCTCCCAAGTGTGTCTGAATGTTTGTTCTATTGCTACCACAACACTTCTTGCCTATCAACAGTTTCTTAATCTCTCTTCATCTAGTTCTGTCTCCATAGTCCCACCCAGCTCCTCATCCTTTCCCCCCATTTTTGTGTGTATGTGTAAGAGAGAGAGATTTGTTGTTCCCCTTCTGTATGCATCATTGATTGATTCTCATATGTGCCCTGACTGGGCATTGAACCCACAACCTTGGCGCATCGGAACAGTGCCCTGATCAGCTGAGCTCCGCGGCCAACGCTCCTCATCCTTTCCCTTAGCGCCAGAGTTTATGTTCTCAAATACAAATTCAATCATGGTAATCCCCGTTAAGACTCTTTTCCCATCACCTGCAGTGCAAAGTCCAAATTTCTTAACTCCGGCTTCTGTGAACCTTCTGTCTCTGTAGCCTTATCTCTCATTATACACGTCCTCCCCTACCCTTACCTCACTCTTAACACACACAAACACATGTGTCCCCAAAACAGTGTGCCTCACGTAGTTCTCTAAATGTAATCTATGGCACACACCTCTGTGCCTCTGCTGGTTGCCTTCCTCTATCTGGAATTCCACCCCCACCTACCATCCTCTTTATGTCTGGCAGAAAGTTATCTTTTAAGACTAGGTTCTGGTATCTAACTCCTCAGTTCCTTCTGTTGTTCCTTCTCTTGTTCCTATTTTGCATTGCAGTCTCTAAGTAGTAGTGTAATACTCATAACATTTTCGGCCAGCCATTTGCTTGTATGCCTGTCTCATTCGACTACATTAAAAAGCCCTGTGGGCATGCACTAGCTTTTATCCTTTCTTGTATTTCTATATCTAGTATGTCGCTTGTACCAGGCACAGAATAAGTGCAGATATCGTGGGCACGTTTGGTAGATGAAAAAAAATTGAAGTTCAGAGAATATGCACTCATATGTACTCAAGGTAGAAGAACTAATTAATGAAGCTTACAGATCTTTAAGGGCCCATTTCAGTACTATTTTCATTAACTATAATACTTTTAATAATAATTACAACCATTTGTTCAGTGATTCTGTTCTTAGTCTATGGATTTAGAGCCCCCTAGAGGAACTTAGAGTTCCCACGTGGAAGTCTACAAAGTCATGCATTTTCTGTAAACAGAATTAGTAAGATTATGTATGTATATATGTATGCATGTCACCAGTTTTTTGAATGTACACAGATGTCCTTGTGACTAATAGTGGATTGTCTTGGTGAAGTAGACATACTTCTGTCTTTTGAGAGGAAAGCAGTAGAGGGCTTTAAACCATAGGAGAGTTGGAATAACATTGGAATAAAGTTAGTTTATTGGGGAATTGATAAGGTGCAAGGAAGTATTTTTTTAAAGCAATTAAATTCAGATTAGATGGTAATATCTGAAAATTTCCTAGTCATCAGTAGTTTGTTAAAATAAAAGAAAGTTTACAAATTTCTGAAACCAAACTTAATTAAAAGTTGTTAAATCTATTTCTTTAAGGTGGCTTTAAATATATTTTCATCTGGTGCCATAATGTTTAAATTTTTTGTCTTAGCACCAAAATATTTATTTTATATGTATGAACATGTTTTCATTGGATCTCTAAACACATTGAGAGTTCTATGGTCTAGGTTTTTTCTTTTGGATCTAAATTCACTATGATTTGTATTTTATCAGTTCCAAATAGACCCATTAAGAGCATTTATGAACCTGATTGGCTGGGACCACTCTCCCCTCCCCCAGGTTTATTGAGATGTAATTGAAATATAACACATATTTGAAGCATATAATGTGATGATTTGATACATGTATATATTGCAAAATGTTTACCACAGTAAGGTTTAGTCAGCACGTCGTTCACCTCACATAATTATCATTTTCTTGTTGTGTTGTTATGGTGAGAACATTAAAGCTCTATTCTCATAGCAACTTTCGAGTATACAATCATAGTGTTTAATTCTCTTTTTTTTTTTTTTTAATATATCTTTATTGATTTCAGAGAAAGGAAAGGAGAGGGAGAGAGAGAGACAGGAACATCAATGATGAGAGAGTCATTGATCAAGCCCACAACTGGGCATGTGCCCTGACCGGGAATCGAACCCTGATCGCCTGGATCCCAGGTCGAGGCTCAACCGCTGAGCCATGCCCAGCCGGGCCATAGTGTTTAATTCTTAATGAGAAATATTTTTCTAACTTAATGACTGCCTGCTGTCTGGACACAGCGTTGTATTCTACTCTCTGGGCCACAGGCACTTCTATTGTTGATATAAAACATTTGTGGTCTGGCAGGCATTCTAGGTTTAAGGGCATAGCTTAAATAATGCTTTAAAATATGTGTGCTATTTTAATCAGTTTATGTAGCTACTAGAGAAACAAGAAGTGTGTGATATCATTCATTCCTTTGGCAAGTGTTTATTCAACTCCTGCTGTGAACCAGGCCCTCCTCAGCCCTGAAATTACTACTGTGAGTGAACAAAATGGACAAGCCTTGGCCCTGGTGGCCCTTACCTTTTAGTGGGGTGGGGGGGAGCCATACTCTAAGCATGATGAACATACAAGTAGGTATCTGTGATATAATTCTAGATAGGGGCAAATGCTTTAAAAAAAAGCCAGAAGAAGGAATAGGAAATGATATTTTCATTTTAGGAAGAGTTATAGAGTTATCTGAGAAGCCCTTCTTAAAGAGACATTGAGCAGAGAGGCCTGCATGAAGTAAAGACTGATGAAGTAACCTTGCAAAGCTATCTGGAGGAATGAGCCTTTCAGACAGAGGGATCAGCAAATGCTGAGGCTTTGGAGGATTTCTAGTCAGGGAACAGTGATCTGACTGAAGGTTAACGGACACGCCATGCTGTGGAGAGAACAGACTAGTAAGAAAGGAAGGAGGGAGATCAGTTAGGAAGTGGTGGTTATAGAACTTAAGGTGAGAGATGGTGGTGGAGGTGGTGAGAAGTAGTCATGTTTGAGATGTATTTTGAAAACAGAGCCAACAGAATATGGTGATTGATTGCAGTGTGAAAGAGCAGTCACGAAAACTCCAGTGTTAGTAATAGACACTGCACTTGAAGGAATACACAAGATTTTTGCAGTGGTTATCTCTGAGCATTGGCCTGTTAGGAGCTTTTCTTTTTTCTTATATGTATTTACCAATTTTTCTATACTGAACCCATAATGCTTCTGTAATAAAAGTGTATAGAGATTATTTTAAAATTAGAGTTAACCGTGCTGCTAAATGTAGCTTAATTCTTTTTTTCTTTTTTAAGATTTTTTAAATTGATTTTTAGAGAGAGAGGAAGGGAGAGGGAAAGAGGAAGAGAGAAACATTGATCACCTGCCTCCTGCGCTCCCCCTGCTGGGGATCCAGCCCACAACCTGGGCATGTGCCCTGACTTGGAATCAACTGGCAATTCTGGAGGATTCCCAACCTACTGAACCACACTGGCCAGGGCATGTAGCTTAATTCTTAATGTATTCTATCCCATTTGATTTGGAAAACAATTTCAGTAACATAACATTTTAAAATCTGTGTTCTTACTCTTAGTGATCAGCCTTTGTACCTTTCCACATTTGAAGATGGTGAAGTTAGATATTCATACTCTGGCCCATCACCTCAAGCAGGAACGCTTATATGTAAACTCTGAGAAACAGCTCATTCAGAGGCTCAATGCAGATGTACTTAAGACAGCTGAAAAGTTATATCGTACAGCATGGATTGCTAAGCAACAGAGAATTAATTTGGATCGGCTTATCATAACCAGGTAAAGAAAAAATTTTGAGGTCTTAAATTTTATAAACCACTATGGTTCTGTGCTCACTGTAAATAAATGAATCAATTTCCAACAAAGTGCTTGGTTTAAGATAGTTTACATCGACATTAAGGTGAGTCTTTGCTTATTTTGTTTATTAAATCACTTAACACTGTTACAGAGTGTTATAACCTAAGCATTAATATTTTATACATACCAATTTAATTTATATCTTTGTACATATACACCATTTTATTGTTGTAGAGAGTTCTACTTTTCCCCTAACATAATTTAATATGTATATTTCCATGTTTTGCTATTGTGTATCTACCAGTTTTAAAAACCTGGTTTTTCACTGTTTTAATATCTCATGTTCTGTTCCAAGAAGTTTTTAACTCTAAGAATAGTAGTACTGAGGTATAATGTTGAGAAAAGAAGCCAGACACAGAAGAGTACATACTCTGTATGATTCCATTTATGTGAAATTTAAAATGAGGCAGGACTAATCTTTGATGAAAGAAATCAGAATAATGGTTACTTCTTGGTACTTTTCATTGAACCTGATTTAATATGAGGAATTTGTTTTTGTTTTTACTTTTCTTCTTTCCACATTCAGGTGCTGATGGTGTGAAAGTTTTTAGCAATTCAGAGTGATCTCATTGCTGGGACTGGAATCAACTCACATTCCATGTTTCATACAGTATATGTGTTATATTATTATTGTTGTTAATTTTATTATTTTGCTTGTTCGCTCATTTTTTAGTGCTGAAGCTTCCCCTGCTGAATGTTGCCAACATGCCAAGATTTTGGAAGATACACAGTTTGTTGATGGATATAAGCAATTGGGATTTCAGGAGACTGCTTATGGAGAATTCTTGAGCCGATTAAGGGAAAATCCTCGTCTTATTGCCTCCTCTCTGGTTGCTGGAGAGAAACTTAATCAGGAGAACACACAAAGTGTTATTTACACAGTTTTTACCTCCCTCTATGGCAACTGCATTATGCAAGAAGATGAAAGCTACCTCCTTCAGGTTTTGAGATACTTGATTGAATTTGAACTTAAAGAAAGTGACAACCCCAGGCGACTTTTGAGGAGAGGAACTTGTGCCTTTAGCATCTTATTTAAACTTTTTTCTGAAGGACTGTTTTCTGCCAAACTTTTCCTCACAGCTACTTTACACGAGCCAATCATGCAACTGCTTGTGGAAGATGAAGATCATCTGGAAACAGATCCAAATAAACTAATTGAGAGGTTCTCCCCATCTCAACAGGAAAAACTCTTTGGAGAGAAAGGCTCAGATAGATTCAAGCAAAAGGTTCAAGAGATGGTGGATTCCAATGAGGCCAAACTAGTGGCTTTGGTGAACAAATTCATTGGTTACCTCAAACAGAACACATACTGCTTTCCACATAGTCTGAGGTGGATCGTGTCACAGATGTACAAAACCCTCTCCTGTGTAGATAGACTGGAAGTCGGGGAGGTCAGGGCAATGTGTACTGATCTCCTGTTGGCCTGCTTCATTTGTCCTGCAGTTGTCAATCCAGAACAGTATGGAATAATTTCTGATGCTCCTATTAATGAGGTGGCAAGGTTCAATCTGATGCAGGTATGCTTTTGCTATTATTATTAATGTGGCATTCGGTTTAAAATCTTAGGCAGCGGGGGTGGGAACAGAAAATATGACAGTATTTATAGATTCTTACCATTCTTTTTCCTTAGACTGTCCTAATATTTGCTTCTTAAGACATAAAAGCAGTCATATTGGGACTTAAAAATATTCTTGCCATAAAACATTTTGTGTTAGTTCTTACACACATGAATGTATAGTTGATTAGATTTTCTAGAGCAAGCCCACCATCCTCTTCCCAGGATTTCAAAATCCAGAATGACTGAAAACTGAGTCTTATACTTCATTTGGTAGCGAAACCTAGCCCGAACTAACATGAGGCTGTTTCTAACTGTGGTTATTCCTTTTAGTGCTAATGAGTGCTCATGTTTTGCTGTAGAAATGTTAACGTGTTTGATTATAGGATGCCACCCTAAATACTGATCATGTTATATATATGTACTAACCAGCCTTTCCAAAAATCTCTAAATTTTGAAATATAAAACTAAGAAAGAGGACTTTTGAACCTGTATTAGCACTTTTTCCTGTGATTATCTGAAGTACTGAAGTCATATTATTATTTCTTAAGGGAATCTTTTAATCATATCTTATCACCCAGAAATACTATGGAGAAGAGAGACTGAGTTTATTTGGAATAGAATCTATTTTTGGATGAGTTTTTCAAAAAAATGGTAACTTTTTTTTCACGATCAGTTCTATCAGGGTATTGAGCAATATCAGGGTATTGAGCAATTAACTATATACAAATCCCTGAAATAAAATTAACATTTTTTTATCTGTGAAATACTAAATTTATTCTTATGATAATATAGTTGTAGTTTTTATTTTTGTCATTCTAACAGAGATGGAATCACGTATTTTCAAAATGAGTAATAGATGGGGCATTGTAAGATGATGATGCTATATGATGTTAACTTTTAGCAAAGTGTCTTTAAAGAGAGTGGATTTACAGTTCGCTTTTAGCAGTTAGGAACTTACTCTGTGAATTAGTGTTTATTTTCCAAACAGCATGTTTTGTAGAAATTGTTTGCTTTTAAATTTAGAGAGAAAAAAATCTACCTTGAGTACTTTGTGAACTATGTAGGGTAAAATACTTAACAGTAATTTGAAATAGTTTGAGTCAGCTTTAACAAATTAATTTTAAAATTTCTGAGCACATGAAAAGTACAATATCAGAAACAGGTGTTATATTTTTATTTCTTAATGTCAATATAATATGTTAAAGAGAAATTAAAGCAAAGTTTTCTACTTATTCTGTAAACTTCTAAATGTAGTAAAACCTGATGTTGACAAGATACACATTGGGACCCTATTTTGTATGTATGGTCAGGTGTTATGAATATTATTAAGAATCAGATTTTTAGAATAGAATGGAAGTGCTGTCAGAGAGAGAGGACTTTGTGTCTATAGCCCGTCTCTCCCTATCACTGCTTTCGGTTGCAGGTTGGCCGCCTTTTGCAGCAGTTAGCAATGACTGGCTCTGAAGAGGGAGATCCCCGGACAAAGGGAAGCCTTGGAAAATTTGACAAAGTAAGAGTGAATACTGTGCCCTGTGAAATACTGTTTATAGAAAATTTTTCCAAAGTATTATCGAACCTAACTTTTCCCTTACTTAACTCTTGTTCTTAGGTAGATGTATAAATTAAATATTCTTTCAGTGACTCTTGGTTTAGCTACAGTGCATAATGCTGGATCAGCAGCATTTAAAGGAAAATGTCACTAAAGATGACTAATTCTCACGTATAGAAGTGTTGAGGAGCTGCCATTGTAATGAGAACCAAGGAGCTATTAAGTGTATTTCATAAGTTAGTGCTTACGCCATTGTTCAGTTAGTTTAATTAAATAAAATTTTAATTAGTCATATTTACATTAATCATATATACATTCAACCTATTTTAAAATTCAAAGTTATACAGTGAAATTTCCCTTCCAGCTCTGATCTCTAGCCTTTATTTCCTTCCCAAAAGGTTCTTGATATTATGTCTCTTATGTACACTTCAAGAGGTCTATATGTATACTAGCAAATTCCTACATATATTTTCCCAATTACTCATCCCTCCCTTTTCACAAATGGTAGGATAGTGTGCACTGTTCTGTATCATGTTTGCTTCATGTACCAGAGTATCTTTGAGATCATTCCGTATCAATTATAGAGAGTTTAATTTTTTTAAATGTTAGGTTTAATATAATTTTTCAGAAGAAAAACTTTTTGTATGCTTGTCTGCCTTAATCAGAAATTTTGTTCCTTTATTTTAAAGGGGAGATATTTCAGTGTGATCTTTTCCTATTTTCACAGAGCTGTGTTGCTGCTTTCCTTGATGTTGTGATTGGGGGCCGTGCAGTGGAGACCCCTCCAATGTCCTCTGTTAATCTTCTGGAAGGATTGAGCAGAACTGTGGTTTATATAACCTACAGTCAGCTTATTACTCTGGTAATGGCTTTATTCTTTAATAGGATTTTCTCAGAAGTCATTTATCTGAGCATGGGCAGAATCATAGATGAGTACATTGTGTGAGAAATATATATTGTTTGAAAAATTGATTTCACTAGCTAATGTCCTTTTATTTTTGCCAGGTGAATTTTATGAAGAGTGTGATGTCTGGAGACCAACTGAGAGAAGACAGAATGGCTCTTGACAATTTATTGGCAAATTTACCCCAGGCAAAGCAAGGGAAAAGCAGCAGTTTGGAAATGACTCCCTACAATACTCCTCAGCTGTCTCCAGCAACCACTCCAGCAAATAAAAAAAATCGATTGCCTATAGGTAAAGAGACTTTCTCATATTGGGGCTTTGCCTTAAATTTAATATTTCTTTGTTAGCCTTTGTTCTTGCTCAGTGTTTTGAAATACAGTGTTAAATAATTTGGCAACATCTTTCTCCATGTTTACTGATAGTAATTCAGTTTTTTACAATTGCACTAGATTAATTAAGGTTTAGCAGTAGGCTTTCGCTTTGTCTAGACATACTTTTCATAATTAATTGAAATCATGTCACCTATGGTATACTTTGTATTTTAGTGTCCTTTCTTGGAAAATTTTGAAAGTGTCAGTTGTTACAAGTAGTCATTATTTGAATTACATAGCTCTGTCCTTTCTACAAAGTTCTGAATAATAAAATAGTATTAGAAGTTTCTATCAATAAAGTTGAAACTTCATAGGTACTATTTTTCCATTATTGTTATTAATAATCAGTCTTCTATCAGCTGAGCTAAGATATCTTTGCTTTTGTTTTTTAATAAAATAAAACAAAGTTCCATTTTATTTGGTCATTTATTCATTTATTTAGGAATTAGGCTTAAGTTTTATTCACTTAGTAAACATCTATTATCTATAGTTATGCACCAAAGAATTAATTGAGCATATACTGTGTACCAGACACTGGGTAAGCACTTTATAAATGTTGTTTTATTTAATCTATGCAAAAAATCCACACTAAAAGAGTAGGTATTATAATCAGTGTCCTGCAGGTAGGGCACTGTGTTAGACACTGGGGATATAAAGACCTAGGACATGTCCTGACTCTAAGTGAGCTGCCTGCCGAGTAGTTGGGGAAAAAAGGAAGAGACCAGTGCCCTTCAGGGTACTGTCTTTGATGGAGATAAGCATAGAGGATTACCGGGACACCTGAGGAAGGTGCCCTGGGAGAGGTGAAGCCTGCACTTCCTCCTGAAGGAGGAAGGGAGTTACCCAAGATAAATAAGACAGAGAAAGAGTGTTTAGGCTAAGTGAGCAGAGTAGTTTACTGCCAGTTTTTTAATGATAATGAGGAGCTCAGCGATAGTGAGCATGAATAGTTAATGTATTTTAGCTGATGGGGTAAGAACTATACATTTCTTAAAATAAATGTACCTTGCATTTAACATAATATGGAATAATGTCATCAACAGAGACATGGTGTCATGTTCTTCAAGTCTGGCTTTCATCATCCTAAAACGTCAATTTTCAGAATTAAAAATAGACAAAAAAATAAAGGTTGACACTCAGATGATTTTTTTAGGTACTGTTCCTTTTTGAAAAATTATTTTTCTTTATTTATTAGAGAGAGAGAAGCATTGATTCATTGTTCCACTTATTTATGCATCATTGGTTGCTTCCTGCATGTACCCTGATGGATCGAAGCCCCAAACTTGGTGCGTCAGGACGACGCTCTAGCCAACTGAGTTACCTGGCCAGGGCTCAGTGATATCTAATATTATAGGCTATTTGCACTTTTTTACCAGGAAGAAATAAATGATTTTTGGCAAATTAGGGACTTTTTCTCCATATTCACTGCTCTAGATTATTTCTTTCACTTCCTATCATCCAGAAGTACCATTACTATGGGTATGATGGAAAGTAAATTTCACATGTTTGCTCAGTAGTATTTTGTATAGTCATGTGACCTGGTCATTGAATTTATTTCATATTTTGAAAGAATGTGTCCATTATTCAGAGGGTTGATTTTCTTTCTGTTTAATGCTTTCGCAACCCAGGACAACAGTTAGCAGCCATCACTGCCTGGGATTCCTCAGCCACCAATCTCACTGCTCATATTACTCTAGTAACCCCATTTGGTGGGTAATAGGCTGTTCTTCCTCTTCTTGTGTAACTTTTATTTAAGAAATAGTTTATAAAAGTGTGCTCCATGTGCATGTTGCTTTTGCTTTATGTAAATTGTTACATGAATTTTGATTACTTGCATTTTTATAAATTATGAAGTTTGTTACTTAAGATTCATGTAGTTCATGAAGCTGAATTTAAGTTCACATTTCAGTAGAAGATAGTGAGTTGAACCTGACTTTTGAAAGTTGGTGTGTGCCCTGAACTTTGAAAGTAAGAGTGATTAATGAGCAGATCTACAGCATTGTGGAGAGAAGATGGTTTTTTATATTTCTGTCTTTAAGTAGGTCAGCTTTCACTCAAAGTGTTTTGCTTTATGTCTGTACTTTTTATTATTTTGCACCGAAATAGAATTTCTAGTTAGTATTATGGTTGTATTGAATTTTATTGACCTCTGAAAGAAAATGGAAACATCACAGAAGACTAAAACTCATAGAGAACTTATTACCAACTATCTAAATCTTTCAGAAGTTCTTGTAAAGTCTGTAGGATGGATTATTTTAGAAAAAAATATTAGGTAGGGAAAAACACCCCCAACTAATTAGATCCTGTATTAATTTAGGATGTTTCCAGTAAGCAGAAAGGAAACTTTATTCAAACATAGGGAAATCTCTCCTGTTTTTGGAAAGAGGTTAATACATTTCAGGAAAAGCAATGTTTTTTCAAAAACTGATTCTGGTTTTGTCAATAGTTGCCTAATTAATAATTAATGTATATTACTTTATATGGCTATCAGATGCCTATATGAAATTTTTTAATGCTTTTGAGTTATGGGTATGGGAGACCTGTGGCAGTTAAATCCCTTTATAGGAGAAATAGTTAGGCGTCTTAAACAGATAAGAGGCAAGGTAATGCTTTTCTTGTCATCCCAAGTCTTAAACTGATGGGGACGTGTTTGCTGTTCTGCAAGTGTGGTCATCTGTGTGTCACTCCCTGTCAGGTGAACATGGATCGTTGTTTCTGATAATCAGTTTTGAAGGAGAATCTGTATTTTCATCATTAGAGCAACTGGGGAGATATTGTGTGTTTTTTCTTATTCATATTCTCACCACTTTTTTTTTTTTACGCATGCGCAAATGTTCTACATTAATTGAAAATACATTTTTGTATTTAGTGTGCCACTTTCTTCATTTTATCTTTTTTTCTAAATTGTCCTATTTAAATTTTTTTATTAGCAACTCGAAGTAGAAGCCGCACCAATGTGCTAATGGACTTACACATGGACCATGAAGGATCATCTCAAGAAACCATCCAGGAGGTGCAGCCAGAAGAAGTGTTGGTCATTTCCTTAGGGACAGGTCCTCAACTTACTCCAGGGATGATGTCAGAAAATGAGGTATGGATGTATTGTTACATTTAACTTATAGCCACCACTGTTTAGAAATTTAGATTCTGTTCTTCTAATTAATGGTCACTTGCTTCTATAAATCATTATGCATTAAGTGGATATTTTTCATTATTGTCAGTGGGCCTACCATTGATGCACCATCAAATGCTAAACTTCTGTGCATGGTTCTGGAGGCCCTTCACATTATACATCTATGGCACTGTAGTTGGTGACGAGGGCCACACCCAAAGGAATTCTCCTCATAGTAGAAGAGACAGGAATCCAGGAAATTGTGGCATGGAAATTGAAGAGACTTTTCCAGTGACTTGTAGGAAGTGTTTTATGTTTCCTTTCTAATGATATGCCAGTTGTATTCCTGCTTTAAAGAGCCAGACATTCTTTAGAAATACTTTCTTTACTTTGCCCAGTTAGAAAGCGGTAACTGTTAAAAGCAAACTGAAAATGTAAGTTATTTTGAAGAAATGGGATCGGGGGTATGGGAATCACTTTTAAGATGTTTGGAAACAAAAGCTTGGGATGGGGCAAAAGGAAAGAAGAAATCTTGGCTCTGTAAAGGTAGGAGCCCCTCTTTATACATTGTGACCTCCTGAAAAAGAAGCAGCATCTTACATTCAACAGAGACTGCTTAGTATTCAAGAAAACCTCATTCTGGCCTGGGAGTAAGGGACCAGATACAGGGTTGATAAAGGGATGATGGTTATTGGCTCTGTTTGGGACTGTGACATCACTTATAGGAAAGAGGACTGGCAAACTTCCAAACTCTGTCCCTCTACACGCACACACACACACAAAAATGAGCTGGCAAAAACTGTCAGAGTCAACTTTTTAGCAACTCCGGAATGTAATAAAAACTTAAACTACCAGGGGAATGCTTAATGAGGGAAAAAAACAGCTGAATGTCAGCAAGCTCTGGCATTTACTGTACCATATTTCCTGTCCCCAACCCCCAGCTCAGTGGCAGCCTTGAAGACATCAGTCTGTATTCCTGTGCAGGGAAATGATCCCTTTGTTTTCATTAATTCATACCACTCTCTGCACCTTTAGATTTAGTGATCTGCACCTGAAGATTCATTGCACATCACTTACTATGTGTTTAAAGGTCTGAGTTGTCTTAAAAATTCAGAATGTGAAATTTTTATATCTTCATTTGGTTTCAAACAAATAGAAAAAAAAATCTATTTTTAAATAACTTTTTAATACCATTACAGGAGTAAATATATAGAGCCATTAAAAACACCTTTAATTTACTCATTTAAGTGCAGGGCCAAAACAGCACCTAGAGGGTTTTTTTTTGTGTTTGATTTTGTTTTGTTTTTTTTCTTTTTAAGTAAGGATACTATTCTTTCATATCCCAGAATCAGCCCAGTAACCCAGTGGTTGTGAGTTCAAGTTTCAGATGTGTTTAAAACATGCTGTTTAGGGAGAAACAAGCTGGCGGCGTAGGTAACAGCTGTACCCGCCGCCTCCCGCAACCACATCAAAATTACAACTAAAATACAGAACCACCATCACTCAGAGCCTCCTGAGATCCGGCTGAACAGAAGCCCCACAACCAGGGAGCTGAAGCAGCACCGAGACCAGGAGGAGGGGCGGAGACATGGGTGGATCCGGGCTGAATCACGGAGACGAGGCCCCGGGCCCACACCTGGTGCCGAGGGTTAAATCCGGGAGGGACATCTCAGCGGTGGGGGTTTTTAGAGGAGCGAGGGGTCCCAGCCCCAAGCAGGCCCCCAGCCCAGGGCTCGGAAGAGATGTCCCCACAACTCCGGGCTGTGAAACCAGCGGGGACTGTGGCTGAGGGTTTCGGAGGCTGCGGGAGCCCCAGCAGCTCCTCTTAAAGGGCCCGCGCACGGACTCACTCGGACGCGCTCCCTCTGAGCCCAACGCCGGGCAGCAGCCTGAAGGGACCCAGGACACTCGGGGAGGAACTAACCTGCCTGAAATCTGGGCGAGAGCTGGAGGGCGGCTTCCTCCCAGGCAGAAGGGCTGGTAGAGGCCATGGCTCCTTTGGCAAGTCCTCCCCCCACACAGCGGCAGGCAGGCGCCATATTTGAATCACCAGCACCTGACTCACACCTTTGGTCCTGCCCCGTGATTCCTGGAGGCCCCGCCCCTCCCCACCTGCAGCTCATCCAGGCCATTTCCAGTGGCTTTTTTTTTTTTTTTAAATATATCTTTATTGATTTCGGAGAGAGGAAAGGAGAGGGAGAGAGAGAAACATCAATGATGAGAGAGTCATCGATCAAGCCTGCAACCGGGCATGTGCCCCGACCAGGGAATCGAACCCTGATCGCCTGGATCCCAGGTCGACGCTCAACCGCTGAGCCATGCCCGGCTGGGCTCCAGTGGCTTTTCTATGCAAGTGGCCTCTCAAGCCTCATGCTTAGGACTTTCCTAAAATCTCTCAAACAGGCAGCAGTGGGCCCCATACAGCTTGATAAGTGGCCCCAGGCCTGACACTAGCGGCAGCTGCATTGACTCATAGCCTGGCTTCTCCTGGACAGCGCCAAGCCCAGCACAAGTAGCAGCCAACTACAGTTTGCTGTGTAGCTCATGCTGGGTGGCCCTGGGCAAGGCACTGGCAGAGGCTGACTTTGCACCTCCCGGGAGGCCCCAGAGACAGTGCACCTGGTGGTCAGACTCGATCACGCTGGATTACAACCCTACCACATCCACGAGTGACACACCCAAGGGGTACACTTGGTGAACACCAAAGCTCCACTGAAGTAAATCTTGCTCCATAGGGGTGTCTCCAGCACAGCAGCCCTTTGGCTGTAGTTGCAGCCAGTCCTCACAGCTGATTGGCCTGGGGGTCAGTTCCTCCCAGTGACGCCAACAGCAACCAAGGCTCAACTACAACAGGACAGTGCACACAGCCCACACAGGGGAGCACCTAGAAGGCCCAGCTCAGGTGACTGGGGAGGCTGAGCCACTGGACCCTACAGGACACCTACTACACAAAGCCCCTCTCAAATTCCAGGAAACATAGCAGCTCTACCTAATACATAGTAACAAACACCTGAAAGCAGCCAAAATGTGGAGGCAAAGAAACATGTCACAAAGGAAAAAACAGAAGAAATCTCTAGAAGAGGAACTAAATGAAACAGATCCAAGCAAGCTAACAGATACAGAGTTCAGAATTTTGTTTATAAGGATGTTTAAGCAGACTATTAGGAAAATAACTGAGAAAATCAATAACATAGTAAAGTTCCAATTTGAAATGAAGGCTACACGAACTGAAATGAATAATTTACAGGGAATCAACAGTAGAGTAGAGGACGCTGAGAATCAAATCAGCAATTTGAAACATGAGGAAACAACACCCAACCAGAAGATCAGAAAGAAAAAAATCCAGAAATATGAAAATAATATAAGAAGCCTCTGGGACAACTTCAAGAGGCCCAACATTCATATTGGGCTGCCAGAAGGGGAAGAAAGAGACCAAGAAATTGAAAACCTATTTGAAAAAATAATTACAGAAAACTTCCCCTACCTGGGAAAGAAATCAACTTACAAGTCCAGGAAGCACAGAGGGTCCCAAGCAAGAGGAATCCAAAGAGGCCCACAGCAAGACACATCATAATTAAAATGCGAAAGGTTAAAGACAGAGAATCTTAAAAGCAGCAAGAGAAAAGCAGTTAGTTACCTACAAGGGAGCACCCATACGACTGTCAGCTGATTTCTCAACAGAAACTTTGCAGGCCAGAAGGGAGTGGCAAGAAATATTCAGAGTGATGAAAAACATGGAACTACAACCAAGATTGCTCTACCCAGCAAAGCTATTTAGAATTGAATGTCAGATAAAGAGCTTCACAGATAAGAAAAAGCTAAAGGAGTTCATCACCACCACACCAGCACTGCAGGAAAAGTTGAAGGGTCTTCTTTAAGAAGAAGCTAATGAACAAAAGAATCTGACGAACTAAATAGATCCAGAGACATTGACTCATGCAACAGATGATCATTTTTCAGAGGAAAGAGGGAAGGGGGATGGAAGGTGGGAAGAGATTAACCAAAGAAGTTATATACATATATGCGTAACCCATGGACACAGTTAATAACGGGGTGAAGGCCTGGGGAGGGGGTGGGAGCGAAGTGGAGGGGGTCAATTGGGGGGAAAAATGGGACACCTGTAATACTCTCAACAATAAAGATAAATTTAAAAATTTTTAAAAAGCATGCTGTTTTACTTCCAACAAGCATTCAATTCTTTATTAAGTTGGAGGTACATGTGCAAAGCTGAGTCATGAGGCTTATGGGGAGTGAGAAGTAATTATGTTATTTGGAAATCACCTAACAAATAGAAAACATTATAAAAAGGCCATCAGCTCTAAGCTAGAGGTAGCTATGAAGTCACACATCAGCTTCTGGTGTAGACTCTTGTGGCCGTCTATGTGGGGATTGAGTGGAGGCTGAAACTAGACTGATTAAATTCTCTGCCTACAAGATAATTTGTTTATATGTTTTTTCCATGTTAACTTAGTTTATTAACCTTTGAAAAAAATGTAGTGCAAATTTAATGTCATTTAACTATGCCAAATGCCTTATGCACATCTTTTTATTTAATCCACCACAACTCCATGGCATACACACTGTTATCATCGTTTTATAGATGAAGAAACGGAGGTTTAAATAACTTATCCAAGATTACACAGTTGGCATATGGCAGAGCTAGAAGGACTGGCCTGCTGCTCTAAAGCCTTCTGATTCTTACAGTCCTGACCATTGCTCATTCAATGTCCGATTTCCTCTTCAAGCCCTGGCACTGGTGGGGTGATGGAAGGGCATTTGTTCAGTTATCACTGATACTTACTTTTCTTCTAGGGGTACTTAAAGCTTGATCAGAACCTTGTAGATTGGTTTTTAGTTAAAAATGATAATTTAAGGTGGAAAAGAACTTAAATATGTATTTGCTGTGGGTTTTTTTCAGTTGTGACAAACCAATGACATTTTATTTTGTAGGTCCTAAACATGCAACTTTCGGATGGAGGGCAAGGAGATGTCCCTGTCGATGAAAACAAACTCCACGGTAAACCTGATAAAACCTTGCGCTTTTCCCTCTGCAGTGATAATCTGGAAGGAATATCTGAAGGTGAAGGGTTACTTCATTCAAGGAGTTGTATGATTCAAGTTATATTTTGTTTTGTGTTCTTTAAAGGAGCCTTATAAATTATAATTATACCATCTGTGCCCCTGACTGAGGAGACTAATGAAGTTTTCCTCTAATGATCTTGAACAGTTGGCTGTAAGATTGTTTGTTGAATAAAATTAAGATTACAAGAAAAAAAAAATGTTAGAAAAAGATTTCAAGAGACCTTTGGTCATATATAATGGAGAAGATGGAGAAGATACGAGTCTTCACTGAGACTTGAATAATTCCAAGTTTTGTTTTTCTAACGTTGATATATACCAAAGCATATAGAGCTCCTTTAGAGGGATATGATGCATGTCTAAATGGAAAAAAATGAACTCACTAGTATTTCAGGACGTTGTGTGTACTTTTAATGCTCTGTATATTCACACACTCACACCTTTTATGAAGCAGAAAGATACAACGGAAATAGGGATAAAAAAGAAATTTAAAGGCAGGATTATGAAGTGAGACTGTCATTCCATATACTACGACCAACTTTTGTTGTTGTTGTTAATCCTCACCTAAGGATATTTTTTCCATTGCTTTTTTTTTTTAAGAGAGAGAGTAGAAGGGAGGGATGTAGGGGGAGAGACCGGGAGAGATCAGTGTGAGAGACACATCAACTGGTTGCCTCCCGCACGCTCCCTGACGGGGGCGAGGAGCAAACCTGCAACTGAGGTATGTGCCCTTGACCTGGGAAGCAAACCCACGACCCTTCAGTATGCAGGGTGATGCTCTAACCACTGCACAACATTGGCCAGGGCTAGGACCAACTTTTTTAATGAAAAGGTTCAAGTTTACTAACATTTTATTTAGTTTTTAAATCCTCACCTGAGGATATTTTTTCCATTGATTTTTAGAGAGAGTGGAAGGGAGGTAGGGAGGCAGAGAGAGACACATCGATTGGTTGCCTCCCACATGCACCGCTTCCGGGGCCAGGGATTGAACCTGTAACCCAGATACGTGCCTTTGACTGGAATCGAACCCATGACCCTTTGGTGTTCGAGCCAGCACTCTAACCACTTAGCCACACCAGTCAGGGCAAGATTACTATTTTAAAATAAACATTAAATGTTGTAACTTTTTCTTTCCTCTAATTTTTCAAAACATAAGTAACATATTCAGTCTAGAAAATGCTGAAAAGAAACTGAATCATCTATAATCTCACCATTCCATTAATAATAGTTAACATTTTGGTTTATTTGTAGCAAAATTAGGTTTATTCTGTTTTGTAACCTTTTTTTAACAACATAACAATAACATTTCCTTTGATAATTTAACATTCTTAGATAACATGGTGTTTCATGGCTGTTTTTTTTCCATAATTTATTTAAACATTCTTCTGTGATTAAAAATGTAAATTGCTTCCGCTTTCTACTTGTAAGAACCCCTAAAACAAGCAACCTTAGATCCATTTTTAATTGTTCCGTAGGATAATTCTCTAGAAGCAGAATTGCTGGCCTAAAGGGCATATATATTTTTAAGGTATAAATGTAGTATTAAAAGCACTTTGATTAGTCTTTAGTCTCATATCAAGGCATGAAAAATGGCCTGATGAGTGTTTAAGGTCACTCACAGTAGAAATATTTCTCTAGGTCCTTCAAATCGCTCCAATTCAGTGTCCTCTCTAGACCTGGAAGGAGAGTCTGTATCAGAACTGGGAGCAGGACCTTCGGGCAATAATGGAGCTGATGCTCTACAGCTCCTGGAGCATGAGCAAGGTAAGGTGAAGTGGGACACCGTTGCTCGAGTGGCAAAGAACTTACCTGGTTGCAAGATAAACAGTGTGCGTCTGTGTAAGTTGGCCAAGTTCAGTAAGAATAAATTTAAGATGATTATATAATGACTATTAAACTTGCATTTATTCATAGTTCCTTCAGTTCTTAAAGATGTGTTTAGTTGGCAAGTGAATTGTTTAGACTTAAATTACATAGAATAATTAAAATGAATTGCTTGAAATCTGTAACATAAAAATTTAAGGCATACAAAGGTAAAATGTCAGGGCTCAAGGAACCTGGGATAGGGGGAGAATGGTACACAAGTGATTAGAAGTATCATAAGGGTGCTGTGGCAGTTCTGAGTGAGGAACACAGTGGCATCGATGGTCCCAGCTAATGTACCAGAAGTGGGAGTGCATATACTGAGCTCAGTTCAGAGAGAGAAATCTACATCCATGGGGGAATAATTCAGTGTTTTGGTACTATGTGCCCAGTGTTAATGATAAAGTATGTTCTTCAAATTTGATTAAGAAATCATAGCTGTGCTACCATTTTTTAAGTGCTTAATTTTGTTTTTGATAGCCACAACACAAGATAATCTTGATGATAAGCTGAGGAAGTTTGAAATCCGTGACATGATGGGATTGACAGATGATAGGGATATATCAGAAACAGTGAGTGAGACCTGGAGTACAGATGTCTTGGGAAGTGATTTTGACCCTAACATTGATGAAGATCGTTTGCAAGAAATTGCAGGTAACTGCTATTTAATGTCTCTGGAAGATTGCTGTTTCGTTATTCACATCCGCCACCCGTCATGGGAGAGAACTTCAGTGCTCTGACAGACACGGTGTGGATGTTAGCACTAACTGGGAAACTGAGACAGCTGCACATAGCAAGGCATTCATGTATTTTTTCTTTATTTAAATATAGGTGTGTTTTTCCTGTCAACATTAACTCTACACCCAACCCCCAAAAAAGAAAAACTATAGTCTTTTGAATTAGCTTCTCATCCTGTCTTGTTCGTAGGCATGATATATGTTCTTAGTCTATGATTAGGACGTTCTTTAGAGACTAAACACCTTACCTTAAGATGGAAATTCTGACAGATTATAGCCATACCATCTTTTGGAATAATATGATACTGAGAGTCTCTAAAAATTGAATTTACTTCTGGAAGGATGAATTCAGTTCCAAAAAGTAACCAGTTTTTTCTTTTTCTTATATCAAGTTTCTTGATGTACAATTTATAAACATTAAAATTCACCCTTCTTAGGATACTGTTCTGGGAGTTCTGAAAGATTGATACAGTCTTATAACCACCGTCATCTTTTTCTTTCTTTTTTTAAAAAATAAATCTTTATTGACTTCAGAGAAAGGAAGGGAAAGGGAGAGAAACATCAGTGATGAGAGAGAGTCATTGATCGGCTGCCTCCTGCACGCCCCCCCACTGGGAATCAAGCCTGAAACCTGGGCATGTCCCCTGACTGGGAATCGAACCTCGATCTCCTGGATCATAGGTCGATGCTCAACGGCTGAGCCATGCTGGCCGGGCTTCATTTTCTTTTGAAATCATGGAACATTTCCAACAAATACAGGAGAGAGTATAATGAACTCTGTGTACTCATCACTCAGTTTCAACAGTTACATATACATGTATCCAGTTGTTTCATCTCTTTCTCCCACCCACTACCCTTTATCCCCTCCCCCCATTATGCTTAGGCAGGTTCCAGATGTTATATTTGTAATCATGTCATGACATATCTTTAAAAGGTAACTTTTACCAGTAACCTTTTTCCAAAAGTTTTTTCAGGCTCTGGAATAGAATTGTTCTTATGTTAGGTTTAACCAAAGGTAGTGGGGGATTCTGAACTTAAGTATTTTTAATACAGGTGTACAGTAATGTTTAATCCTGTATGTATTTTTAAGTAGTGTAAATAGATTTCTTAATTGGTTTTTGCATTACTTTGTTCCAGATGCTAAAATATTTAGTATTTGTTCTGGCAGTAAGTTCCATTTGAGCAATAAGCTGTATTTGCAGTTAAACGAGTGCTACAGAGGCGATGTGTGTTTTTCTGCAAATATATTTTATTGCTTTCAATATGTGGCTAATGTGCCAGAAGAGAACAAATTTCGGCCAGTATAACTTTACGTGGTTAAATGTCTCTGTTTGAGTGTTTTTAATTCTTGTAGGACTATAAATTTGAGAGAGTTATTAAGAGTACACACATAAAATTTGCTGAAAAACCAAGGTGAAAGCTAGTTGAAATGACTTCACCTAACAACATGTTTTCTCTGCGGAGAGTCCAGGGTGAACAGGAGGCAATGGACGAAAAAGAGCTTGTGACGTGGTGACCACAGTGGGAAGTTTGGGTTTTTATTGGTGGTGTTAATTGAAATCACTCTTACGTTGGCTTCTTTCTTGTGGATAGAATAGAGAGGTTTTGTTAGGGTTGGTGTTGGGCTTTTCTCCATTATCACCGCTCTTTCCATCAGGATCTTTGTTAACCCTTTGCTCCCCACTGGTTATACAGGTGCAGCAGCAGAGAACATGTTAGGCAGTTTACTGTGCCTGCCAGGGTCAGGGTCAGTGCTTCTTGACCCCTGCACTGGTTCTACCATATCAGAGACAACAAGCGAAGCTTGGAGTGTAGAGGTTTTGCCAAGTGACTCAGGTTAGTATGCTGTCATTATTTGCATTTTGATTTGCACAGACATTTTAAATGTAAGGTATTCTAATTTTTGTATTATGGACATTTTGTCAGATACGCATTTGATATATACATTTGACAAGTGTGAGGCAATCATATTGCTAAGAATTTCAAATGGAAAATTCATGTAGGGCATTTTCTGTTCATCAAGAAAAAAATGCAGTGTTGGATGGCATAGGCTAAGATGGCAGGTGCTTTCTGACTCTGTGTTCAGTTCTTTTGGAAACAACTGTTAGTAACTCATCAGGGTTCTTTGTGGGACATTGAGTCCAGTGTCTCCGACTAACTCCTCACAAAATAGGAACCCTGAGTGGTTGGATGCCTTGTAAGCATGTTTAGATTTACATGGGGAGAACTTGACCCTTTAAAAGATATACAGTGTATTTTTGAAATGCAGCAAAATTGAGACTCTGGAGTACTGAGAATTATTTTGTTCAGGATTATTATAAATGTATGTAAAGTGTTTTGTACTTTGTTTTTTATGTATTACATTTCTACTTTTTTTTCTGATTATGAAGCTAAATATTTGCCTTCAACTAAATATCAGCTACCAGAATGCAAATAGAAATAACTATATCTGACTTACATTCTGCCTGATCTGCTTGGCTCAAGAATAATGAAGTGATCCTGATACGTGTAATGTTAACACATTCAGACATGCTGACCTTTACATAAGACAGTAGGATTAGCTCACTATCTTTTGAGCATCCATAGGAGCTGTTTTTTAGAAAGTGGTTGACTTAATGCTAGGTTATTCCATATTCTCTTGTTGAGTTTACTTGCTAACCAAGAGCACATTCTCTGAGATTAGTGACCCGGAAGCAGTTTTTATCTTGCATAACTCACTGGCCTAGATTGGGGATGAAAATCACAACCTTGACTTTAACACTTGATCTAATTAACTTTGCTAACTGGCCCAGACTTAGAAATCTATTTACACTGATTTCATTCATGCCCTGGTAGCTTTTGTTGCCTGGGTCACAAGCTGAAACTGTGGCATGCTAACAGAATCACTAACGTGACACTTCACATCTTCTGTTTAGAGGCCCCAGATCTAAAGCAAGAGGAGCGTCTGCAGGAACTGGAGAGCTGTTCGGGACTGGGTAGCACATCTGATGATACGGATGTCAGGGAGGTCAGTTCCCGCCCCAGCACACCAGGCCTCAGTGTTGTGTCGGGTATGTCTGTCTTGTTTTAAGGAATAAGGATTTCAAGGTGTGTTTCCACCTCCTCATTTATAAAGTTGATAGCAAAGAGATATGTTTTATTTAAGAGCTGAGTAATTTCCAGGAAATGAAACTATTTCTACGGGCCCTTAAATGTGTGAGAATTTAATGTGTGGCTTTTATAGAGCCTATTGAAGTAATTAGCAAACTGTATATGTTCCCTCTATAACTGTATCTGTTCTTGGTAGGTCTGCTACTGTATTTAGATATCACATGATAATTCTGGTTACATTGCACATATCCAGGCAGATGTATTTAAACAACTCACATGTATAGAACTGGTCCACAAAAATTTTGAGAATATTTACATTTCTCCAAATCTCCTATACTTTTTGTGTGGTTATTTTGTTCTTCTTGCTGTTTATTTTTTGCTTTCTTTTTTTAAGGCATAAGTGCAACCTCAGAGGATATTCCCAATAAGATTGAAGACCTGAGATCTGAGTGCAGCTCTGACTTTGGCGGTAAAGATTCTGTCACTAGTCCAGACATGGATGAAGTAACTCATGGTGAGAAGGAGAAATGAGACCGACTTTTTAAACCAGTCACATTCATGGTGAAACTGGCAGTCTTACACATTGCTGGTGATAATATCAGTTGTTATAGCACTTTGGGGCATAATTTGGCAATATATTTTATATAAGGCATTAAAAGCTCACATACCAGATTTGGTCATTAGTCTACTTTAGGAATCAGTCATAAGAAAATAGTTCCATGTAAGGAGAAAGTCTTATGCACAAAGATATTCTTCATCAGAATGGCTCAATGAATTTTGATATAACCACTTATTAGAATTTATGCAGTTATTTTTAAATGCTTTAAAGAATGTGAAATAACTTGGGAGAAATACCTACATCATATCGCTTGGAAGTTGTATTTTAAGCAATTTTATGTATAAAATAATAAAACGTTAAAAAACCTACCATCGCGAAAGCACTGAAAAGAAAGACCAAACTGCTAGCAGTGGTTTTATATATTGGGTACTGGGTTTTGAGGCAACTTTTTTTTTTTACATTTTTGTTCTAAACCAAGGTTTCTCAGCCTTAGTACTGTTGACATTTGGGATCAGGTAATTCTTTGTTGTGGGGCTTGTCCTGTGCATTGTAGGATATTTAGCACCATCTCTGGCCTCTACCAAGAGTACGCCACCTCCCTCCATCCCCTGCAGTTATGACAACCAAAAATGTCTCCAGACATTGCCAGATGATCCCTTGGGGGGCAGAATAGCCCAGTTGAGAACTGTCCTAAACTTGCAACTTTCAAACTGTAGTCTTCATGGACCACTGAGGTTCCTTCAGACCCTTTAGGGGGTGGGGAGTATGAGATCAACTATTTTCACAATAATAAAAGGTTATTGTCATTTTCACTGTGTTGACACTTGCACAAGCAAAGGTGGGTAGATTTGCTGAGGCCTTTAGCACAAAGCAGAGCAGTGGCACAGGCTGTGCTTGCAGTCATTGCGTTCTCTCTCAGTTAAAAAGAAAGAAAACATTTCGAGTGTCTGCGGTAAAACGTATTTAGTTACATCTCAGTCCTTGAGTTACACATCTTTTTAATATTCTGTGTGAAGAAATAGGAAGTACCCCTAATGCATATCTAGTGCATTCTGAGATACAAAATGTCTCAAGGAAAAGCACTTACATGATTGTTTGAGTTGTTTACTCAACTACCTGTTTTCTTTCTTGTTTGTTTGTTTTTCATGAAACACTATTTTTACTTGAAAGAATGACTGACACACAAACTGTCATTCTTCATACTTGGGTATTTGGCAGACACTTCTTGAAAATTAACAGAATGAGCCTGTCACTTCCAGGAGAACTGACAGTGTAGATTGTTGCCAATGGTAACAGTCAAGTTTTCAGATAAAAACTATAACATTGGAAATTTGTATCCACCTTTATGAGCTTAACAGTTTCCCACTCTTCAAACACTTTTCTGGTGAGATTGGTGGTGATAATAAGAATCTAATTTTTCAATTTCATATGTTGAAATGTGTCAACATTTAGAAGATTTGCATATCCAATTGAGGTGATCAACGCATGATGTTACAAAATCATGCATGGGTAAAAGATCCACTTAAAGTGCAAGATAGACCAATTAATTTTAACTAACAGAGTACAGAAAGTTCATTGATTTGGTTTCAGATTCCACATTGTAGCTAACCTTTAAAAAACTGTGTGTCAGGATTTGGTATAGTATCAAAGGGGAATATCCACAATTGCTGAAAAGGCTATTAAAATAGCATCTCCTTTCCATCTACATATGTGAAGCCAGTTTTTCTTTATATTCTTTAACCAAAACAACATATTGCAACCGATTCATAACAGAAGCAGATACAAGAATCCAGCTGTGTTCTATTTAGCCATATAGTAAAGGAATTTGTAAAAACGTAAAACAGTGTCACTCTTCTTGTTATTTTTTATTTTGGAAAATATAGTTATTTTTCCTTATAAAGGGTTATTTGTATTACCATTTAATGGGTATATTTAAATGGATTAATATATAAATACGTATATATTTCTTTTCAGTTTTAATTTCTAATATGGTAAATATTAATAGATTTCTGATTTTGATTTTTTAGACATATGCTTAGAGGAGTTGTCTTTTACTCCGTAGCTTAAAAGAGTGCACTTCTGAAGTTTGAGTTGTTTCACACTGTAATGTAGTAGTATTTTAATATGAGTTCTTTTATAAATTGTCATTTGCCAAGAACAGTATTAGAATTTTAAGTCTTCCAACTTTTTATTTATACTCCTGTAGGTAGTGTTGCCCCTCTTTTTATGGATGGAAGCTGAGGTTCAGGGAAGTTTTGACATTCTGAAAATTTTGAAGATTTACATCTTCTGGCTCTTTGTGTTAACTATGATACAATTTGGCCATTAGAACTAACAGGAATGTGGATGATAGACCACTTAAATGTAATTAAAATCCATATATGTAGGAAAAAACATAATATGAATTTGGAGTAATCAGAATTTGATCTTTATTAGATTTTTCCCCCCTTGATATCCCCCTCAAGTTCTAATTGATGAAAAAAGTTTCAAAACTGGAAAAGTGCAGAACTATTTTCACTGGTTTAAACGCTCATTAAGTCCTGAGTTCTAACATGGTCTCACCATTTGCCTCTCTATTTTAGGCGCCCACCATCTGGCCTCTCCCCCTTCTCAGTCAGAGTCTCTGCTCGCCATGTTTGATCCGCTGTCTTCACATGAAGGTAAATTAGTCAGATGAGCTTTTTAAAAATTGAGATATAATCCACATATAGCATTATATTAGTTTCAAGGGTACAACGTAATGATTCAGTATTTGTATATATTGTGAAATGATGAAGTGAGCTTTTTGACTCTTGTCTCATCACAGACCAAAGAATGCAGCCAAAACCCTTTGTTAATAGTGCCTTGGTTGGATCAGTTGTGCCTCAGTTGCAAACTTTTTTCCTGTGTTCCAGGAGCTTCTTCTGCGGTAAGGCCAAAGGTGCACTATGCCAGGCCGTCACATCCACCACCAGACCCCCCGATCCTGGAAGGAGCTGTGGGAGGAAATGAGGCCAGGCTGCCATACTTTGGTTCCCACGTTTTAACTCCAGCGGAAATGGAGGCATTCAAGCAAAGGCATTCTTACCCTGAGAGATTAGTTCGCAGCAGGAGCTCTGATATAGTATCTTCTGTCCGGAGACCTATGAGTGACCCCAGCTGGAACCGCCGCCCAGGGAATGAGGAGCGAGAGCTTCCTCCAGCCGCAGCCATTGGTGCTAATTCTTTGGTGGCTGCACCTCATTCGTCATCTTCATCTCCGAGTAAGGACTCCTCAAGAGGAGAGGTATGGGACACAGGCCTCGAAGGAGAATTTGCTATATTTAATATGCAGAAATGAAATGATTTGTCTAAGGCAGGGGTGGGGGATGTCTGGCTCAAGGGCCATATACAGCCCAAGAAATCATTTGGTCTGGCCCTGCCACGGCAACCACTGGTGGGACTCGAAATTCAGTAAATCTAGGAGCTTTTTTCATAGCTAATTTTTAAGTTGATATTTTTATATGGCCTGTGAATGATGTTAGAAATATCTAAATGGCCCTTGGCAGAAAAAAATGTTCCCCACCCCTGGTCTAAGGTCATGTGATGAGCTAGTGACATGTGGTCTTAATGATAACTTAGCATAATCGGTGATCAAAACATGAACTTTGAAGTTGGTCAGATCTAGACTTGAGTCCCAGCTGTGCACATACAGGCTGTATAACTTTGGGGAAGATGAGTGATAACTTCTTTTAGCCTCATGTTTCTCATCTATAAAAAGGGCTTAATAATAGTATTTATCTCCTAAGGCTACTGTGAGGTTTAAATGAGATAATATATATCCTATTGCTCAGTGTCTGGCACACAGTATGGACTTGATTTTATTATTAATACTACTGCTACCATCTCTACTACCCTTCTAGACTTTGTTTGCCCTGCATCTACTCATAAGAGTGTATTAAGTGCGTATTCTATGCTAGGCTCCATATTAAGCTCTCAGTTTACTAACAGGGATGAGATAGTGCTTACCTTCAAGCAGATCCTTGTCTGGTGCTTAAAAGGTACACTTCCATGTTCCAGAAGTTTCCTATACAGCAATAAGAACAGTTTTGCTTTTAAGACAAACCTGAGGGGTATTTGTATTTCACAGACTAACTGAAATCCTTTTCGTAGTAATTTGTCCTGCTGCCCAACTCCAAATAAAGCATCAAACTTTTTCTACAGACTGAAGAGCGCAAAGATAGCGATGATGAGAAATCAGACAGGAACAGACCTTGGTGGAGAAAGCGTTTTGTTTCTGCCATGCCTAAAGGTAATTTTATAAAATATTAGAATGCTGTATTAGCAATAAGAAACAAAGCCCTGGAATCTCTTTCAGAGAGCCAGCATCTCACCTTCTCTCTCCTGAGACCTGCTGGGCTCGTTTCCAGCTGTTTTCACACAGGTGGATGCTAAGGCAGAGCTTTAGAAATGACAGTTCTTGTTCTTTGCAGGAAGTGGTAGTGAGTTCATAAACGGAAGTCATACAGGTCACAGTTGTTTAAATATCATGTACCCCTGATGTTAGGCATGGAGGACTTTTGATATGTATTGCCAGTAATTATTGCAGGAAAAAGGGATGCTATCAGTCATTAAACTGAAAGTTTGAAATTCATCCTTTATATTCCTGGAATAAACTTAAGCTTTTAATGTTTATGTGCTTTGAGATTGTTTATACCCTGAATATTAGTGTTTATTTTGGAAGGCAGTTGTATAAAATTGTTTGCTTTTTTTGTGAATAGCCTGGCATCATACCAGTAGATATTGAGCTTTGAGTTTGCAGAAGCATCTCTTCCTGAAAGGAGAGATCCTCCAGGACTAGAGCTAGGGACTTCTTCTGGAGGCTCTTCTCGGCCCTGTGGCGCTCAGGAGCTGAGGCGCACCACCTTCATGCTGTATTCAAGCCCACTTGAGGAGAGGATGGGCTCAGAGTTTTGAATGTGTTGTTTCTGAGCAGAGGTTAAAAGGCAGTGGTTTTGATTTAGTCCCAGTAGATTCCCGTTCAATCATTGTTCCTGTGGCAGACGACTCTGAACGCTTCTTTAAGAGCCTTCCATGCTATTTTAAGAACGATTATCAATTGACACTTGGGATTTCTTAGCTTTTAAACTTTTCACCTTCCTTTCACTTAGAAATGCTGGCACACCAGTTAACTCCAAAATGACTGCTGTCTTCCAAGTAGTGCAGTATGTTATATGTCACACTACTGACTTTATTTAATTTCCAGCTCCTATACCATTTAGAAAGAAAGAAAAACAAGAAAAAGACAAAGATGATCTGGGGCCTGACAGATTCTCAACACTCACAGGTTTGTAGACCCATGGACTTCCTGGCTCCTTCATTCCCAGAGCACATATTTCATAACACTTTTTCTTGGGTGCCATAAGCGTTGCCTTTTTAGAAGAGTGTGTCTGTGTGTGGAGAGTGGGGAGTGTGTTCTTCGTAGCTCTGCGGTTCCCAGTTGGCCACAGTGAGCCTCAGTGTGCTCTTCCTGCAGACGCCACCATCACCCTCATCCTCATGACCATAACTCCCGCTCAGCCTGAGGCCCCGGTGCTGGGCCTCTAGACACCCTCCAGCTCCGCATCTTAGTGGGGTGATGACACTAGTGCCTTTTAGGAAAGTGTGGTCATGGTTTTAGTGCTGTGCATGCCATGTCTGTGGATCATTGATTGAACAGTTTTCTCTAACCTTGATCGTAGAATTCTAAATTTATCTGTAGCCCTTGATTATTCAGGATCACAGTGAAATTCTGTTTTACCTAACATTTCCTTTTTTCGTGATAAGGTGTTTGTTCAAACAATATCATAAATTTATAAACTTTACTAATTTTTTACAGCGTGAATCATTTTACCATTGCTTTCTGACTCAAGGAAAATACAGCTAGGGGTTGGGTTCCGGCCTTATTCAGAATTTGTATTTTTACAGCTTCTTTTTGGCATGTTACGAATGTGCACCTGAAAGAGTGTGAGTAGTGTTAAGGACTCAGTCTTGAGTTTGATAGCTGTATACTGTTTCCAATGACTATAGAGCACCAAAGGGAAATTAATTTCTCACCTCTTTCTTTTTTCTTATCTTGATTTTAAATTACATTAAGTTAAAATGAAGAGTTTTATTTAAAAATGGGGTAGGTTTCGAAAGAACATCCTCCTCAAAGCTGAGCTTAGTGCAGGTAGAATCCCATTCTAATGCATGTTGTTCTAATGTCTAGTTCTCTATTAAATTTAGATGTAGTTCCTTGTCCTAGCACACATCCCTGCTTTGATGCATGACTATCCTGGAATAAAGGGTTTTGAACAGCAGGTGCTGTGCCTCCAGGCCTCTGGTCCCTACTGAGAGCAGTCAAGCCCATCTTATTCAGCCGGCCAATACTTGTTGAACATCTGACTCATGCCGGGCACTGTGCTAAGTGTTGTAGGTATTAAGTCAAACCACAATGACCCCTGTTCTTCAGGAACTCAGTCTGACTGAGACGAGGTGGAAAGGCATACTTTTGGCAAGATGTTTATGTTTCCTTAGTGTTAGGACACACCAGTGTTTACAGAGTGGAATACTCTTAATGAAATCTCGTGTTTTTATAATGTTGAATGGATAATTTTGGAGAAGTTATAAATTATTTTGTACTTTTCTTTGGGCAATACATTTTTCTTGGTTCTTGGTTCTTAAACTGGAAGCTAGGTAAGAGTAGAATAAATTTTTTTCATAAAGTATCTCATTTTCTTTGTGTTTAATTCAAGCCGCTCAACTTCTCTACTGGTATGGAAACTTCTATCTAGTCCTAACTAATGACCCAATGAAAATTATTATTAAATCCATTTAAAAATGCTGTGAAAGGAAATAATTCTTAACCGTCTGCCCATAATACCACCATCCTAACTATTTTTTTTCTTTTCATGTTCTCTCTCAATCTTTATTTGTACATGGCTTTTCATGGTAAAATCAGAGCGTGTATGTAATTGTATTCTTTTACCACATGTTATTTCGAAAGCTCTCTCCCAGTTTCTACTATACATAGTAGTTTTTAAATCACTTTTATTGTCTCTAAGATAATCTGTCACATGATTTTACTGCAGTGTGAACATTCTCTTGCTTTTGGATTTTTAAATGGTACCCAACTTTTACTATGAAAATACTGCTCACAGCTTCATATATGTAGCAATTTTTGTTTTCCTTATTTTCCTGGGGTAAAAATTTTAAGAATGGCATTATAGAAATGAAGTCTGTAAGCAACATTATGGCTTTCACTATATATAAGCCAAATTCTGTTGTCCCTTTTTCAGAAGAGTCTCAACAGCACTGAAAACCAATAGCAAAAAGTACTCCCCCTCCACACAAAAATTTTGTACTGATAAAAGTTTTTATAAGTTTACATTTTGAAGATCAGGTTATGATTCTCTAATCATGCATTCAGATGCCATTATAGCAGAAAGATTAAGTTACTTTGGAAAATCTCTACATTGTACTACAATTTTATGGAGACAAAAATACTAAGTATTTTTTTCATGGAAACAAAAGAAGCACCTATGAGCATAAGTACTTAATCTCTCTATACCTCAGTTTCCTCTTTTGTAAAATGGGGTTGATAGTAGTACCTCCCTGTGGGGTTGTTATGATGATTGATTGAGATCATTCATATAAAATGCTTAGCACAGTTTCTGGCACGTGGTCAGTGCTCAATAAATGTTAGCTGTTATTAACACATGCATGTATATATTCTAGTGATTTTTAGATTTTTTAAAAAATGGGATTCTACCAGAATGTGGACATTTATGGTAGTCACCTGCTTGGCCTAGATCTATCACAGGAGTTTACATTTCACTGTGGACTTTACTGTGTCCCATAGATCTGTAGCAGTTCTTTGCTTTGACGACAATTAATTCACTGCAGGAAAACATTTTAGTGTGCTAACTTTGCTGACAGGATGACGGTCCTGTCAGTAAGCAGTGCTGCCTCTGTGATTGTGATAAGCTTTTTCTCTGTGCACCCCAGGTACAATCCCAGCACTCCCCAACAGTGTCTAGATTCTCTGGGAGTGCCTCTGACACCATTGCATGCACAAAAGTGCTCTGTTCCAGCAGCTGCACTGTCATGGTGAGATCCAGTGAGATAGCATATGAAAATCTGAAGTTTTCAAATCTGGTGTAGAGAGAGAAATCCAGGAAGCAAGACTGGAGGAAGGCAATTTTTATTATTATTTAAAGGCTTTAATTCTCAGTTTGAATACTTCTTTTTCTGCTCCTTCAGCATGGAGATGTCTGAATAAATGAAGTCTGCATATAAGAGTGCATTGTTGGGAATTCTGTTAGCATGAGTTGCTAATAACAGTGGTTTGAGTGTAAGCACTTTAGAAACCCATCATCCATTTGGTCTGCACTGAACTTTTTGACACTGTCATGCAGAATTGTGGCAATGATGAGAAAGTGGAGCTAACCCTCCCGCTCCCGTGCTTTGGAAGGCTCTCGGGCCTAGAAATGGGAGGAGTAGGCCGCTGCATGGTGCCTCTTAACACTGAGATATGTGCTCTTTTTAAGTTTCACCTCCTAATCGGCCTTTGGGATTGTGCTCCTGGTGTCGTACTAACATCAGAGTTGGTACAAACCGAGGGGAGCTCATTCTCTCCCTCTCCTTTGCCCACAGATGATCCCAGCCCCAGACTCAGTGCACAGGCTCAGGCCGCTGAGGACATCCTGGACAAATACAGGAATGCCATTAAACGAACCAGCCCCAGTGAAGCAGCAATGGCCAACTATGAAAGTGCAGGTGATAACTGTGATAAGATTCGAATAGTAACTTTTGTATCAGTGTTAAGGTGATTTGAATTAAAAATAGCTTTTTAATAGCACTGTTGTTGAATAGCTGTCCCAAAAGTGTGGCACAGTCCCCAAGATAAATGAAGAGGAAACAAAGGTATGTAAAAGCACAGCTTGTACACTGCATATATGTATGCTTGTGTGTGCACAGTGTGTCTCTGGAAGAAGACTGAGAGGGGCAGCCTGTGGAGAGGTGAACTTCACACAGCTTTTATTTTGAAAAGTTTTAAAATAACAGAAAAGTTGAAAAAATGCAGTTCCATACTCCCTCTACTTAGACTTATCAATTGTTAACATTTTCCTACATTCCTCTCTATATAGTTTTTTCTGAAGTAAATTAAAATTGTCTCCTAATAATAAATATATTTTTCCTATACAAGCATAGTATCTTTATCACACTAAGGAACTTTCAATTCCTTTTGATTTTTATACATGCATTTCTTATCTAAATCGATGAGTTAAAAACATCAAAACAAGTGTGGAACCACAGGTCTGTCCTGGCTCATTCCTGGACAGGGGGAGAAGCCCTGGGGAGGAGAATGAGACCTGCACACGTGGCCCCTCAGCCACTGGCTAGCCAAGGGTTTGCAGCTGCCTTCTATGGGCAGGATTCCATATCCATAAAATGAGGTGTTATGTAAAATTATTTTTGAGACCCTTTCAGTTCTGTGGTTCAGTGATTCTGATTACAGAGTATTATTATTTTTTGAACTATGTTTTTATTGATTTCTTTTTAGAGAGAGAGGAAAGGAGAGGGAGAGAGAGAGAGAAACATAAATGTGAGAGAAACATCGATCGGTTGCCTCCTGCATGCACCCTGACTGGGGCTCGATCAAACCCGCAACCTGGGTATGTGCCCTGACTGGGAATTGAATCAGTGACCATTCGGTGCACAAGGTAACACTCAACAAACTGAGCCACACAGGCCAGGGCCAGAGTAGTATTTTTATGAAATAAAGACTTTCATTATTTTTGTTTAGGATCGGTATAAGAAGTAAAATCATTCTCTTCTTAACAAGTAGACTCTTGATATGTTATCACTGCTGTGAATATCTTGTTTAAATGTTTGAAGTTCTCTTTTTCAAAGAACTCTTATTGTAAAGCACAATGCTAATTTATCGCTGAGCTGCTCAGAATAACTAGTGGTGCCAGACTATTTCAGGTTAACTTGTTTGTCCTTTGGGGGCATGGGTTTTGTTCAGAGGTTATGGGTGATGGTGAAAGTGCACACGATTCTCCTCGAGATGAAACACTGCAAAACATCTCAGCTGATGACCTCCCTGACTCTGCGAGCCAAGCGGCCCAGCCCCAGGATTCCGCTTACTCTTACAGGTATTTCTTCTGTAGGATTTGGGACTCTGGGGGTTGGACTTTTCATCACCTTTGCAGTCACCTCAAGTCAAGTGATTCATTGAGTCACTTAATATTAATACATGTATAAAGCAGAGAGATAAGAACAAAGTGGCTATTTCCTGAGAAGGCTTGGCATGGTGTGTGGATGTCACATATCAAAGGCTTGAATTCAGGGATAAAGAAAGCCTCACATGCTTACAGGCACCACATAAGTAATTAAAATGAAACAAGTGGCAGCGCCTCTGACCATGCAGAGCTCCCAGCTCTAGTCCAGTCCCTGCGAGACCAGAAAGGGCCACAGCCACCAGCAGATGAGAGAATGTCGGTGGCATCTCTCAGTGTGAAGAGAGGGTTGCATTATTGTGGAGGGTGACATCTCACTGCAGGACGCTCTACCCTGGGTGGTGGTAGATGCCTCAGTAGTTGGAAGTTGAAAGGAGCAGGTTTTGGCTCAGCACAGAAGGTTTCCAACAATAGAGCAATAATAGAGGGCTTCCTGCCAGGTCATGAGCTGTCTAGAGAGCTGTAGTAGAAGGCATTCTAAGTTTGGGAGGTGCCTCCCAAATATACCTTTCTGACTTTCCTAGTGCCTACCGTAGATCTCAGCACATCTAGATGGTCAAAAAGCACTTATTGTTCACTGATTCTGGTGACTTTACAGAACAGCCCTTGCCCAGAACACTTTTACATAAAGCCTTGCTCTTGGGTCCCTAGAAAGCCTATCCCTTTAAGTGAGGTGTCAATAAGTTTAAAATTCCCTTTTATTTACGACCACTTGAAACATTTGAGTCCTGAAGTAGCATGTTAATTTACATAGTAAATATTCATAAAATGTGACCCTATCTGAATATAGAAATTAATTTTCAACTCATTTTTCAGAGATGCAAAAAAGAAACTGAGGCTTGCTCTTTGCTCTGCGGATTCTGTTGCTTTCCCGGTGCTAAGCCATTCTACAAGGAACGGTTTACCAGACCACACAGACCCAGAAGGTAAATTGCTATATGACCATTTATTTTTTTCTATATCTGAAGGTTGAACTATATGAAATTGCCAGTATTCAACTGTATTTAAGCTTTACAGCATTTCCATATGGTTCAACTTAATACATTCATATTAGAATCAGTAAAGGGCACTTTAATTATTACTGTTGGTTCATTAGTGTTCTCTGATTGAGAGTGATGATCAGTTTAGTTCTACTGACACGTGGTAAAGCAGAATTGACGTCCCAAAGGGCTGAGGGACAAAATACAGCTTGCATAAGCATGTGGATTTTCTCAGCAGTAACAGAATACTTATTTTTTTTGTTTAGAGAATGAAATTGTATGTTTCTTAAAAGTTCAAATAGCGGAAGCAATTAATTTACAAGATAAAAACTTAATGGCTCAACTCCAAGAAACAATGCGCTGTGTGTGCCGCTTTGATAACAGGACTTGCAGGAAACTGCTGGCCTCGATCGCCGAGGACTACAGGTAACGTACAGCCTTTCGCTTGTAGACCCTGTTTCAGCAGCAAGTATTTTCTCCTTGGTCCTTATTTTGGAGATGAATTGAGGCTCACTACAAAGTGCTCAGCTCTGTTTACCTGGATGTAGATTCCTGAGGAACACATTTAGCTCTTTAGCCTGGAAATGTAGTTATAAATGAACAGCTCTTACAGAGAAGTTCTGTCTACTCCAGCATGGCCCAAAGGAGCCTTAGCAGAGGTGAGGCCAGGGTAACTAGGGTATCATTTCCCCTTTTTAGGGGTGATAGAGAAGGCTACTTCCTGGACCAGGGAGGCAGGAGCAGGCCTAGGAATTGCTACCTTTTGTTTCTGGCCAGTCTCCTGCTAACAGTTGTGGAGGAAAACATAATTGAGAAACTTAGGAAGTGAAGAGGCTTTGAAGCTTAGGGCACAGGTGCTCTGAGCTTGTTACATTTAGACTGTATGCATGTAATTGATGGTATGTGTAATGATCTAGTGGTATAGGAGCCTGTATTTTGTTCTTATTTTAGTTTTCTGTAGCAGTCAGTTTCCTCTTAGGTCCAAGGTACTACCAGTGTGGAGACTGTGCTGCAATATAAAATAGACCAGCAATGGTAGGGACTCAGTCATGTTCCGTGAGTTAGGTAGCTATGTGGTCAGCCCAGGAGATGCTGTTCTTCACAGACACTCAGATGGTTCTGTTTCTCGAGCTGGCGGCATAATTCGTCTTCAGGACCATTGTCTGCAGCCTGACATGCTAACGTGTAAAACTAAAATCTGTGAAGTAATTTTTTTTTAAAGAAAGATTAGGACTCTTAGTCTCCATAGAAAGTGTGCACTGTGTATACCCAGTGTCCTGCAAAGCTTGTTTCCTTTTAGGAAAAGGGCCCCCTACATTGCTTATCTGACTCGCTGTCGACAAGGACTGCAAACCACGCAGGCTCACCTGGAGAGGTTACTGCAGAGGGTTTTGCGGGACAAGGAGGTGGCCAATCGATACTTCACCACAGTCTGTGTGCGGCTGCTGCTTGAGAGCAAAGAAAAGAAGATCCGGGAGTTCATTCAAGGTAACTGAAGACCTTTAAGATTGAATATCTCTTCAGCCACATAGCATTGGGAGGATTTGGAAATTTTTGTTTTGCTAGTTTGAATACCTACATGTCTAAGAATCAGTTTCCTTAAATTCCCAGTTATTTTATGGATTCTTAATGAAAAATTTTTATTGGATTGAATATCTTTAGTTTTTAAAAAATTGATAAAATTGGTAGTTTTGGATCCACAGTTTTTCTCATTTTTTAAACCAAAGCACATCATTTTTTAACACGCCCTTTCTCTTAACATTTTATCTCTTACCTTTCTCCTGATTTTAATGATTTAGCTGCATATTCTCCTAAAACAAACCATGCCCAGACACTTTTGGCTTTAAGAACATAGTATCTGCATAGCTAGTGATTAAAATGATATCTGTAATTTCCTTTATAAAATTATTCAGATAGTGTATTTTTAAAATTATCATTTTGCATTGGAGACTTTCAGAAACTCACAGCAGCTGATGATAAAACTGCTCAGGTAGAAGACTTCCTGCAGTTCCTCTATGGCGCAATGGCCCAGGACGTCATATGGCAAAACGCGAGTGAGGAGCAGCTTCAGGACGCTCAGCTGGCCATTGAGCGAAGCGTGATGAATCGGATTTTCAAGCTTGCTTTCTACCCTAATCAGGATGGGGACATACTCCGTGACCAGTGAGTGCTTCTGTGTGTCGCGCCTGTGCTGGACCACATAGGAAGACATCAGCTAGCCCACCCTTTAGAGGAGCTGACTTAAGACTGGTATCTAATAGAGAAATGCATGTTGTTACCATTTCCACCCATCAGAGTGACAATAGCAAAAAGAAAGCTGTTACCCTGTTTCAGGGGTGTGGGGGATCAGGCTGAGGGCGTATACAGTAGTCTGTCCTTTTTGGAAGCACAGCTGCTTCCTCTGCCTCAGCTCTCTTTCCCTCCCTTCTTCATACTCGTGCTTACCCTTCAGATCTTGACCCAAGCCTGCCTTCCTCGGAGAAACCGTTCCTTGCCTTTCTGACGAGGTTACTCCCCTGGCAGGGCACTCGGGCCTGGACCTCTCTCAAGTGGTTTCACGTTTGTCAGAGTCTTGATTCTCGGCCTGGCACTGCTTACATTTGGGCCAGATAGTTCTCAGGTGCGGGGACTCCGAGCATTGGAGGAGTTTAGCAGCCTCTGTGCTCTACACGGTAGAGCTAGCAGTACCCCACCAGTGTGAGAGCCACAAAGGTCTCCAGACACTGCCAGATGTCCCCAGGAGGGCACAGTCATCCCTGCTCTTGTTCAGTGTGTGCTCATCTGTGAATGCTTCTCCCCCCGCCACCCCCGGGGCCCTTACGTGATGCCCTTACCCACTGCTCTCAGCCTTGAGCACAGGGCTTGACTGCGGACGTACGTTTAGTATTCATTAGGAATGAAACGTTATCTATTTGAATATCAAAAAGTATCTGGAATTGTATGGTATGTAACTTACATCTCAGTAGAGCTGTTTTTAAAAACTAATCCTAAAAATTAATCCTGAAAAATAAATACCTGCAATGGAGACAGTGGTTATTTTGGGGCAGGGCGACTGGATGATTTAACATTTTTCTTTTGCATTTTCTTGAGCGTTGCTTTACAACCCATTTCTGCCCCAAGCAGAATGCACCAGGGACTCTCAAGAGGTCCATGTAATAGGAGCTCAGTGGTTTTTGTAAGATTTTTTTCACAGAAATTTTAAGATGTTGCATGTATGTTTGAGAGTTCACTTTCCTCTGAATGGGTTGGGATCGTTCCACCCCACTTCTCACTTGTTCATAGTCTCAGAGGCTGTTAGCCACTCCCAAGCTCTGTCCTGTACACCAAGTGGGACCTGTTTCCTCGTCAGAGCACCAGCTTTTGGCTTCCAGCCTGGGGTAAGGAGTGGGGACATTCAAACCGTATTGACTGCAAAGAGCACTTTCAGCAGGTGATTCCGGCTTCTCCTCCCCGGCATCTCTGCAGGTGCCACAGGAGGAGAGCTCAGTCTTCTGGAAAGAACACTAGCAGCAGGAAAGCTGGTTTAGCCTGTGCACCTTAGTCAAACCTTCACCTGTTTAAGCTGAATTAGTTTCCCTTGTGAAATGAAAGGTTGCGTGTTGAGTCTCTTCTGCATCTAAGTGTCTTTAGTTCCTGGCTTTTGACCCTCTACCTCCTGTTAGCCTGCTTACTAATCAGTGTGCCCAGGTGGGCTGCGGGCTGAAGGCCCCTCCTCTCTCCCTGGAATGCTGTCTAGTCTGGGAAAGAACTTCCAACCCTGTCTACATCTCAGCATTTCTGAGCAGATCCTAAATGTGAACTTTTTAACAAAACAGAATATGTACAGCTAAGAGAGAGTCACAGCTGTAATTGTAACCTATATCTAGAAATAAGTCTAAAACATTTTAAAATGTTTTCAAAAATTAATTTTGACACTATGTACCTTATTTTCTGTATATATTTACATGTTTGTTTTTGGGGCTTTCAGGGTTCTTCATGAACACATCCAGAGATTGTCTAAAGTAGTGACTGCCAACCACAGAGCACTTCAGATACCGGAGGTAACTTGGGTTCATAGCACGGGTGGTGTTGGGAACGGAGAGCTGCTCTGAATACTGTGTGCATGTTACCAGTTTTTCAAGGACACAGAATATAATAAAATACGTAACACAGTTTGCATTAGAGGTACTTCAGTCTAACTGTGAGATTCTTGGAGAAAATTCCGGGTATTAAAATTCCGGGTGTGGAAAGGGACCTTGGTGGAGGGTGAGTCAGCTATGGGAGCTCCTGCCCCCAGCCTCTTGGCCCAGGCAAGGCTCCAGGAGCAGAAACCGCTGCCCCAGGAGGGGGATTGCACCTTACTGTGACACCAAGTTACCTTTTAGTTATTGATAGTAGAGTTTTTACCTGCCATACGGCTCTTACAAAATAATAGGAAAGTTTTAGGCATTTGAGCTTTCTGGTTGTTTCATTAAAGTCCCCACTAATGGAACATTGATTAGCATAAAATTTTTAATTGATGTTTTGAATCTGTTATTTCTAAAACTGCAGCAAAGGCACATATTAATTTATAAATTGTATTCTTTTACAAGTAGCTTGTTTGTGCTTTTGGAATCAGCTACTAGATATAGAGAAGCTCTGTCCTAGCTGTTTAAGATTGAGATTTTGTGAGTTCTAGTTTCTTGTTGTTGTATGCCATTTCCTCTATTAGTGGGTATCTAGTTGGTTTTATTTTATATAGTGCAAAGCAGATTATTTAAAAGTTTAAAAATTGAGCTTCAGTCTTCAGTGGAAGATGAAGGAACTGCAATCCGGTTTCACCGAAGAAAGGGAAAGGAAGCAACCTTCCCCCCTCCCCTCGCCCCAGCCTCCTGATGGGTGGTTGCTGTGGTCCTGCCTGTGGTTGCCCGCCCTTAGGTTGAAGATCTCTCTGCCTGTCTGTGGTCTCACTTAGGTTTATCTTCGGGAGGCTCCGTGGCCATCTGCACAGTCAGAGATCAGGACGATCAGTGCTTACAAGACCCCGAGGGACAAGGTGCAGTGCATCCTGAGGATGTGCTCCACCATCATGAACCTGCTGAGCCTGGCCAATGAGGACTCCGTCCCTGGGGCTGATGACTTCGTCCCGGTGCTGGTGTTTGTGCTGATCAAGGTGGGCCCCCCCACACTGGAAGTTCATTCGGCATTGTGAGCAGGGGTGCAGATGTCACCCTAGGATGTTAGACACATGGCTCTTTCCAGGCCTCCAGCTCTGTGTTGTCCAGAGAGAAAGTGTCTAACATCAAGTTTCCTTCTGTCCATAAGTCAGGGTTTTCATGACAGGATGGGAGGACTCGATTCCTAGATGCACATTTTAAAGCAGTGCCTGAAGTCCTTGGTCGGGGCTCAGTGTGTAATGACTGAGTGAAAGAAAAGTTGTGCTTTTACCATCTTTCACATTGAATTCTTCATAGTACTTGTCACATAAGCTACTAAGCTTGCCGATGGTTTCTCTCCTTCAGCCTCTTTGTACCACATTATTTTAAAGTACTGACTTATTTTGTCCTTTTTTGTCTTTAAAATGGAAGTTTCCTCTTCTAAACGGTTTATTTTGAACATTTTTGGGGAAACCATGTGGTTTGGGTGCATCACTCGTGTTCTAGTGAGCTTAGCCCACCTGTTGGTGTCTGAGGTGTATTTGGCACACATCTTACTAATGTAATGTCTGCGGTATTTCTGCAACCTGAGCTCCGGGTAAGAAGCCACAGGATCAGTGTGTGTGGCCTTCATAACTCCCCCTTGCCCACGGCTCTTCTCTCTCCCACTCTGACGTAGCAGTGTAAACTTGTTTTAAGGAACAGGCCATGGCTTATCTTCCTAACCACCTAACACACCGTGTCCCTTCTCGCCACATGAAGAAGGTGAGAAGGTGAAGGAGCAGATGTTCGTGTTGCCTCTTAAACAGAGGGCATATCGTCTCTTTCAGTTTTTTCTCAGCTGATTCTACCAGAACTTACTACCCAGTTTCACTCAGTTCTCTGACAGCATTTATTTTCTATTCACATTCTGGAATCCTGGGGTGTTGCGTAAGTCCACTGGGATGGGCTCAGCCTCCGTAGGGACCAGTGGGGTTCAGTGACTTGCAAGCATATAGAAAGCTCTAGACAGTTCAGCCAGGATTAGAACCCACTCGCCTCTCCAGTGTACTATTGCTGCTCATAATAGCTGAGCTTTACAAAATAGTCCCAAGAAGGGAATTGAGGGGTTGTTTTCAAAAAGACTGGTATCTCTTTTAGAGAAAGACATTTGAAGATGTTAACTTAAATGATTTTGCAGAGCTGTACAGCTGACCAATTGACACTGTTATTTCTCATTTCTCTAGGCAAACCCACCCTGCTTGCTGTCCACTGTCCAGTATATCAGTAGCTTTTATGCCAGCTGTCTTTCTGGAGAGGAGTCCTACTGGTGGATGCAGTTCACAGCAGCAGTGGAATTCATTAAAACTATCGATGACCGGAAGTGACTGGGACCTGGCCACCAAGGCAGCAGACTGTTAGGCAGGCAAACCGATCTCTAAGAACATGTGCCAGCTGCTTTGAGGGCTGAAGCTTGTTTTGTATAATATTGTACAGCAGTCAGACATTTTAAAACAGATCTTTACTAAACAGATTAATGAGCTAACAAGCAGGTTCTCTTTTCTTTGGGCTCTTCCTTTCTGAGTTGCATATTTACCTTTGTCCCCAGGTAGAGAGAATAGTGCTGCAAAAAGGGACCACATTTTTCAGGTATTTGAAATACTAAAAACAAAGCAAAACTTCCTAGAGAATTTCTAGATCTCCATTCTTGGATACCCATTCTTTTCTTTTATTTAACAAAAAAAACCCCCACAGTATACTCCTTTTAAGATGCTGTCTAATGCCGTATGCATCCAATGGAAGGGAGATACGAGCTGCACTGAGGATTACAATGGTGGTGACATTAGTGGCATTATCTATAAATACACTCACCTAAATTGAAAAGCTAAGAAGGAAATGTAAATATAATATATATTTATATTTGATGTAATATGGACATCTTCAGATTCTAATAAACAAGGAATATTGCTAATAGTAGATTGCGATGTACCCTCTTGTGAAATGGTTTCCTTGACAATATTTAAGCTGAGCTTAAAATCAGAAAACAAAAAAATACACAGAAATATTTATTAAAGTGTAATTCAGTTTATGAACTTTCTAGGTGTGGCGTTCGATGCCCAGGCTGCCTTTGATGAGAGGTATAAAAATCACGAGTAAGTTGCCTAGACATTCCTCACTATGGACTATGAACATGTGCAGGAGTAGAGAGATCTGTGACCGCCATACGTTACATACAGAGGACCAGCCGCTGTCTAATACTTCCTTGTGGTACTTCTCATCTAAAACACTAAGTATAGTGCAGAAGCCCCAGACAGACCTCCTTGCAACCCTTTCATTGTAATATATTTCTGATGATTCACATTGAATGCACAGACCAGGAATTCAGTGAATGTCATTTTTTTAAAAACTGATTTGTATTGTCTGCTCTAGTGATACAAGTTTTATTAGTGATAAACTATTTTAATCAACTATACTATTCTTACGGAAAAAAACCTATTTTGGCAGGTTTCTGTGCCTTTATTTCCCTCTTCTGAAGAAAAGTATGTGTTTCAGTAATTTTGTTTTGATTGTATATTGATAATTAATCAGAAGTGGGTTTTGGTGTCTGAGAAATGGGCCCAGGAGGCACACCAAAGCTTCAAGCACAAGTCTTGTACCTGGCCATCACCAACGGGTTTCACTTTGTATGTGTCCTAATCACGTTAGCTTCTTTTATAACAAACTCCGTCCTGTACTTTGAGCTCCTGTCTGACAGCGCTTCCAGGTGTTTTTAAGAGAACTGTGAGGCACCTTGAGCCCATGAGTACAGAGGTTGTCTTCCCCTCCCTTCCAGATCTCTGTCTCATTGTGCCGAAGGAAGCTGGGTTTTTTTTAAATGCCCCACCTCTTCTCATTCAGTTATTTTAAAACGTCCAAATAACAGGTTGCATAGGAGTGTGGGGTGTGGTTTCTGCCGTTTCGGGAGAGATCAGAATTAAACTGGTACTACAAAATGTCCTTTAGAGTGTTAGGTCGGGACATCTGTGCACAGTCATGTGCTTCGTGGGCTGTACCTGTCAACCTCGCCCAGGAAGGAGAAGTCCTGTCATAAATACATTACAAGGCAAACTCAAACACGGTGTCTAAGATCTAGAGGGAGTCCATTTTCTTTAGCATTTGATTCAATAAATGTTAAGTCAACAGAAGACTTGGAACAGTTGGACATGATTGTAATGGGATGTAACTCAGAAGTCAGATTTTTTTTCCCTCCACAGTGGTTGCTAATCTCTTCCATGTTATCACCATGGAAATAAATATGAAAATGTAGACACCGTACAGGCTCTTTTCTGTGGAGCAGAAGGTGTTGAGTTTGGGTTCCAGGGCTGCACTGAGGCAGGAGGGGGGGGCTTGCACCCGTGTTGGGAGTAGAACCCCAGAGATTGGCATCAGGGTCCCACCTCTGAGATGCAGATGGATGCTTGGGTCCTGACCAGGGGCTGGTGAAGGGGCAGCGAAGGTGCCCCCTGGAAGCCTTCTGGAGCAGGGCCCACTCCCCATTCCCCATCACTGGTCGACAGGGTTCATTTCAGTGCTGACCCTGAGTTTAGGAATTGGTAACACCTGCCTGGTGGGCCAGGTGTGATGTAGGGAATCATTTGATTTTGCTGTTTCAGGAAAGAGGCATCGTTCTTCCGATGTTCTTACCACACTAACTCCCACTGCTGTTTTTACTTGAGGGTTAGTGCGAAAGTTCCAAGTCACCCCTCGGGAACACTCGGTAGCCCTCGATTATCCCCTGGACTTTACAAAGATACTGAAGGTTAATGCGGAGGGAGTGGCTCAGTTCACTGCACCCGGTAGACTAGGGTGTGGGCCTGGGCCTGAGCCCCCTCCTGTGCCCCTCTCCAGGCTCCACGCAGCCGGGCTACCACCCTGCCCTGTAAACCTGTACCCCAGGGAAGGGAGAGGCCAGGTCACCTTCCTCAGGCTCGAGTGTACCACCCAAGTGTGGGTACAGCAGCCAAGTCCCAATCTGAAAGGAGCTCTGGCTGCATGCTCCCAGTCTCCAGACGTCCAGCCCGAGTCTGTAGGACCTGGAGGGTCAGGCTGAGGGCCAGGACGCCTGGTTCTCTGGCTCCAGCGAGTCTCAAGTTTGGAGACCCCCAGACACTTGGGGGCTCCTGCTGCACTCCCCCGGCTGGGCGCAGAGTCCCCAGACTCTGAGCACCGCTGTGTGGTTCTCTGGGGTCGCAGGCTGCTCCTGGGTGGGTGAGGGACCAGGGCAAAAGTCACGCCCTTCCTCCCCCACTTGGCCGCCAGTCCAGATCCAGGCTGCTGGGCCATCTGGGGCCGCTCCAGGGACAGAGGATAAGCCAATGTTGCTCCTCTGGCCTCTGCTCCCCGCCCCCATCAGGCACTGGCTAGGAGGAGGCTCTCAGCAACCGTACCAAGTGTGTTTGTCTGTCTGTACCACCCACCCCACCCCCTGCTCCGCCTCTTCCGCAGGCACAGTTTAATCCTACTCTGTGAAGTCAGGATTATTCCTATTTATTTTTTAATCTAGGTGGGGTCTCTACCTAGTGTCCTCTGGGGACACCAGCGTCATCTTCTGCAGGAAATTCAGAGATCTGAATCCACGCGGTAGGCCTGCCTTGGGGCGCTCTTCCCCTGAGGAATCCCAAAGGTGGGCCGGCGTGAGACGGCTGCGGTTGGAATTTGCTTTGCCTGGGTTGAAGCCTGGGCTGGCCGGCTTCCCTGCAGGCCTGCATTGCTGTTGCTTGGGTGACATCTTGTGGCCAAGGCAGGTACAAACCGTTGGCTGCCAACGCTGCCAGTGAAGGTCTCTCTGGAAGAGGTGTCAGGATGCCCAGCAGGGAGGGCGGCTTCTGGACTCAGAAATACCAACCAGCCCCTCTTAACCCAGCCTTTCACTGAACTCTTTACTACCCCCAAGCTCGTCCATGTGCCGTGCCCTGGACACACTCGCAGCGGGTTCCTCTGGGCCCACCTGTGAGGTAGCAGATAAGAACCATTCTCCCTAGATGAAGCTTTTCTGGAGCAGTCCAGTGACAAGGCACTTACTCCCACTTATAGATGAGCCCCAGTCGCTGACCATCTCTAAGGCTAGGAAACCGTGCTGGACACAGTGCTGAGAACCGCGGGAGCCCCTGTACCCCATTCTCTAGGGAGGTGCTACCAAGGGTAGAAGTCACAATAATGCCTTGAGTTCTGGGACCATTTCCGTGTGCCAGGCACAGAGCCTAGTGCTACACACACACTACCTCACAGGGCCCTCACCCGGGAGCTGGGTAGCAGGATGAGTCCCATTTTAGGGATGAGGAATCTGAGGTTCAGAGAGGTGAAGTGGTTTATCCAAAGCCAACCCAGAAATACTTGGCAGAACTAGCATCTAACCCAGGTCTAGGAGGGACAAGCCCATCCTTTTAGTTGCAATGGGATCCTGTCTGTCCCTCTGCAAAATTTCAGCCCCACAGGATTGGGGGGATCCTGGGAATGGAAGGAGCTTTGCAAACTGTCCAGGACAGTGCCCTTGGTGGTCCCTATTATCCTGCTCCTGGCGTGCACTTCCTCCTGTGCATGTGAGCCCCTCAAGGGCAGGGTGGGACACCTGTGTCCTCCCCAGTGCCCAGCGCAGAACCTGGCACATATTGGGCATCAAATCAGACCGAATCTCTGGAGCCAGGAAAACCCACTTCCCCATCCTGCCCCCAGCCCAGGTCTACTTCCTAGTGCCACCTCCTGACTCGCCTTGTTCAGAAGAGGAGGTGACCTCGTCCTCCTTTGTTGTAATAGGCTGGCACCTGGACCCCCTCAGGGGGCCTGGCGGGGAGAGGGCTGGTTGCTGGAGATCCCTCTGGACCCCATGAGAAAGCAGCAGGGCAGGCGGAATATAAATGTGGCTGTGAACACGGAGGAACAGATGAGAGAGAGCCTCCAGGTGACTGGGTGGAGAGACCCCACCGGGGCAGCCACCTCCTTTCTGCGCACAGATTGAGCCCATGATGAAGATGAATGGAAACCCCTTTGCTGGGAAACGTGGAGGCAATCAAGACGGCTACCTGGGCTGACGGGCCCTCCCACCAGCTCGGGGCAGGGAAATGTTAGGATTCGAAATTGTGCCGCTGCCACATGGTTAGCACGGAAACCAGGCAAAACTCATGATAAGCAGCCCCAATTACAGGATAAATGATACAGGACGCCCGTTAGCTTGGCAGGAACTAGTGGGCTCGAACGGTGGCTGCGGGCAGGTATCAGGCAGCCCCTGCAAACAGATGACAGAAAGGCAGCCAGGATTGGTGGGGACCCTGTCCCCAGCCGTGGGCCCCTCAGTGAGGTGGCAGTAATGACCAGACGCCTTTCCTGCGAGCAGCTGCGGGATTTTTAAAGGCTGGTTGAGAGGGGAGATGGGAGATCATTTGGTGGGTTATCTAGCGTTTGCTGATGAAAACAAAACGAACTCGTAGCTTCCAAATCCCACCCCAGGAGGCAGGAGTGATGAGGACACTGTGTCTTCATCTTTCCAGGCTGGAAAATTCCAATTTTTCTCAATCTGTCCACTGCGGAGCAATGTGTGATCACTGGGTCGCAGGCACCGTGGACCAGGAAGAGAGGTTTACCAAGCGAATTAATATTGTCGACGAGATTGCAGGGGGCGCGTTTAACTCACTTCAGGTGCTCTAGACGCACTCGCACACTGGATAAGCTAATTACAAATCATGCCTATTTATTCATTAAACAGGGCCTGGGGGAAATTCAAAGAGGCAACACTGTCTTAACTTCATTCAATTTGCAGTCTGTGATTAAACGGAACACAGCTGCAAGACTCCAGAAATGTTACCTCATACCCGCCTTTTCCCTGGTTCAGGCCGACCCCTTCTCTAGGGGCCACTTCTGCCCTCAGGCCGGGTCTTGTCATCCTTCAGCCCTTCAGATGCTCACCAGCTACTGGTGACTGGGCAAGTCCCTTCACCAGCCCACGTCTCAGGTTCCTCACCTGTGAAGTGGCTTCATGCACCTCTGGCTGTCCCGGTTCCTGAGAGGAGTGAGGAGGGTGATGGATGTTTGGTGGCTGGTCTAGAATTGGGCCAGTAGTTGTGTGGGGAAGACTTGTTCCCTGACCTCCCCCTCTGCCCTTGTACATGTGGGGACTGTCACTAAGACAGAGGCCCCAGGGTCCCCCAGACGGCCCTTGACAAGGCAAAGCTTTGTCGTCCGCCGCCCTGGGGGCCAGGCCGCACGCCCCGCACAGGGTGGAACAGGCCTGTTGTCTCCTATCCACGACCCCGGGAGTCCAGGTCCCCTCTCCGGCAGGGTGACCAACCATCTCCATTTGCCTGGGACAGAGTAGTTCACTGGGATGTTGGCTTTTCAGGACTAAATCCGGGACAGTTAGTCACTCTGAATCAGAGCCCCACGAAACTCTCCTTTTCCAAATTCCCTCAAATAAACTAAAAATAGATCTAACTTCACCTTCGATCCATGAAAATGTTTGGGAGCCTCAAGGGTTATTATTTATTATCATCAATAAATTATAAGAACCAAGCAGCCAACATTTGCTTAGCATTTTCCAAATCACAGAGTGCTTTTAATTTACAGGATAAGTGTTTGGGGGCTTTTTTTCCCATTTACTCAGCACCCCGAGGCTGAGCCCCAGAGCTGACGTGGGAAACGAGGTCAGTAGCCTCGGCAGGCGCTTGTCCCTCGATCCCTGGGGGGCCACGAAGCTGGCTGCTCCTTGCATTCTTTCCCTCAGCTCCGAGCATGGTTTCTGTCCCCCTCTCCTGCCTCTGTTAGAGGCTTCCATATCTAGAAAGGGTCCCTAGCCAGGAAATATTAAAATATTAATATATTAGCTTCAACCAGATGAAATTACCCTTTTTGTAGATTCCAAACTGTTGAATATCAGCAGTTTCATATGGTTCAACCTAATATAGTAATGATGAAGTTCAGGCCACCATGCAACTTAGGACAACTTAATCTCTCTGAGCCTGTTTCTCATCTGAAAAGTGGGGATCTTACTAGTTTCTGTGTCCCGTGTTGCCGTTGGAATTATATGAAATCATCCAAGTATGGCGTTTCAGTAGTGCCTACTATGGCACACAGTAGGTGCTCTCTGAATTAGGGCTTTTATTTTCAGCCTGTATCTATGCGTGTCCTTCATTGTTCCAAGTTGCCTGTGGTCAAGCACACGGCGGGCGCCCGCCCGACAAATGTTGGTTGAATGAAGGGACGGAAGTAAATGTATCTGCCTCCCGCTGGTGTTTCCCAAATGACCTTGAACTCAGATAGACTGCTTCCCTCCCCGCCAACCAAGGGGCTCTTCCTCAGCCCCCCTTCCCTCGGAGGCCTCCTGGTAAAGCACCCCGTTCCCATGGCTCCCGGCGGGAGGCCTGATGGGTTTTGAGACATGTATCCATCCCCCCTACGGTTTCTAAAACATACAAATCATTCTGGCTGCACTTCTGTGTTTCATTACTAGGAATGCACATTTGAAAACAACAGAGGGCGAGGTTTAAAAGCAACATGCAATTTTTATTACATATATCTCCAAATCTGCCATTAGGCCCGTCCCTGTGGTGTTATTGACCTTGATTCTTTCTCATTTGCATCCTGCATTTTTCATCCTTTGGAATATGGTGTTTTGGGACTTCTCCATCATTAAGTGGATTTACAGCAATTTCCCTGTGTGTTTTCTCCAAGGGATTCTGTTATGAGATGCACATTAAATCTCCATTAATACCTCATTATCCGACTGATAAGATTACCATGATAATGAGGCAGAAATTCTAATTGTTTCACTTCTTATTGTGCCTTCCATTTAATCCTGTTCTCTACCTGGAAGTTGGTCCTGAGCTGGTGAGCACCAGGCTGAACGGGGCCAGGATCACTGGGATCAGTGGCGACTGGGGAAGAAAGGAGGCGGGACAGCGCTTCAGTGAATTCCCTGGGCGAAGTGTTTGGGGGCGGAAAGCCATCTGGGGTGAGTCTAGCTGGAATTATAGAACTCCCATGCTTCAGTCCAATGCGTACATATGGACACACATGTGTACACATACATGTGCACACATGTATGCATGTGGACACACACACAACCACTCACGTATGTGCACACACACAGGCCAGTACCCAAGTTCCAGACAGCCCAGCCTCTCAACCTGCATTTTCCTACGGCCTGGTCCCCCTTCCAGGCCAGGGCTAGCTCTGGTGATCTCCCTGACCCTGCCTTCCCGAGAGAGGGGCTCATTTGACAGAGTCGGTGGCTCTGAGCCAGAAGACACTGGGGGGTGAGGGGCAGGAGGGACGGAGAGAGTGGGTTCAGAGGCTCCTCAAGGGAAAGCCTGTGCAGGACCCTGTGTGAGGGGTCCCACCAGGGCATCGCCAGCCCCCGGGTGTGCTCTAGGTCAGCTCCCTCCATGTGTTGGGGAGGGCCCCCCCCCAGAACCTCCTGGTAATAACGCTGCCCCCATGTGGCCAGGCTCAGAGCGCATGGAGCCTTGCATGTCACCAGGAAATTCCCGAGTGGGCCGCTTGGACAGAAGAGACCAGCTCCCTCTTGCCGTTATCCCGCCTTTCTCTGGGACAGCAGGCTCCCGGCCCTGCAGGAGCCCCGCCCTGAGGCAGAAAGAGCATTTCTAGAGCATTGCTAGAGCCTCGGCGGGATCTGGAGGTAGCCAGAGGGTGGTGGCTGCCCATGGAAGGGGGTCTGTGGCTGGAGAAACAGGGTGCCAGTGGCCCAGTTCCTCAGGCAAGGGAAGGAAGGAAGCTTTCTCCCTCCCACAGGCGGGTGCCCCCCAGAAGCTTTCTCCCTCCCACGGCGGGTGCTCCCTGAAAGCTGAGCCCTCCCAAAGGCGGGTGCTCCCCAGAAGCTTTCTCCCTCCCACGGCGGGTGCTCCCTCGAAAGCTGAGCCCTCCCACAGGCGGTGCCCCCAGAAGCTTTCTCCCTCCCACGGCGGGTGCTCCCCAGAAGCTTTCTCCCTCCCACAGGCGGTGCCCCCAGAAGCTTTCTCCCTCCCACAGGCGGTGCTCCCCAGAAGCTTTCTCCCTCCCACAGGCGGTGCCCCCAGAAGCTTTCTCCCTCCCACAGGCGATGCTCCCCAGCTTTCTCCCTCCCACAGGCGGTGCTCCCCAGAAGCTTTCTCCCTCCCACAGGCGGTGCCCCCAGAAGCTTTCTCCCTCCCACAGGCGGTGCTCCCCAGCTTTCTCCCTCCCACAGGCGGTGCCCCCAGAAGCTTTCTCCCTCCCACAGGCGGTGCCCCCAGAAGCTTTCTCCCTCCCACAGGCGGTGCTCCCCAGCTTTCTCCCTCCCACAGGCGGTGCCCCCAGAAGCTTTCTCCCTCCCACAGGCGATGCTCCCCAGCTTTCTCCCTCCCACAGGCGGGTGCCGCGGGGCCCAGATCGTAAACACGTCACACCAACGCCGTCTGCCTATCGCAGGCTCAGTGGCAAACGAGCGCCCGGTTTCCATTCCCTTCCGTTGCTGTCCCAGGGCTGATGTGACAAAGCACCGCGACTGGGCGGCGCCAACAGCAGAAGCTTACTCACAGTCTGAGGCCGGACGTCGGAAGTCAGGGTGCCAGCAGGGCCACGCTCCCTCTGCCATCCCAGCTGAATCCTTCTTGCCGTGGCCTCTGGTGGTGGCCGCCTGTCCTTGGCGTTTCTTGGTTTGCAGCGGCCTCACTAGTCTCGGCCTCTGTTGTCCCCTGGCCGTCTTCTCTCTGCATGTCTCCCTCCCCTTCTAAGGACACCAGTCATACTGGATTAGGGCCTGCCCCAACGATGTCACCGTAACTGGATTATCCCCGTGAAGACCCACTAAGCCCACCGCCTTCCCCAGGCAGAGCGGAGAGCGAGGCAGGCCCGGCCCCCCCACCCCGCTTCGGGCACTCAGCCGCTCACTGGCCTCAGCTGAGCCCGGCTTCCTCACCCACGTGCCCGTGCGGGCGCGGCATCCCCGCCCAGCCCCCGCAGGGCTGTTTCCACCGTCTCTGGGCCATAGCCCTCGCTATTCGGTCAAAGTCTTCCTTCTATAGCCCTTGACCCAGGGGTCAAAGGTGTTCATTTAAATAGGTGCTTCATTATTGCATGACATGGACTACAGTGTCCCGTTTACTCATGACAACAGTGTCCTCGATGCCTCTGAGTCTACTCAGATCAGAGCACCGATGCTAGATTCTCACCCCTCAGGTTCTGCGACCGGGAGCATGGCCACTGCCAAGACCTGTGCTGGGCAGGGCTCGGTCAGGGGGCGGAGCCGCGGGAGGCTGCTGGAGGTGGGTTTGCCACAGGGATCGGGCGGACACGCCTGTGACAGAGCTGGGAAGCCAAGGTCCGGGGGGGCACTGGAGGGGCAGAGAAACAGCCTCCACCCCGCAGTCTGAGAAGCCAGGCGGTCCAGGGCCTATCGGAGCGACGCTGCTGTGGCCTCTCAGCCAGTCTCTGGAGGTGGGCCTGGGCTGCTGTTGGTCAACAGGGTCGGTAGGCAGGGCATAGAGCCGGATGATTTATGTCTGGGGCACTCTGGGTCTGTCTGTCTCAAAGTCTAACTACTGTGACCTTCAGAGAGTAAAGGTCACTGCTTCACTTCTGTCTTCCAAATCTCATATACAGGAGGCATACAGGAAGGCACTCTGGGAAACGTATCTTGGCATCAGCAGAACACCTCCCTACCTGAATCTCCCTCCGCCCCCCAGGCTGGCTCTCCCCTCCCAGCACCTCCCCCACGCCTGCCTGAGGGCGGCTCCGCCTCCCCCAGCGGACTGAGCTCTGGGACGCAGGGCCGGGTCTGCCTTAGTCATCACAGTGTGACCAGCACCTGGCGCAAACTTGGAACAGAGCAGGGCCCAATATGTGTTCAGAAAATGAATGAATGAATGACGATGGCTTGGTGCCAGGCCTTGTGCTGGGTGTGGGGAACACAGAGAGAAAAGTCAGAGAAGAGGTTACCTGCTGCCGCAATTATTCTCTGCAGGGCCTGGCTAGAGACTGGGTTGGAGGAGGGTGGGCAGAGATGAGCTGCCCCATGAGTGACTGTAACACGCTTGGGTGAATGTATTCAGGGCTCTCAGATGAGCCCAGTAAGAAACTGGGGGCTGAGAGGAAGGAAGGACACTTCCAGCCAGTGAATCATGGAGGACTTCCTGCAGGAGGTCCCATGGTGGGTGGACTGAAGTAGATGGAGTTTAGGTGGGGTGGGTGCGTTCCAGCAGACAGAATGGCTTAAGCAGACGCAAGCCCAGGGCACACACCTGAAATGATGAGTTTTTATTTTGCCCTCACTTCAGGCTGTGGGCTTGCCCACGTTTTGTTTTTTTTTTTTTAATTTTTTTTTTTTTTTAATATATCTTTATTGATTTCAGAGAGAAGAAAGGAGAGGGAGAGAGAGAGACAGAAACGTCAATGATGAGAGAGGCATTGATTGAGCCCACAGCCGGGCACGTGCCCTGACTGGGAATTGAACCCTGATCGCCTGGATCCCAGGTCAACGCTCAGCCGCTGAGCCTCGCCTGGCCGGGCCCAAGTTTTGATTTCTATCATGATTCCTACTATTAAGGAGGATGGTCTTGTTCAGGTTAAGAAATGACTAGTCCTAAATATCATTTTGAACTGTATAATTTAGTTTGCATTAAATCATCTGGAGTTTACCTTTGTTTTAGAAAACTTTCATTAATGGACTTTAGAAATTAATTTTAAAAAATGTATTCAGAGGAGTATTTAAAAATATGTGGAATACTTTTAAAAAAGGAGTTATTTTTAAAAAAGGAAAGAAACGATTAGTCTTCAAAACAACCAAAGTGTTCTTCGATAGAGGACGGATAAAGATGTGGTATATACAATGGATACTACCCGGACATAAGAAAAGATGAAATATTGCCATCTGCAACAACACGCATGGACCTTGAGAATATCATGCTAAGTGAAATAAGTCAGACAGGAAAAGTTAAGAACCATATGATTTCACTCATATGTGGGATATAAAACTGAAAGCAACAAATGAACAAACAAGAAAACAAGAAAAACTCAGACACAGACAACAGTGTGGTGGTTACCAGAGGAAGGGGGTGGGGGTGGGGGGGTAACAAAGGGTCAAGAGGGCCAAACATATGGTGATGGAAGATGATCTGACTTTAGGTGGTGGGCACACAGTGCGATATACAGATCATGTATCATAGAAATGTACACCTGACACCTACATAACCCTATTAACCAATGTCGCCTCAATAAATTTTAAAAAAGAATCTATACTCGTAAAAAAAAATGATTAGTCTTCATGGTGTTAACAGGAGGTGCAAACAGAAACCTAGTTCCTGAGTTCACTCCTGCCTCCAGGTTCAGCCCCTCTGGTCCATTCTCCACAAGGCAGCCAGAAGGGTACCTCTAAATTCCTCCATGGCTCCCCATTGACCTTGGGATGTGGTCCAGCTTCCTTAATATGACTGCAAGGTCCTCGGTTCTCTTCTTTCTCAACTCTGGGCCTTCCCACAGGCTGCTCCCTCTGCCTACATACTTTTCACCCCTTAAATGCTGCCTCTTCAGAGCAGCCTCTTCTGCCTCTGGCCTGGGTCAGGGGTCCCCTAAACTCCCCAACTTTCCGCTCATCAGGCTTTGTTGGATTAGAGACCTCCCCAGTTATCCCTGTACACCGTGGGGGAGGACCACAGCCCTGTCGGCTGAGGAGAGACGGGGGGGGGGGGGGGGGGGGGCTGCCCCTCAGGGCCAAGCCTTCCTTCCAGATCACTCCTGACTTGGGGATTTCCTTTGCTTTGCTTTGGGAACAGTTCTCACGTGACAGATCCAGTCTGGAACCTGGCTGGTGAGGATGGTCACCGCCACAGGCTCCCATCTTGTGTCCATCGTAAGAGAGAGCAGAGAAGTCACCACGTCCTGCCTTGCAGAGCCTGCTGGCGGGGCCTGAAGCAGCTCATGTGGCCTTTCAAAGGGCAGTGGGCCTTAAAAATTACCATGTCCCCCAGCAACTCCACAACTAGAAATTTACCCCTAGAAATAATTTGACAAATGCACAGAAACATGCGCAAGGATGCTCACGTGGTGTCAGCACCAGTAAACAATCGATACATCACACACTCCCGATGCACTGTTTCCCTCCCTCATCTTATCTCTCCTCCTCTCCTGGTTTTTCCCAGGCTCACCTCCCAGGTCCCAGCTGCACTTCAGTTCTTACCTCCGGGGCTGCTACTGGGGGCACCCCAGCAAGGCGGCAATTCTCTGGAAAAGGTACACATGGAAAAATGACAAGTGAAAACGTATTTAGTGCATTTTAGGGAATGGGTTTGAGAACCAGAAACTTTAGTTTTTTTTCAATCCATGTCTGAATTATTTACATTTTAAACAATTCTTCATTATAATTTAAAAAGTATAAAAATTTTCCGTAAAGCCTGAGTCAGGTCTCATTAGGCCCAGCGCTGGACCAAGTGAGTTAATCTCTGAGAATGTGAGCCTCACACTTTTCGTACACATAAAATTGACCATTTCGCCATTTTTAAGCACGCAGTTCGGCGGCATTAAGTATATTCACACCGCTGTACCTGCTAAACGCTAATTCCCTGACCCCTCCTCCCGCAGCCCATCGACCACATTCTCCTTTCTGTCTCCATGAAGTCGGCCACTCCAAGTACCTTATGTAAGTGGAATCAAACAGTATTTATGTTTTTGTTTCTGGTTAATTTCACTTAGTGTGATGGTCCCAGGCTGTCTCTACTGGCCGCTGCCATCCGTGGCCACGCTCCCTGGCACCCACGTGGCACGGGTGTGGCCAGTGGACGTGGTCACCGGCCGCGCCACGCCGACGGGGCTGGCAGAGCGGCTGCCCAGACACTTCGTTACGGACCAGCTCACGGTGCCTCCCCTTCCCCAGTTCTGAGCAGAATTGCTGGGCGAGGGTTAATCAACATTCAGTCATGTTTCCAAGTTTAAATGGAGCATTTGTTTAATTATGTGTAAGTAGCAATACATTGTGGCCATTATCTAAATCACTATTTTATTTCCTGGATGTGGTTTCATAATGCAGGGTTTCTGCTCCAGCCTAGCATCATTAACAGAGAAGAGTTAATGAATATAAAAGCGTAAAGGCTAATTACACTTTAATTTACAATCATGGTCTCATTTTGGGACCACATGAAATCTGTTTTGAAAACAATTTGGAAAAAAAAAAAAGCTGCTCTTGCCCTGGTAAGTGGAGGGACGCCGGCCAGGAGCCCAGCTCTGTGTGCCACGTCGTGGCTGAGCGGCATTAGCTGGCACCGATGCCCTCCCTTGTGCCATTACTGGGAGGCTGGTGAGGCCAAGTTCAGCGCCCTGTGACTCTGTCTTCTGTTTCCAGCAATTTTCCTCTTACCTTCAGTGTCTGCTCTTACGGCTGCTGGGGAGAGTTGTGGGAACCCCATCTGGAGCACTGGTGGCTTGACCACGCTGCTCTTACGTGGCCTCACACCACGCCAAGCCCGTTGGAATTACTTAGTGTTTTTATTGTAAAAAAAATATGTTTTTATTGATTTTAGAGAGAGAGGAAGGGAGAGGGAGAGAGAAACATCGATGTGTCCTCCCGTTACTGGGGACAGAACCCACAACCTGGGCATGTGTCCTGACCTGGAATCAAACCAGTGACTAAGTTCCTACTGTGTGTTCCAGGCACTATGCTGGGTACTTGTACATATATTATTTGTTCCTTGAAATGGCTTATAACAGCAATTAGTCTCCCAGAAACTTGGATTAGTCCCTCTGAAATGTTTACTGGAACTCTGGAATCATTGCTGATTTTCTTAGGTATAGCAATGGCATTGTAGTTATGTAGAAGAATGTGCTTATTCTTTTTAAAAAATATGTTTTTATTGATTTCAGAGAAGGAGAGATAGAAACATCAATGATGAGAGTCATTGACTGGCTGCCTCCTGCACGCCCCCTGCTGGGGATCGAGCCCACAACCAGGGCATGTGCCCTGACCAGGAATCGAACCTCCATCTCCTGGATCCTAGGTCGATGTTCAACCTCTAAGCCACGCTGGCTGGGCAATAATGTCCTTATTTTTAAGAGGTGAAAAAAAATTTGAGGGTAAAAGGTTATGATGTCTACCACTCCCAGGTGGCTCAGAAAAAAAAATTAGATATATAATATAACATTACATATGTAATATATTATATATACATATACAGAGAGAGATACACACAGAGCGAGAGACAAAGAGACAGAGAAATAGAGACACAGAGCCAGCAGCAAAGAGATAAATGGGCAAAATATGAACCACTGTTGCATCTACATGGAGGGTCTATACAAGTGTTCATTGTGCAATTTTTCAACTTTCCCGCCTTGAAAAATCTTATAATAAGATTTGGGAAGAAAGACATAGTTCCCACTGGCTGCCACAAACTGCTTTACCTCCTTTTCTTGTTCAATAGACTCCTTCCTCCCAACTGAGGTGAAAGGTCCATTTAAGGAAGCCTAGCCTGTGTGCGATTCTGCATTAAGAATTGCTGGGGTCTGGAATAATTTAAATAAAAAGCAAAACAGCCACAGAAGGGATGGCCCACGGTAGGGCCCAGTTGCCGTTTGTTTGTAAAACCCTCAATTTTGGCTCGCCTCGTAAAGAACAACCATTTGAGAAAATCTCACCAGCTGTTGCCCATTTGGGGGGGGGGGCAGGAAAGGGGCCCCTCAGCCTTGGCTGTGGAGTTTTAACCCACCCACCTCTAGGAACACAGCCTCCGAAACAAAGCGCGGAGGGCCGCTGGCTGCAGCGCCGTCTATGGTAAAAGCAGCAGCAGGGGCAGCCCACGAGGAAAATCGAAGAGTCAAACATTTACTTACAATTCAAACAATGCTTTAAGGTTTTTGTGTTTGCAGGGTCTGCCCAGCTCCCAGGTCCCTGGCCGCGCGCCCCACCCTCGGACGCGGAGGGCGGGCAACCATGTGACCCCGCCCCCTTGGCCAGAGCTGATTGGATGGGAACAGGCACCGGGACCCAAGCGGGGCCAATCGGAATGCCTGCCCCAGGAATTTGGAGAAGGTGCTGAGGGGCCCCAGGCTCAGTCTGAATCTGGGAGCTGGCGGGGGCCGAGGACGGAGCCTGTAAGCGACGAAAAGTCTGGAGCAAACATGTGGAGAGAAGCGAGAGACAGCGGGGAAGCGCTGGGGGGACCCGAAACCTCTCCTGATCCTGGTTCCAGGGTGTGGTCTTGCCCTTGGATTTCAGGAGACTCCCCTGCAGCGTTTTATTAAATTCCTTGTTTTCGTGTTTAATATGGTTTGAGTGAGTTTTTGTTACAACCAAAGTAGTCCTAATGTAGTGAGCATGTATTACTTTAATGATATGAAGGAAAAGAGTGGGAATCACAGCCATTTACTGACCGGGCTGGGTGCCTCTGCTGTGCGGCGCCTGGGCGGTGCGAACGCCCTCAGATCCCCCATCCCTGGTTGTCCTCGCTCTGCCCTGTGGTGCAGGGCCCGCCCTGCAGCTGAGTTTCCCGGGTCCCTCAGATGTCCAGTGGAGGCACTGATGGAAACAGGAGTGGGGGAGAAGGGAGAAACCAGGGTACTTCTCCCCCTGTGGCTGGGTGCTGAGCCAGGGGCAGCCTCTGACAGTGGCCGGTTCCCTCTGCAGCTCCAGCCGCCCCCTCCCCAGCTGGCCCTCCCTGGTTCCAGTTCCCACCTGGTGACTCCTGGGAACCCCATCTCCTCCCTTTGTGCTCCCCCACCCCAGCCTAGGGGGAAATGGCTCCCTGCTACAGTAGTCTCTGGGTCCTGCACCATCCCATTTGGCTTCTCAGCCTTTCATCTAATTCAGAGACCCAGAGGATAGGGACCACCTGCATTTATTATCATTATTTTAATTTGTTCATTGTTCCTATTTTGTTATCAAACCAGCAACATCAGTGGCCTGAGTGGGTCCCTTGTGGTCTAGGGAGGTGTGGACGTGGACCGAGAGCCAGAGTCCAGGGCTTCCAGGTGCCCCCAGGCTGGGATCTGGGACAAGGGGTGAACCCCCTCTCGGCTGTGGAGCTGCCACCCCTGTGCTGAGAGATGGAAATTCTGGAGAAGCAGGTGTCTGAACCTGCAGATGGGCGCGCTCAGCGGGGTGCTGACACAGGCACTTCGTAGCACACACTGAGTGGCCTCTGGTTTGGGGAGGTTGGGAGCCTCCTGATGCTATGGTGACCTTCTTCCTCTGCCCGGGCCTTATCCCCTTTGAGCATCCAACACAGATTCCCCCTTCGAGGCCTGTGTTTTGTCATCAGAGAAACCTGGGTACAAGTTCTGTCCCATTGTGCAGGAGCTGTGTGACTCTGAGCACATGGCTTAACCTCTCTGCACCTCAGCCCCCTCAGGTATATGATGGTGATGATGATGATACTTACCTCTCAGGCTCAGCCAAGCAACAAGTCCTTACTGAGCCCCTGGCTGGGCCCAGGTGGGTGGTGTGAGGCGATGGGGGTGCAGCCTGGAGCAGAGAGCAGAGGAGCCTGGCAGGCAGTCTGGAGAGGGGAGTTGCTATCATAACAACATTTATCCAGCCCTCCCCATGGGCCAGTGTGGTGCTAAGTGCTGGACATTGGCTGACTGTTCCACGTCAAAGCTGACACACTGAGTTACAAGCAGGGACTGGAACCCAGGCCAGGCTCACTCCAGGGGGGCACAGAGTCCCACTGTGACAGTTTCCAACTCATGATTGTGTCAGTCAGTCCCTGAGAGTTGTGGTCCATAGTGGGGGAGCCCTCTCGGTACCTTTGATGGTTCTGAATCCACAGTGTTTGGGGATGTGGCACCCCTAGGGGAAGTCCTCTGGAACTCCTCTGCTGGCAGGAGGCCTCCTGTCCTGCCTTGGTCCCTCTCCAGGATGGTGGGATGGGCAGCTCCTTGCTCTTCTGGTTCGATTCTTCTAGAACCGCAGTGCAAGTGTCAAAGGTACGCACTGCTCAGTCCTAGGGGAGCTTACTGTTCACATTATAAACATGGTAGATTTTCTAAACTTAGGACAAATTTCTGAAAGATGAAAGTAAAGTGGAAGTCAGAGTGCCTTTTCCTAATTCTTACAGAGATGCTCTATGAGCCAGACTTGTTTCTACTTTGGGAGAATGGCACCTCAACCCAGTGAACTCCTATTCATCCTTCAAAGTCCAGCTCCAGAGATCCCTCCCTGGGAAGCCTTTACTCTGTGAAGGAGTCACTGCCTACTTCCCTGGCCCGGGCTCCCTCAGCCCCTTTCTCCCCTCTGTGAGGCTGTGAGCTTCTGGGGGAAGCAGTGGTTGCATTGGGTGGGACTTCATCCAGCTCCTAGCCTTTTCCTGCCCAAGGATAGAGTCCATGGGCATCCCAGGCCAGCCTGCACCTGAACCAGGGGGCCCTATGGAATTTCATAGGTGCATAAAACTTTGGAGCAGGGAGGGCTGGCCAAACTCCCATTCACCCTCATTTTACAGATAGAAACACTGAGGCTCAGAGCAGGGAGGGGCCTGCCCCAGGTCCCACGGTGAGTGAGGAGCCCTTGTCCTGACTCCCCAGTGAAGCTGCCTGCATGGTGGGGAAGCCTCCAAAGACTGCAGGACAAACTAGCGACAGAGACAAGAACTCGGAGATACCCAGGCCATCGTCCCCCCATGGCCCTGGAAGTCATTTTCAAGCAACTTCCTGGTGAATTCCTGATATGGAGCCAGGATGTGCAACTCCTTAGAGACAGATTCTCTGGCAGAACTATAGGGGTGCTCTGAGCTAGGAGTCTGGGGGCCAGAGTGAAGACCCTGCCTGCAAAAGTGACCCTCCCCCTGCCTGCTGGGGGGAGCATCTCCAGGTCCCCGCCTCATCCCATCCACTGCATCCTTCTGAGATTTATTCCTGGGCCTCAGAGCCTGGAAATAATTTGCTGACAAAGCCCTGTCCCCGGCAGGTGCTTTAATTGGTTTTGTGGGAGCAGGTCTGGGAGCATCTATTTAGAAGGAAATAGAAATTATGGTGGTGCCACCCATTCTTTCTCTGTAATGGGGACTGCAGCGTGGGTCTGTGTGTGGTGGGGGGAAGGGCGGCTTTGAGGAGAGCCGAAGCCTGGTCACAGGGGGGCTGGTGCTTGGGCCTGGGGTGTCTGGGCAGAGGGAGAAGGGGCTACGGGCCAGGGCCCTCCCCAGCCCTAGCTCAGTCTCAGAATCAGAGCAGCTTCTCAGCCTCCCAGAGCTGAGGGTGAGAGAAGGTGCTGGGAATGAGGGGTCCAGGGACAGGACATGGCTGAGGTTAGAGATCAGGGGCCTTGTCCCCATCCTGCGTCAAGGGCACCCTAGCCCCTGCCCAGTGGACACCTTCTAAAACATAAATCGCCTTTGTAACTCCTTGGCTCAAAGCTCTTCCATCTCTCCCCACTGCCCTTAGAAAGAAGCAAGGTTCCTTCAAGGCCCCTCACCAGCCTGCCTGACCTCTGATGACCTCTTCAACTATGCCTTTTGCTCCTATCCCCAAGTGCTCCTTATCAATAGTCTAATCTTCCCTACCTGGCACCTGTGTGTCCCATCCTGTGTGTCCTACCCTGTGCTAACCCTGACATTGCCCTATGTCTGAGGATATCACCGTTACTCTCATTTTAAAGATAAGGAAATGGAGACTCAGAAAGGTTTAGTCACCTGCCAGAGGTCACACAGCAGGGCTGGGACTCTATCTAGTGCCCAAGCCTATCCTTAACTACCAAGGTACAGATGGAACTGGCCAAGCTCTCTCAGGTCTCTAAGCCCATGTATTCCCCTGAAACACCGCCTCCTGCATTTTTCCACTGGCAAACTCCTCAACCTTAAAACCTACTTAATATCACTTTCCAACTAACTCCTTCCATGTTCAGCCTCTCAAAGGAGAGACTTCCCCAAGCCCCAGCCAAGCCCGCCTCTCAGCTCTGACCTCTGGGTTTGTCACTGTCTGTGTCAGTGCCTGTCCCCTCCACTTTATGCCTCCTGCCCCCAAACTGAGAGCTCCAGCTGCACTGTGGATCCTACAGAGTGGGGACGGCAGCCCTGGAAACTGAGGTGAGTCAAAGATCCTGGGACGTGGACTAGTCTTGCCTGGGGTATTGAGCAACCTGGACCACAGCTGTTCTGTGTGACTCTGAGCAGGGTCTGTGTCTCTGGACTCAGTTTGTCCATCTGTAAAACAGTAGGGTCAGCCTGGAGACATCTGATACTCCGGGACTCTGAGGGCCAGGCTTCAGCTGGAACCTCACACCTTGTGACTACTATGTTTGTGACTTTTGTGATGTGTGTGTGGCCCCTCCCCGTGAGGGTGGGTTGTGTCACAAGGCCAGTATAGATGCCTGGCCCAGCCTGGTTCCACATGGAGGCGGTAAACTGGGCTGGGAGGTCCTGGCAGGGCTCTGAAGTGTCTCAGATCAGGGCTGGAATCTCAGCTCTGCCACTCACCTGCTATGGGTGACCTCAGGCAAGCTTCCTGGCCTCAATGAGCCTCAGCTTCATCTGTAGAATGGAGCAATAATAATACCACCACCCCAGGCTTGATTTGCTGTGAATTACAGGTGAGGTGCACAGGGCCGGGCCCAGAGCATATGCTCCAAAGTTCATCCATTGTTCATCAGTGCAAAAAATGTTGGCTGCCATGTCCCTGCTGCAGGAGCTCAGTCTAGACAGACAACCGGCTAACTCACAGAGACTGGGCGGAGCAAAGGGGCCTGCATGGTTTCCAGGCCCGACTCCAAGACTTTAGGACAGTGATACATAGGTGGGAGCAGTTCCTGAGGACAGATGGGCAGGGTGTGGGTGGGGGCTCAGAGGAAGGCTGGAGGTGGGCAGAGCTTCCTGGATGAAGCAGGTGGTACAGGTGAGGAGGCCACCAGGTCAGGGGCCTAGGAGGGGGCAGGCCAGGTTCAGCTGCCCCAAGTCCCCCTGTGCCAGATCAAAGTCCCTCCTGGTTTCCCACTTCCAGGGTGTGGGCGGAGCCTCAGTTTCCTCCTCTGTGAGATGTGGAAACAGCCCCTGACTGTGCCAGGGGTGGGCCGGCCAGGGCAGAGTGGCCCTGTGGCCTCTGCACCTGGACATGAGGACAGCTCCAGCAGGCTGAGTCCCAGGGGGAGCACGAGGACTTTGGCGAGCTGTCTGCTGTGACCAGGGTGGTGGGGACTGTGGCCCTCACAGCACCCCGGGGAGAGGAAGGGACAGACAATGCAAGAGAGGAGACCAGGCACACCACCGAGCCTACCCGATCCGGACCGCAGGTGGCGCCACGAGGCTGCGGTTGGGGCTCCCTGGCGGCTCCAGTGGCCCGGCCTTTGCGCGGCGCGGGCCGGGGCGCAAGGGGCGCGGGCACCGCTCCCGGGTGTCCTGGCCGTTCCGGGTCCCGCGTGTCCGTCACCTTCACTGTCGGCCGGTCAGTCGGCAGAGACACTCGCGCGCGTTTGGGGCCCCAGGGTTCGCCCCTGAGGCCAAGGCCCAGGCCCAGATGGACACGCGGACATGGGACAGGCGGACCTTCGAGCGCCCGGAGGAGGACCCTCCTCCTCCTCCTCAACACACGGTCCCCGCAGCTGCCACCGCAGGGCCTTGGCGACGAAGGCTGCGGAAACGCGGGCCGCGCACCCTCGGGCCCCTGGGCCGGCGGGGCGGCGGAGGGTGCCCTGTGCGCCCGGTGCGGGTGCGGCGGGTGCGCGCGGCCGCGCGGCCCTGTGTGTCCCAGCGCAGGTCCACTCGCGTCTTGAGAGTGGCCACGGGTGGGAACAGGGACGTGTTTGGGGGCTTGTGTGGCGGCGGGGAGACCTCGGGTGCGCAAGGGTGTGAGGGGGTCAGTGCTGGCCCAGGTGCCGGGCTGGGCTGGGCTGGGCTGGGGACTCTTCCTTTGCTCCCGCCCCTCCTGCCCTGCAGCCGGTGGTGGGATGAGCAGGGAGGGTGCCAGGCTGGGAGGTGCTGGCACGAGGCAGTGGGCAGGGCAGGCAGGGAGATATGTGGATATGTGGGTGTCTCTTCCTCCCCATCAACTTTCCACCTCAGGCCCTCTGGGCTCCTTCACCAAGGGAAGACTCCAATGGGAGAGGCGGCAATTCCTAGTAGAAGGAAATTGGTGTGTGTGTGTGTGTGTGTGTGTGTGTGTGTGTGTGTGTGTGTGTGTGTGTGTGTCCGGCATCCTCTTGAACCTGCACCAGGAAGCCCTTTGGTCTCCGGGGCTTTCCTGCTTCCAGGCCTAAGGGACCTGGGGCCCACTTGAGGGGTGGGGATGGGACTGACTTGCTCTAAACCAGCAACAGAAGAGAGGGCCATGGAGATGCTGAACTGTCTGTATCTGGAGGTTTTCTAGCCTGGGGACTTTTAGGTCCTTTCTAGCTCTTTCCAGAATCCATACATTACATAAACAACTGCCCTTAGCTGGCTCTGCCCTGGGAGGGGTGGGGGACCGGAGAGGGGCTTTAGAGAGAAGTGAAGCCCCATATGGGTCAGGTGTGCCCCAGCCAGCAGAGCAGGTAGGACGAGTCTTTGTGGCTGCACATGGGTGAGGGATGTGATCAGAGGAGGTGGGGAGGGAGTGGCCTTGCAGGAGCCAGAGCTTGGGGGCCCTCAACTCCAGAAAATAGAAACTTTGGACTTTCTCCCACAAGGACGAGAAGAATCTACCCCGCCTTCCAACAGTTTGTCCTACCACTACCCCAACACACGCGCGCGCGCGCGCCCACACACACACACACACACGGGGAATGCTGTGTGTGATCTGGGCGGGTTGCTTAACCTCTCTGAGCTGTTTGTAAAACAGGCCTTGTGGTAACTTGATTTAATGTCCTACATGCCTTCCTCCTTCCTTTCTGGTAGCAAACCCCGCACCCACCACCAAGTCCAGGGAAGGAGGTCCCATCCAGGCCTGGCAGGTCACAGTTCCCCATCCTGGTGCTGTGATTGGCTCAGAGATGGGCATGTGACCCCTTCTTGCTGGAAGGGCTGTGGGAACAGTCACATGCTTTCCACAAATCCCTGATTGACTTCAGCTGGCTTGGATTTTCACTATTCTGCCACCGGGAAAGTCCCGAGCGGTTCAGGAATAGACAGTGCTTCCTGTGTGGCAGGTTTGATGAGGCCGTGTGTGTGTGTGTGTGTGTGTGTGCGTGTGCGTGCACGTGCCGTTCCCAACGGGAGCCACTGCGACCGGGAAAGAGCTGAGGTCGGAGTCAAACAGACCTTGGGGCCACGTACCTGTGGCTTCTCCCTGAGTGACCCTGGACAAGTCATTGCCCTGCTCTGAGCCCTGGTTTCCTTATGTGTAACATGGGGCATGGGTGCGCCTGGGAATCCATCAGTGGCTGTTGTCGTATCGTGGGGTCTCCTGCCCATCCCCCTCCTCACCCCTTCTCTCTCTGCCTACCCACTGCCTCTTCGTGTTCCCACAGCCTTCAGTTTCCTCCTCTCTTATCCACTCCCCACAGGACATCCAGGGGGCTCTTAAACCCAAGCATGACCAAGGGCCTCCCTGGCTTAAAACCCAAACATGACTCCTTACTGCTGCTGGACCAAGTCCTGAGTCCCTCATCTACCTTCACCGTCCCTCTCGCTGCCCCATCCTTACGTGCTGGGTGAACTGGCTTCTCCTGGGCCCTGAATCCCTGAAGGCCAGGTTGGCGCCCGGGCCCGGGGTTTGAATCAGGACTCCCCTCCCCGCCTGCATACCCAGGGCAAACCCCACCCTCTTTGCCTCAGCTCCCTAAGCTTCCCTTCTACAGGATGATAAGGACCCGTCTCGCAGGGGGTGGGCACCATAGAGCTGGTGCCCAGAGAGGGCCAGACCCTCGTGAGCCATGGTTTTATCCTCGGTACCTGTTCAAGGCCGTCCCATCCAGCCCCTTAACCCCGCTCTCCAGGGGGCCCTCACCAGTCCCACTCCAGACTAGCCACCCCTCTTCTCTCAGCCCTGGGGCCTTTCTTCCCATGAGTGTGGAAGGACCAAAGTCTTTGGAGTGGGGCTGTCGTCACCCACTGGGGCTGCCTGTGTCTCCAACAACCCTCCCCAGGCACTCCGACCCAGGTGGGTGCCACACCCGGCCATGGGGAGAGCCCCGGGAGGGACCTGGACAATAAAGGCATCATTTTGCTGATGAAGGAACATCTATCTAGTCTAAGAAAAAGTCTTATGAGAGTTTGAACCAAACTGATGACGATAGCCAGGAAACAAAATCGCTGGATGGAGAAAATGCCCGGGAGAATGGCAGTTTTGTAGTTTGTTTATACTTGAGACTAAAAGGAGGAGGCGTAAGGAGGGTTACGAGAAGTTCAGGGGGGTAGATTAAGAGGGAGGGAGACAGCAAAGGGGGGACCTCTGGGATTGGATACAAAATACAACGAAGAGACACATACTTGTTTTACGTTGGTGGGCACAGGCTAGTTAATAATGAACATAATTTATAGCACAGAGATGGTATTTGGGCAAGGAGATAGCAATGAGGGGCTCTGTGGCCTGTGATCTGGTGGGAGGCTGTGCCCGGAGGGGTCTGGAAAAAAGGGATTACTCTGACATTGCAAAGGTCTGTTATCACAGATGCAAAAAGATGACAGACAGGCTCACTTCAGGTAAAGATTAACCTTTGTCAGGGAAACTACAGGCCTAGGACGTGACTGTCCCCCATCACCCACTTCCAGTCAGGAATTTTTGTGTTCAGATCACCCTATGTGGACTCCGAGTTTGTAAGGCAGGCCCGCTGGCCTCCTCTGAGCTCGTCAGGTTTAGCATGAGGCCCCTTTTCATCCACAATTTTCAGATAATTGCAACGATCCAGAAAAACTCTGGACAAAGGGAGGAAGACATCTGAGTCCTGAGTGAGGCACAATTTGACCCGAGCACACCAGCTCGGGCAGGGAGGTGAGCACCATGCCAGCTGGAGAGAGGAAACTCGATTACAGGGCCGTGGTGAACGAAATTCTTTCCAAATGCTTGTTTTCATTGTTTTTGTCGCCCAGGTTGGGAAAAAAAAAAAAGTACTTTCTTCCCATCTTCGGAGGACAAGAGAATGGCTATTCACCACCTACCTGGCTCTTGTCCTGTCTGTGATCCCGAGGCGCCAACTGTCAGATGCTGCGGCTTCTAGAGAGTTATGAAGGGAGGTGACGGGAGGGGCACAAGCCCCCACACCCTTCCGTGGAGCCTGCCCCTCGCTGGTCCGTCTCCACCCTCCATCAAATCCGAGCTTCTTGGGGCAGGTCTGGCTCTTTCCCTGGCCCCTGGCCCCTGGCCCCTGGCAGGTCTGGGCACAGAGGACAGATGTAGGGAGGGTTTGGGGGACGCTGAAGGCTGAGGGCCGGTGCTTCTCCCATGTTGAGCCGTCCGCTGCTGGCCGGGGTCCATGCTGAGCGTCACCGGCCCTATTGAGCATCCAGGGGGCCCCGAGGCTACCGAGGGCTGGCCTCTGGTTACCCATCAGTTGATGTCAAGGAGTTCAAGAGCTCTTAGCAGGGCCTGGTCTCCACTGGGGGTGCTGGAGCTGGGACCTCAAGGGTGAGAGGATGAGGGGCCCAAAGGGGCAGTTTAGACAGAGGGACCAGCCAGGCGCAGGTCCTGAAGCAGGAAGGGTGTCATTTTTATTGTTGTTGTTAATCTTCACCCGAGGATATTTTTTTCCATTGATTTTTAGGGAGAGTAGGAGAGAGGTGGGGAGGGGGAGAGAGAGAGAGGAGAGAGAGAGAGAGAAACATCCATGTGAGACACATCAATTGGTTGCCTCCCACATGGCCCCAGCTGGGCCCGGGGGTCAAACCTGCAACCCAGGACATGCCCTTGATCGGAGTGGAAGGGCTGACGCTCTAACCACTGAGCCTCCACCGCCAGGCAGGATGTCATTTTTTGAGGACAGGAAGGCAAGCCATGGCTAGAGGGAGTGAGTGGTGGGGACTGAGGCAGGTGAGGCCTGCAGAAGACAGCATGCAGAACCCCAGGCCACAGGAAGGAATTTGGGCTTTGTCCTCAGGGACAGGAAGGGACTAGGGAAGAAAAGAGGGCCGGGCCAGGTGGGTTTTCCCAGGCCCCAGGCTCCCTGGTGTCTTGATCAGGAGAACAGACGTGGATTCGAGGCCTGCTGGTCCCCACAGCATGGGCCAGTGGGGGGAGCCTGGATCTGGTCCAGGGGAGGCAGAGTGTGGTGGGCAAAGAGCATTGCCTCTGGAGTCAAAGAGACCTGGGTTCAAATTCTGACTCTCCCACGTATTGGCTCTACGTTGGGCAACTGGGCCTCTCTGAGCCTCAGTCTCGTCATCTGTAAAGTGGGAATTAATTGTAATTCCTACCTCCGTGTAGGGTTGTTGGAAAGACTGAAATTAGAGGACATGTGAGAAGTACTTGGCATGGCACACAGTAAGTGCTCAATAAATTTGGATTATTATTATTATTATTAATTACTATTTTACATCTTGGATATACCAGTCAATGTTCTACCTCCAGACCTTTGAAATGTTATTTCCTTCACCCAGAATGTCCTGGTCCCGCTGGTGTACCTTTCTCTTCCTTCAATGCCTGTGTCAGGGGTCTTCTCTGGAAGCCCCTCTGAGCTCACCCCAGCACCCACCTGACTTGATTTGCTCCATTGGGTGCCACCCATGCCCGGTGGACCCTCTTCACAGCAGTTACTCCCCAATGGCTGTCTCCCTCTCCTAGATGGGCCACAAAGGGTGCTGGGTCTGACTTTTCTCTGTGTCGCCAGGGCCCAGCCAGAGGCCCTAGGACCCCACTTTCAGCCCCCAGACCATGCTTTCTGGGTCCCCACTTGAATTCCAGATCTCTTCCCTCTCAGATGAGCAGGGCCTGGGCCGGGCTCAGCAACACAAGGGCCAGGAAGTGGGGTGTGAGCGGCCAGACAGCTAAGGGGGGGCAGCCAGATCCGCACTGGCCTGGGCCGGGCAGGGCCGGGAGTGAGGCTGGCCTGGAGGCCCAAGGTGGCTCAGGTACCTGTGGTGGAGGCAGCTGGAGCCAAGCCCACGTGAGACGTGTGGCCGTCGTTGCCTAGGGCACCCTTGAGCACGAATATGGGTAATGAGGGTACCGGAAATGTGGGGACCTCCCGGGGGGTGAAGGCCCAGGCAGGCAGGTGGCTGGGCCCGGGCGTGGGCAGTCCAGCCAGGCCCCGCAATCCGGCCGCTTCCAGGCCCTTGTCCTCAGCCTGAATGGGAGACCAGGGGCCTGGCCTTGGGTTCCAGAGGAGAGGAGGGATTTTACGGCCACCGCGAGGGGAAGCGGGGGACAGGCAGGGGGTAGACGGCTTTCCCGGAATCCCAGATCGTGCTTTAATAATTTGTTTCAGAATTAATGTCCATTCACGCCGTCCTCACAGTTCCAGCTCATTGGAAGATTAAATAAAACCCCGCGCCCCTCCCCCAATCGGAGGGGCCCAGCCCTGCTCTTTCCGGCTGGGCTGGCTGCCTGGAGCTGGCGCAGGAAATAAATCTCTCGGAGAAAACCACTTTGCTCACACGATTTCAATCCAACAGGGCATAGTGGCCCCAGTCACTTCTTGTTTTATTTAGCTGATAATCTTTTATTGTATCAGGAGACCCTCGGAGGAGCCCGGCGCCTTACAGGCCCGAGGCCTCCCGAGCAGCCAGCGCCCTGCCCGGCCCTGGAGGGGCCACTGCGCTTCCCTCCCCGGGCCCATCCCGCGGTGGCGCCGGGGCCCCAGGAAGGGCCCGCAGGGGCTGCCCCGCCGGCTGCGGGGGCCGGGCCCACGGGGAGCAGGTGGCGATGCTCTTACTTGAGGGGTCAGGCTTGGGGGATCCATCAGGGTGCCCGGCAGCCGGCGAGGCCGCAGGCAGCAGTCCCACTGGGGCATCGTTCAGTCGTTCACCACACTCATTCCACAGACACACAGTGTGTGCCTCCCCTGTGCCAGACTCTGGGAAGAGGGGCGACCGGACAGTCAGACAGACAGGAAGGCAGACAGACCAGTGCCCTCGGAGTTGCAGCCCCTCCTCCCGGAGTGCGCCTCTGTCTTAGTGAACCGCCTGCCTGAACGGCCCTGCTCTCGGACCACTTTCTCCGGTTCCGGCACATTTTTTCCATTTGATTTTTATTTCCTTTGGGTTATCAAGTACAGACGCCAAGATATTAATGAATAATATTTAGCAATATCAGAAGCTGAGAGTGCTGTGAAAACAAGTGTTCGCCGCAGGGAGGGGCAGGATCGGGTGAAGGTGTGGAAACCCGGCCAGCTCGGGTCCGGAGAGAACACCAGGCGGCATAGGAGCTGAGGGTCTGCTCCAGCCAGGATTTATGACTTTCCCTATTATTCTTTCAGCCTCTCTACGCGTGCATCAGTTAATCTTGTTCCGAATTAGTAACTTTCCCACACCGACAAGTTCTTTGAGTTTATCAATCATATCTATCATAGCGCTCGTCGTTCAACCTTAGTGAGTATTTTGTATTCTCACGACGGTTCATGATAAATATTCTGTAAATAAAGACCTGGGTCTGACTTCTGGGACACATTTCTCGTTTTTAAATTTTCTAAAAGACTTTTTGTTTTGAAGTTAGTTATAGACTTACAGAAAGTTGCAAAAACGGTATGGAAGGTCCGGGGCACCTGCCCCCGAAGGTAAGACTTGCACAGCTCTGATGATACAGCGTCCAAACCAGGACGTTACACTGGCACCGCCCAGCCATGAAAACAGACTTTACACCCTCGCGTTTCTGTGTTCGTGTTTTCGCGAGGTATAATCTGTGTGGCTCAGACGCCTTTAACAATTACTTAATTTCCCTAACTGTTGAGTTGAGGTTTAACTTTCATGGCATAGGCTTCACTGAGTTTAAGTGTTGGCGTGTGACCACTGCCCGGATGACGCCACTCTGACCTCCGCGCCGCGGAGGAGGTTTGCCTGTTCTTGAACTTCATGTAACAGTCTGTGCTCCCCTGGGTCTGGCTTCCTTTGGAGGGTGAAGTGTGGGCAGTTCTCACGGGCACCTTTAGTCAGGGGTTAAGGTGGTTATTTCATGGCTGGCACGAACCACGGTGAGGAAATCGGCACTGATTCCTTTCATTCAGCAAATATCTGTGGGCCCTGTTTTGGGAGGAGCCCAAAGAATCTTGGTCGTGGGAAGGAATGGACAAGGCGTGGTGGGCAAGTTCACGATTGGATAGTTTGAGTCATTTCAGGGGTCTCCAGACAGGCAAGGTCCTTGTCTTCACAGGGCTGCCCCTATGTGAGCCCCAGACTCTGGGACCCTCTGGTGGGAGAGGGTGACACACTCCTCATTAGGGGCTGGAACGAGTCACCCTCCAGATCCATATGTTGAAGTCCAGCCCCTGAGCCTCACAGTGGGACTGTATTTGGAGACAGGGTCTTCAAAGAGGTAATTAAGTTAAATGTGGGGCCCTGATCCAATACGACTGGTGTCCTTGTGAGAAGAGGAACTTAGGACACACAGTGGAGCGACCATGTGAGGACACAGGGAGAAGACGCACATCTACAAGCCAAGGAGAGAGACTTCAGGATAAACCAGCCCTGCCGATACCTGCGTCTTGCACTTCCAGCCTCCAAAATGTGAGAAAATAATTTCTTTTTGTTTAAGCTACCGCTTTATGGTACTTTGTCATGACCGCCTGAGCAAATGAATACACTCTCCGGTGTATTAATCTGCCTCTGGGGAGTAAGGGGGACATGGTCTCCTGGGAGCTGATACCAGATCACACACAAGACACAGTTAAATTTGAATTTCAGATAAATAATTTTTCAGCATATACTGAATGGGACATACTATACTAAAAATATTTATTGTTTATTGCAATTCATTTGCTAGACCTGGTCGGCTGGCCTGAGCACTAAGGCAGTGGCTCCCACTGGGACAGGGGCTCAAGGACACACAGAGCAGTCCTTGTCCGGCAGGGGGTGGGCGCCCGAGGCTGCTTCCCGGGCCTGAGCCACTCTCCCCAACGGTCCGTCTCCCACACAAACATATTTATTGGGCTTGATGGCAAACAGATTATGCTTGTCCCAGGAAGGGCAGCTGGAAAGAGAAAACCTTGAAGTCCGGGAAGTAATGATGAGGGGAGTTAAATTAAAGTGCATAAAACCCTCCCGAGAGATAACGTCAGGGTGAGTTACAGGCCTGATAAGGGGCTGGGGGCTCGCGGACGGGGCTCGGAAAGGTCGCCCGGCGGCGGGGGGAGGACCAGGGATCATAAATATGGGGCAAGATGCCCAGCCGGGGTCGTGGGGGTGAAAATATTGGGGTCATTCCAAAAACAATTATCCTGCTTGGTTTGCTCTTCAGGTCTTGTAAATCTTTCACCTTTTATAAAAGATTTTGGTGGAAAGAAGCGCTTTGGAGGCTTTAACTGATTTTTGTGGCTGCTTCTTGTTGGTTCTGCTAAAAGAAAACATAAGACGAAGGGGAAAAGTAATTACCCAGCATCCTCGGGCACGGGGATGGGCCGAGGGCTTCTTCTTTGAGAATTTAGGCTGCCCTGGGTTTTCTCTCACTCCATTTGGAGCCTCATCACAATTTAACAATTAATTTGTTGTGTTTTCAAACCAGTCGCCGTGGAGGTTTCGGTACCCGGTGGACCCTGATCTGAGGGGCAGACGTGGCAGTCGTGTGGTGGCCGTCTCGACTAATGTGTAGTCTAGGAAGACATGTACCAAGGCTCCTGTGCCCACAGAGTGCTCCTGAAGCTGGAGAATGGGTCTAGGCTGAGCCCCAAGGACACTGCTCCGCTGCACCCCCTGCTTTGTCACTGTGTGTCCAAGGGGACCCTGGTTCAAGCTCTGGGCCTCTGTCCGTGTTCCAGGGCAGTGGTCAGCATCAGCAGGAGGCAATCATTCCTTCCACAAAAGTTTATTGAGGCCCTGGCTGGTGTGGCTCAGTTGGCTGGGCGTCGTCCCATGCGCAAAAAGGTGGCCGGTTCGATTTCCGTCAGGGCACATGCCCAGGGTTGTGGGCTCAATTCCCGGTAAGGGGAGTGCAGGAGGCAGCTGATTGATGTTTGGCTCTCACATTGATGTTTCTCTCTCTCTTGCTCTTTTCCTTCCTTTCACTCTAAAAGTCAATAAAAAATATTTTTCGAAGAGTTTACTGAGCATCTGTTACATGCCAGCCATTGTGTTGGGCCCGGATGCCTTAGGCCCAGCCAAGGTCTCATCTTTAAGGCGGCTGTTTCCTAGATTTCTCTATCCCTCTGAACATACACAGCCCCCAAATTGGCTCTACCTCAGAAATCTCTCATCTACTAGCTCATTTAATTCTCAAGGCCCTATAGAGAAGGGATTATTAGCCCATTTTACAGATGAGAAAACAGAGGCTCACAGAGGTGAAAACTGGCCTAGTGTCACACATAGGAAGTGAGGTAGAGGTGGAATTTCAACCCAGACTCCAGAGCTGTGTTCTTCCCAAGGTCCCAAGCCTCTCTGAAGAAAACGATGAAGGGTTAAGACTTTGGGAACTCGGTTGAAATTTCTGCCCTGCTTCCCACCTAGCTGTGTGACCTTGGGTGAGTCACTGAGCACTCTGAGCCTCACTCTCATCTGTGGAATGGGTGCAGTGCTATGGTCCTGCCAAAGGTGAGTGACAATCCAGCCCTCCAAGAAGGGGAATGTGGCTTGGACTCCGAGGGCCTGGCTCGGTTCCCATGGTGCTGCTGTCCCGAGGGCAGTGGCTTGTTCTGGGAACTCCTGTGCCCGCATCCATCATAGGCTTCTGCTCCTACAGTCGAAGCGCCATAGCTAAGATGATGCCTTCAGGGGGTCAAAGCCACCCATTTCTGTACCCTCCTGGATGCCCCATAAAGCAGTGGCTAACAGTCTGAGGGGCTGAGGTAGCTGTGTCAGCCCTGCGGGCTTCCTGGAGGAGGGGGTACTGAAGTCAGGCCAGCAGGTACAGCCCAGCTCAGGCATCTGCAGGGAGGCTGTGGATGTGATGGTGGTGAGCAGGGGCCCGGGGCCAGAGCCCTGTGCAGACCCTGCCTCCGCTGTGTGATCTTGGGGAAATGACTCAGCTCCCCAGCCTTGATTTCCTCATCTGTAAACCGGGATAAGTACAGAGCCTCAGTGTGATCCTTGGGTGGCCTTAGCCCAGTGTGGCCCAGAGGAAGATCCCCCGGTGGGTGCTGGCCTCCCAATACAGGCAGGGGGACTGTTCACTTTTTTCCTCCTTGCAAGAACTAGACTCTGGAAAATGCTCCTTGACCTGAAAAAGCCCCACTGGACGGCCCTGTGGGTCTGTTACAGACACGACTCTGCAAATCAGATGTGACAGGGCGATGTGTGCCGAGAGGGGGCCAGCTGTTCAGCTGCGGGGAAGGGGCTGCTTGGGGACCAAGTGCGGCCTCCGCAGAGCCCGCGGCGTCAGCCTCGCCGGGAGCACAGGGCGGGGACCTGCCGGGGAGCGAGGATGAGCGGCCGCTCGTGGAATGAACTCACATGCAAACAGTCACGCGCACACACACGTGTACACACATGTACACTCACGCGTACAACACACCCATGCACACACGCACACACACTTGTACACGGACATGCACATGCATGCACACACATGCAGACATATGCACACACATGCATGCGTGCACACACGTGCACACACACGTAGGCTCACAAACAAACATGTGCACACACTCATACACACTCTCACTCCACTACTCCTGGGGGCATTGAGGTAGAAGCGAGACCTCCCCCTCCTTTGTGCCCTCGGACCCTCGGGGACGGAGTCAGGAGCAGGTGTGAGTCCCACGAACCCCGTCCTCGCTGGACGGGGCGCCTTCCCCCTTGGAGCCTTGCTCCCGCCGGATGCCTGTTGGCTCCTGCTTCTCCGTGACTTTGAGGGAAAAGGGCCCTTAGCACAGCGGTTGGCACATACTGACTGCTGAAGAGGCCCATCGATTTTAGCTGCCCTCCGCCCCTTCCTGCCCTGGCAACTGGGGCCCCCTCCCCTGAGCCCTGTGGCCCTGGAGGGGCTGCCAATCGCATTAACCCCACCCCGGCCGCAGGGACCGGCCCAGGGAGTCATGTGACCCAGCCAGGCCAACCAGAGACCTGGCCTGGGCCGTGCACATGGTACTTAGGAGGGAAGTCCCCCCTGAGGCTCCGGAGACTTGTCCAGGCCCCTCTTGCCGAGTGGGGGATGCTCTTTTCAGGAGGAGGGAATGATCCCAGGAAAGGGGCAGTGGAGCTGAGGGTGATCAAGGTGCCACAGGGTGGCTGCTGGATTCCTGTCCACCAGCGACACTTGCATTGACAAAAGGCTGGGCTCGGTGTTGGGAGGTGTGCGTCAGCTGGGAGCTGCTCTGTGACAGCTCCGTCCCCAAGGGCCCCTCATAGCATCCTAGGCAGGGCGAGGTAAATGCTCCCCCAAACCCCTCCTTTCCCAACATGGATAGGAAAAACCAGCCATCGGGGAGCAGCCGCCAGGAGCCCTCTTTCCATAGTCAGTGGAGGGTTACTGGGCAATGATGAAGACAACCCTTCGGCAGGGTCTTTGCAGTCGCCGAGCTCTCAGCCCCTGTGGAACCACAGCCACGGGCCTGCGGCGAGGCCCCCGGAGCCCAGAGGGAGGCTGAGGAGCCATCTCTTGCTCACACATCACCCATGGCGGGGGTGGCACTTGCCCGGCACTCTCCCTCCTCCTGCTTGGAGAGCTCCTCTTGGGATCCTTGCCTCAGAATCTGTTGTCCGCAGGCACCCACCAGCTTGCCATCCTCTAGTAAGATCCATCAGAGCCAGGTTGAGCTTTACCCAGGAGTGTTTTCAGCCCCCAGCTGTGAACAGGTAGGCGGGGAGGACGTGTCTGCTCACAGTCTCCAGCGCAGCAGCTCCCGTTTCAGACATCTGAGCCCTAGACAAAGTCTCTGCCCCGTGGACCGTGAGTTCCCCCAAAGAGGCTCTGAGTCAGGTCATTTCTGTGCCTTCAGGGCCCGGCTGATCATGGCACGGGCTAGGCATTAGTGGACACTGTTGAATGACTGCTGAGTGCTTACATTCCTCCAGAGTCAGGGAACTCACTCCCCATCAGGAAACTGTTCTCATCTTCTTAGTGGCCACCTGGGAGGGATTCCTTGGGCTTCTGGGGCAGGCTCGAGAGGGGTCCCTACTGGTTCTCTCCAGCATGTCACACCAGCAGCAGCTCCCCCCCCCCCCCCCCCCCGTATGCCTTCCTCTTGCTGGGATGGAGATGCTCGTTGTAAATCTAAGTTAACAGGCCTGCTGCTTTAGTCACAGACTCTGGTCAGAGCCCCAACTGTGGCTCTTTGTCAATCAGTGCATTATATCATCCCCCAAAGTGATTAGGAAGCAGAGCTGTCCATCTCCCTGAATCTCACGTCTCCACATTGTAAATTTCTCATTCCAGTTAATGATCGCTTGGCTAGACGGCCGAACAAGCTCTCTGCTAAGCATCATGTGTTCACAACTCCTACTGTGCTGGGTCCTTTGCTGCGTGACCTCGCCGGTTCTCCCAGCAGCCCCACCAGGAAGGCTTGATTATTTCTACCCCTATTTCACAGGTGGGCTCTCAGACATTGGGGGTTCACTCAAGTACCCAAGCATGGTGACTCACGCAGGGGGTGTGGGCCCAGGTCAGTGCAGCCCAGAGCCCAGAGTTTGAGGCCTGTGGGCAGGCCCCAGACCTTGGCCTTGAGAACCCAGGGGGCATGAAGCCCCCACCCCACTTTCCCCCAAAGGCTGCCCTGAACCCCTCCTTGCCATTTTCAGAGGCTTCTCCTGGCTGCTCTTGGCCAAGCCTCAGGGAGAGAACTAATGGGAGGCTGCAGCCCATGGACCAATCGTGGGGCTTTGCAAAGACACCTTTGACTTTGCCAAGTCCCCGCATCGCTGGGTGACAGAGGTCTCACTCCGGGAAGTGGAGCGGAGTACAGATCAGTCACAGTGATACATTCTTGCTCTCACATGTCATCACTCTGGATCCATTAGCAAGGCCAGCCAGTCACCAGGGAGGTCCCCTCCTCTTTGGAGTTGATAACCTGCTCATGAACTCTGATCGCGGCCCCACTTTTGGAAACAGGCGTAGAAAGCATGCCGAGGCCACTTGCCAGCAAGCGGCAGAACTAGGATCTGAACTGGCAGCCTGGCAGCACCTGGGCTCTGGGCCTCCAGGCCATCCCAGTTCCTCCAGCCTGGGCTGCTGCTGTGCTGAAACCCCATGGTACCCCAGCCAAGGCCCCAGCCCCAGCCACTCCTTCCTGTAAGGAAACTGAGACTTCTGACACCTCCCCAGGATCCCAGGGTTTGGCTCAGACACTCCCCAGCCCAGAGGAGCAACTCCCAAGATGAGGTGGGCATGAAGGTTTGGGGGTAACCTTGATTCTAGAACTTTCTCTACTAATTTACAGCCTCCCTCAGCCCTTTTCTCCAACGCTTATCAGCTAAGCCCTTACAAGAGTCAAGGGCTTGAAGAATGCTAAAAATTTAATGTATGTTAAAAGGGTATTAAATTCTAAAGTAAAATTTACATGGAAATATGACATTAAAATATTTTTAGCTTTCAGGAAGCTGGGGGCTGGAATGCTATAATATAGACAAATTTTATCATTTTAAAAAGAATTAGCTTCGCAGTATTTCTTACATATTCAGTCAATGCATAAAGATGTGAGCTGCCTGGGGCTACTGGGCTGAGGCAGACGGGTGCCCGTGAAAGCCGATGGTGGGGCCCTAGGGGGAGAGTGAAGGCCCCCAGCTGGATCCCAGGGCTTCCCTGGGGGTGCTGGGGCTGCCCCTTGAGCCCTGAGGTCCTGCTGGCAGGGAGAGGCCTTGGCCTGTGTGTTCCAGTGGGTATGTGACTGGGCACCTTTGTCTCCATGGATACCTGTTACTGGTCCCCTACTGTGCGTGGGTCTATGGCATCATCTTCTTTACAACTCATGCAACTCCCTGAGGAAGGTGGGATTTTGTCCCAGTTGAGCAGATGAGAAAATGGCTGAGAGAGGTTGAGTCATGGGTCCAAGGTCACACAGCAGGGAGGCAGATTTTCATTCCCTCTGCAGATTCTCAGCTCAGTCTTGAGGCTCCTTGAGCCTTCACCCCCTTGCCTGCCCCCCTGTAGCTGGTTCCCTGTGGCTGGAGCAGGGCTTCCTTGGATCCCAGCCCTGGCCTGCCCACCACTCGCATTATAGCTCTGGCTCTCCTTTCTCCTCACAGCAAAAGAATTAGGAGGGGGGCCAACGGGAGAACCCAGGGGGCCCTAACCCAACTGCTCCTCCTCCAGTTTCCCTCTGCTCCAGGCAGCGTCAGAGCAGAGAGCCAAAGAGGTTCCTCCATCTGCCTGCGCTGTGACCCTGGGACACAGCAAGTGACCAGCCTGTCTGCAAAGCTCAGTGGTGCCAGAGGTCAGGGTGGAGGGAGAGCCTGGCACTTGGTGGCCTGTTTTCTCCTTGTCACAGCCATCCCAGGGAACCTGAAGTGGGAGCTAAGCACAGTGCCAGCCCAGCCGTGCCCCTGAACCCTCACCATGGACATGAGCTCTCTCACTATCTCCATTTTACAGATGGGAAAACTGAGGCTCTGAGAGATTAAAGTTTTCCTCAATCACCCAGCTAGACAAGGGCAGGGCTGGGATTCCTACCCAGGGCTGTGACTTCAGGCCACCGCTGTGTTCTGGTCGCCCAGAGGCCCCTCTGCACACTGACAACCGAGAACCCTGCAGGCAGCCCTCGCCACCAGGCTGTCCACACCCCTGGGGCCAGGACACAGCGAGGAGAGTGGCTCAGGCTGAAGCCAGCTCGGGCCCCAGGAGACTCCCCGCCAGGGCCGGGGGCCGGGCTGGCGGAAATGACCGCTCGCAGCCTGGCGGGCACCTCCGGGAGGTCACTCATTGGCAGTTAAAAATCTATTGTGACTTGTCAGAAAAATGAATAAATGGGCACATTATTTTTTCATTCCAGACCTCAGCATCTGTTTGTCTAATCAGGGAGGAGAGTGGGGAGTCGGCGAGGGCTGCCGTGTGCGTTTTATGTAAGTTTTCCTCTGTCGGAGGAGTTTAAATGGGTAATGAACAGGCCGGGTGATTTGAAATATAATCCCATTACGCTGACGAGATTACGGGGCTTCGAGACTTCACAAATCACTCTTAGGGCTTTTACAGCAAACACCACCCTACTGGGACTTTGCTTTAAGCAGAGGTTTGGTGGGAACACACGACAGGCTTAACCCTTCCCGCTCCGTGGCTGCTTTCCAAACACAGGGTCCTCCCAGTGGTGCCTCGGTGGGGCCTTCAGGACCTGGGCCACCGGGTCAGCTCGTGGGGGCAGGTGGGAGGTGGCAGAGCTGACTGGCCACTTCCCAGCTGCATGGCCTCAGTGAGGGGCTTTCTCTTTGCCTGTTTCCTCAACCGTAAAACGAGGGTTAGGTGGACATGAGGTTGGACTGGGAAAACGGCTAGTAAAACACTAACTAGCCTTTCTCAAGGGCTTAAGAGGCGGGGCAGGCACTGGTACAGGACCTGCAAGTCACACCCTGCTGTCCCCTTGAAGTAGGTGTCACCATGTGACTAATTTTGGCCAATGAAACGTGAGTGGAAGTGGGAAGTGACGTGTCACTTTTGAACCATAGTATGACATTTTTACTGCTGACTTTCTAGCCCTCTGTCCCCACCCCAGCCTTTGTGGAAGCCCGAGGATGGCCAGATCCACGGCTGACTGTGTGTGAAGAGAAATGTTAAGCCACTGAGGCCTTGGGGCTGTTTGTTGCTGCAGCAGAGCCCGGCCCACCTGACTAGCAAACTCATGCAGTCCTCACAACACCACTTTGAAGTAGGTATTATGGTCCCTATTTTTCAGAAGCAGCAGCTGAGGCTCAAAGAAGTAAAGTAGCTCATCCAAGCACACACCAACCGGGAGACAGAGCCGGGCTTTGAGCACCATCTGCCCGACTCCAGGGTCTGCTTCTGAAGAGGGACCTCGATGTTTGTTTTACAAAATCAGTTGAAGAAGGGTGGGGGGATAGAGGCCCAGAGGGTGGCTCTGGGACTAGGTGTAGGCCCATGGTACCATGCCCCCTAATCAAGCTGTTTGTCCCTGAGGCAGAGGGCTAAGGCCTGGCTCCCCTGTGCCTCCTTCCTGGGCACTGAGGAAGCTGCTCTTGGCATCTGCCACGGGCAGCTTTTTGGGGCTCTGAAACTTGAGGGGCCAGCTCGGCACAGCGGGGTCCCCTAGAGAGAGGGTACTACTGGGGAGCACATGCCATCCAGGGAGCTGGATTAAGTGAGATGACAGATGTCAATGTTATGCTGCCTCTTATCATGTTTATATGCCAGGCACTGTGCACGTATCGTCTCGTTCAATCTTGATTCCAGTATCGTCTCACTCGATCTTGTTTCCGGCCTGGAGAAGTGGGCATTTTCATCCCATTTTAGACACAGACACTGAGGCACAGAGAAGTTAACCACTTACCTAGGGGTGTGAGGCTGGTGAGGAGAGGAGCTGGGACTGGATGCAGCCACGGAGCCTGCGCACCAGGGATGGCTGCGGGCCTTACACGGCTCACGCGCACTTATTAAGGGCCAACGCACAGCCTGCCTGGCCCGCAGCAGGCCCTCAGACCACGGGGCTGTTCTCAGTGGCCAGCTGGGCCCGGGCTCCGGGGACCCCTGCCCAGCCTTGCCAGGCTACCCACAGGGGGGTTGCGAGTTATCATCACGTCGGGGGGTGGGGCGGCGGGTCACGCTGGAGCCAGGTCAGGAGAAGCTGCTGGAAAGGGGAAGTGGGGCCTGTCAGGTCACTCGGGGTGCTGAGCTCCTGCTTTGAAAAGCCTGTCCTGGGTGGTTACAGTGGCCCCTTAAATTACCCCTTCAGTGGACATGCTTTACGTAAACTGCATGTGCTGTAACTCATACGAGAAGGGTGTTGATTCTTTAACTGAAGGAGGCGATGATTTCAATGTCCCCTGTCAGTGAAGAGGGTCTCCCTGTCCTGCTCAGTACTGAGGAGGCCCCGGTGCATTTCACAGACGTTCGGCACCACATCCGCTGCCATCCGGAGCGACTCGCCGCAGAGTCCCCCGCCTTCAGAATAACATCCTCGGGACTTCAAAATTCAAAGCAATATGCAGAAGATGGTATTTACAGGACTTTTATTTTAATACTGAATATGTCACAGGATTTAATAACCAAATTGGTCATTTACATTTTTCAAAGATATCTAAATATAAAATTGCTAAAAATGCAAATACAGATAGCAAGCTACAAATGAGAATTCTTTTCTTATTTCTAGGTGGGCAGGGACGGAAGACATTAGAAAAGGCTGCTTCTGTTGGCTGAACAAAGATCAGAATGAAAAAGGAATTCATTAAAATGACCGCGAAGAGAAATACACTCGGCTTTGAGATGCAGGTTTTCGTCACATCTCTTCCTGTACGACGACTTAAAAACAGTTTGAAATGCAGATCCTCAGTGAAACACCTGGCCCCCGACCCTGGGGCGAGCCCCGCGAGAGGACTTCACCCTGGGGGGACCCTGAGGCTGGTGAGGACCGTAGAGGCATCTGTGTGGCCAGAGGTGTGGCGTCGGAGGACGCCAGTCGTGCTCGCGAGGAGGCCGGCCTCCCTGTGCCCTGCTCACTGTCCCTGGTGCAGTGAAAAGCAGCAGCTGCCAGCCGGCCGCACACGAAGGCTGGCGCCGAGGAAAGGAAGAAAGGGGACTGAGGCCCTTCCAGGCGAGCAGAGCGAGACGCGCCCAGGAGAAACCCACATGCAGGCCTGGTCGCTCGTTCAAATGGACACTTGCTACTTAAGAACGGAAAAGACCACTTCCGGCTGGAGCTGAGCATGACCGTGACCTGAAGACCAGCTGCCACCCCCTTCTCCCGGGGCGCGTCCTCTCCACGCCGCTGAGATCAGGGTGCTGGGACGAGCGGGGGAGGCTTCTGAAGGGGGAAATGGCGCAGCCTCGGACACACACCACTAGCTCCCCTTCCTAACCTTAGTAAGACACTGTCCTCAAAGCATCGCGCTCATTTAAACAAATGGCGTAGTTAAAACTATTGACTAAGCCCTAAACATTTCTTCTGAGAAATCGAGCCATAGCTTTTCCAATCTGCCTGTTCAATATGGGAACAGATTTTAAAGTGAGTAACACAATCAATCCTCTGCCCCAAAGAATGGCCCGTCATACCAACCATGATAAGGAGCACACCTGTTTATTAAAAGGAAAAAGAAATGTACATTTTTGTTCGTTTAAGAAATTTGATCAAGTTGCAAGGAAATGTCTGGGCATGGCTATGTACATCCTCGGGCGGGCGGTCAGGCAGTGACGATGGCTGGGCAGCACGTGGCTCCTCTCGGCGTCTGGCCCTGGGCACTAATTAAAGCCGCTGCTACTCAGGCTTCAGTCCCATGGAAATGTCCCCAGCTCTGTCCTAAGGGGTGCCATCCCTTTCCCAGGAGCCCACCAGCCCTGTCCCTGGGAGCCAGGGGCTGGCCTCCCCCGAGGACTGCAGGACACAGGGGGGGCTCTAGGCCACCTGGCCCTGGCAGACAGGCTCTGAGCTATGGCAACAGATTGAGGCTGGAGGCCAGTGTCATTGCTGCCCTGATTTCTTCTCCTTCTGGAAGCTGAAGCTTGTACGTCTGTTCAGTTTTCTTTGTTTCTGAGCAAAATAGTCAGCCCGTGCAGTGCTTGCTCGTGATTCTAGGATGTAGTTAACCTAGAAAGCAAGAGGACACAGTGGTCACTTGCCAACAGCCATGCTCTGCTCGCCCAGGGCGACAAAGGGCATCTGGGCTGGGTGCCCTCAGGGCGAGGCGCTCTCCCGGGCTTGGAGCCCAGTGGTCACAGCAACCTGGCAGGCTGGACGTCCTGGCTCTGCTCCTCGCCTGCTGTGCAGCTCTGGGCTCACACGTAACTTCCCTGAGCCCCCTTTCCTCGTCAGAAAGATGAGAACACCGTTGGAATGAAAACCAAACCAAACCAAACCAAGGATCTCTATTCAGTCTCCCACCAGCAGGTAGATCTTTCAACTACGGTATTTCATTTAATGCTCACAAGCTCCCCACCAGCCAGGGATCCTCTGATAAACAGAAAAGTGAGGCTCAGGGAAGAGTGTGGCGCTGACCAGGACCACGCAGAGGTTGGGACGAAGCCCGGTGTGAAGAGTGCACAGCCGGCTGCCTTCCTGGTTACAGCTCAGACAAGGAGTTCAGCCTTCTGCACGCTGCTACTCTTGGGGTCTTTTTTATTTTTTATTTTTATTTAGAGAGAGTGGGAGAAAGGGAGGAGGAGGAGGGATGGGAGGAGAGGGGGAAGAGAGAGAAACATCAATGCGAGAGAGACACACTGATTGGTTGCCTCCTGCATGCGCCCCAACCAGGGCCAGGGCCCAAACCACAACCCAGGTACGTGCCCTTGACCGGGAATCGAACCTTCAATACTATGCTCTAACCACTGAGCCAAACGGGCCAGGGCTTGGGATCTTTTTATATCCCCACATGTGGACCTACCACATGCTGGGTGGCTGACACACATACAGTCACAGTCACCAGCATCTGCTGTGTCTGAGCCTGGCCCCTTGCTTGGTTGAAGGGACAAAGGGAAAGTAAGACTTGGTCCATGTCCTGAGGAATTCACAGCCTAGTGAGTGTCCAATAGTGTGACAGGAGTGACAACAGATACAGCAGGAGCACAAAGGAAGGGTTAGCTATTGGGGAGGTATGGGCAGGAAGGCTTGCAAGGGGGATCAGAGAGCCGGGTTTAGAGAGAGAACTAGGAGTGTGGGGTGCACAAGGGGCGGGGAGAACCACGAGCATACGGCACAGCGGAGGACCACAGCAGGAGCGTGTCCGTGGAACTGCGGCAGCTCAGTGGCGGCCAAGCTGAGGTGGGAGGAGGCAGGAAGGGCAGAGGTGCTGTGGTCAGGCCTGCGCCCGGTGTCGGGGGGAGCCCCTGGCAGGGCAGCGGCAGCGCTGGAGTGCGTTTCAGGGATGAACTCACTTGGCCCGCACGAAGCCTGAGGGGGGGAATGCCGTTATGAGCCCCAGTGTCCAAGTGAGAAAGCTGAGGCACAGAGCAGCAATGCCACTGACTCAAGATCACAAAGCTAGTGTCTGGGCCAGGAGCTGGGGGTGGTGGCGGCAGTGGTGGTGTCAGGCCCTTGACTGCCAGACCCCTGGGTCTCCAGGCCCCACCTCCTCAGAGGCACCCCCACCCCCTCACACCACTCCTCCCACTGCCCCCAGCTCCTCTGGTTGGAGCTTTTTGTGAGCAAACAGCATTTCTCTTCACTCTCAAATATATAAAGTTATGACAAGAAACCTGAATATTTTGGGTACAGAAACCAGCCACCACCTCTGCTGGTTCTACTCTGAGGGACACATGTCCTGCACCCAGAGTGGGAGCGTCCCCTACTGACTCTGAGAAAGAACACGTGGCACTCAGGGGAGGTAGTGTGGGATGGCCCCCTCACAAGGGGCTGAGGCTCCGGCACTGTGTCCCCTCCAAACTTTCTGCTCTGATAGTCACCAGCAGCAGGCATTAAAGGCTGGTGTGTGCGTACAGAAGGCCTGACACGCTTGGCCCACTGCCTCGCCAAGTTACCAGCTGAGAGCAATAAATCATGAGGGCTGTAGGGCCGGGTTGGCGATTCGGGACACTACAGACAATGTGTGGAAATAAAGGGTTTATCATTCTTAATGAGAGCAATCTTTGGATTATATTGTTTGCACACTCAGCCAGCCTCGTGTTTTCAGTGTATTTTTGGCATATGTAACTTGACAAAAGCATTTCAAAACGATCCTTAACAAGCCAACTATTTCCTAAATTTATTATCTTCAGTGCTTTGTGATAATCACATAGATAATTTTAATGGAAGATTAATGTAATAATCAAAAGATAAAAACGCCCTTTGGTCTGCCATTAGCTGGTTAATATGCTGTGGCTTAAAACTTGCACAATTTTATGCACTATAGAGTGTTTCACTTTCAATGCATTTTACAGCCTGAGGCGTAAAAATATAGGGAGTTTTCATGGCCAATAAAGCCACAGCCTCCATCACTCGATCATGAGAAGAACCCGATTTGAAGAGACCAACGATTCCTCTGAGATTCATCTCCAAGCCTGCAGAATTAGGGACCACACATGGCTTCGCTCCATTATATCTCAGGGCGGGAAGGGGCGGCTGGGGAACTCCTTGGGGCTGGGTTCCAGTTGACACTCCACCCTTCTGCTTGGGCTCTGTGGCCCTGGGCCTCTATCTCCACATCAATAAAATGGGGATAAATAACATCTCCACTGCAGGACAGCTGTGAAGATTGAGTGAGATAACAGACATAAAACGTCTTGCATGCAGTCAGTGCTCAATAAATGGGCGACATTAATGTTTCCACACAGGGGAAACATGATGAGATAAAATAACTTGGAGAGTTGCCTGTTCGTCATAGTTTCTCTGACATCAGCCTCTGGCCCTTATTTTCTCCTAAGGCGCTCATTTTATGTCAAACGCCTGAATTCTAGAACCCCCACATGCATTACATGAGTCTAAGACCGAGCCCTGAAGAGCCTCTGATAGAAACACTTCTGCCAAATTCCTGGAAACGGGCTGGGGCTGCAGTCACTGGATAGTGGTGCAGAGCTCAAGGAGACACCATGGGAACGGCAGGTAAGGTTAAGTATTTAAATTGCTATAAAAATCAGAGAGGGGTGAAGTGAAATTTAATCTTCCATCAGGACCATGGTCGTTAGCTCTCTAACTAAATCAGGCCTGGGCATGCTGTGACTCTCCCGGAGTCTCGTGCATGATGCAATATTTCTACAAACATTTGCTATGAAAACAGACATTTTCGGGGCGGCGATGGGCCTCGGGGATTTTGCAGGAAGCATCTGCTTCGGGGGAGCATTTGGTCCGTAAGATGATTTCTCGGCACTTGCTCTTCCACAGTCTCACGCTAAAGTCATAAACCTGTGTTTCTGTCATCAATCTGCTGTTGTGAAAATTATTTTGATGTCAAACACGGGATTATAATTTTACTAGAATCCTTCTCAAGTCTTGAATATTTTAATGCTGGCTATAAAAAAAGCCCAGCCCCTGACGGGGTAATGGAATATTTCTTTACCCAGTCCCTGAATACTCTGCACAAGTTCCCTGTGCTGTCTGGTGACGAACTGCCAAGTAACTCTTAGCTCGCTGGTTTTAAGCACTCCAGGCAGGCACCGTGTCCCTGTGGCCTGGCCCTGGGGAGTGGCAGGGGAGAGGCGGCTGTGATCTAGGTGCTCTATGAACCTGGTAGCCAGCATCACACAACTTCGAGCCCCCTCTGGCTCTAAGACCTGCTCTGCCAAAGCAGCTCTGTTTTCTTCTATCTGAGCATCTACATAAGAATCAGTGATGTGAAGAAAGGATCCTCAGTTTGGAAGCCTGGAAACCACTACAGTCCAGGGCTACTCAGAGCATGGTGCACAGGCCAGCAGCCTGGCAGCACCTGGGAGCAGCTCAGAAATGCTCACCTCAGGCTATACCCTGGCTCCTGAACCAATAAGACCCTGGGGCAGCCTTTTCCAGTCTGACCCACTTTGTAAGGTTCTGTGTGGCCTGGCCTCTCCAACCTTCCTCTGCTCCAGCCCCCCAGTCACACTGTGCTGGGCCCCTGCCTCTCTGCCCCTTCAAACGCTGCTGATAATTTCAGTGTTCAATGCCTGTGTCCTCTGACAGGAAAAGCTCTGAGGGCAGGGGCTGCGTTGGTCCCCACAGCATCTCAAACACTCGCCTGGTTTGAGAAGGTGCTCAGTGCGCACTGTTGAGATACCGTGACACACAATTCCAGCATCAAGTTGGTGTGTTTAGAACAGGTTGCTAAAATTATCTTGGGTACACTAAGGTGTCCTCAAACAACAGCAACAATTTCCTCAGAGTTTGTTCCAAGAGCCCAAAAGGGCTCCTGACAATGGATGGAAGGAAATAAATGGGGCCTAAGAAAGATAAATAAATACACAGAGTCAGGATTCCTGGGGAGCTGGGAGGAAGCTGACCTGCGGTGTGGCTCTGGGCACAGCACTTACCGGCTGGGTTCCTCCTCTGCAAAACTAGGCCCGAGGCCTTGTCCAGTGTGAAGGGGGGAGGGGCTGCCGCCTGGCCTGAGAACCATCCAGCAGACGCCATCCCTGCACCTAGTGCCCGGGCCCAGGACACTCACCTTCAGCATGATTTCATTGACCGTAGCAGCATCAGATTCGAAGTAGAGGTGTTTATAGTCGTGATTGCTTAGATACGTGAGTTTAAATATTGCGTGACCTGGAGAGAGAAAAGGCAGTGTTGAGGGGTTGCCTACGGGGAAGGCTCCCACTGATTCTATCATCTTCCCAACTCAGGCGAGAGCTGTGGAGGCTGTGTGGCAGCTACTTGTCCCAGGAGTGGTTCATTTTTGTCATCACAGGCTGGGGAGAAAATGGACAGGTAAAAAAATAAATCAAGTCAAATGGCTAGTGAGGCCCCATTTTACTCTGGGGTGTGTTCGGGGCCATATCACGTTAGGAAGGCTTTGCGGAACCTCTTCCACACAATAATTACATGGAAAAGGTGGTATTTTGAGGTAAAAGGCCAATTACCTCCAAATTATTACTTTTTTTTTCTTTCCCATATATCTTTATTGATTTCAGAGAGAGGAAAGGAGAGGGAGAGAGAGAAACATCAATGATGAAAGTCACTGATCAAGCCTGCAACCCCGGGCATGTGGCCTGACCGGGAATTGAACCCCAATCGCCTGGATCCTAGGTCGACGCTCAACCGCTGAGCCACGCCCGGCTGGGCTAAATTATTACTCTTAAAAATAACTGTGCTTCAAGTCAAATACTGAGCAACAGGAAGGAGAAAGGCCAATAGTAATGCTATTATGAACCCTCTCGGAGGCCCTGGCACCTACAGGGAGAGGGAGCCCCATCATTTCTACCCTGGAAGGATGAGTGGGGTGGGGGGAAGGCTGCTCTAAAGACTGCCATGGAAAGCTGGCCCTTCACAAAGCAGACCGACCTCAGGGGGCCAGAACCTCTGAACTCCCCCAGATCCGAATTCTCATGCCCTTTCTTATCACTTTCAGAGTAACCTCATCACTTCTAAGACTGCTCCTGGTCTACCTCCTCTCTCCACTGCCCTCGCATGCCACAGGCCAGCCCAGGGCACAGTACACCCCCCATGGCCAGGCCTGACTAACCCGCCTGGAAAAACCCTGCCCATCCTGGGGCTCTTGGCTCAGCTGGCACCTCCTTGAGCGAGTCTTCACAGCTACATTTCTAGGCACCCTCCTCATGTGACCACCCACAATGTATCATAACACCTGCGCCACATCTATACTCCCCGTGCCTGTCCTTTGGGCCACACATGCCAATCAGATTCCCTCCTCTAAACTGAACATAGATGCCAGCCCATCTCAGTCTATTCTCCTCTTAGGCTCCTTTAAAACATCTCTAACACAGAGGCCTCAGAACCAGCCTAGCCTAGTTTGCTTGGCAGACCTCTGCTGATAAGATTCGAATGCAGCACATCCTTTCTATTAGGCCTTTGCTTCCGCTGTCCTTTTAATTGAAGCAGCAGCTGGTCATAGTTATTAATTAATAATATATCACCCATATTACTGTAAGTTCACCTCTTTCCCGGAGAAATCTTCTTGGGGACTTTATTTACAGTAGGTAATTCCTCAGATCTCCAAAAATAAACTGATATATGTTGTACATCTGTGGCCAGAAAAGTTGAGCTGCTGGTATTTTATCCTAGAAACATCATTATGATATACTAATTGTGACTATAAATTCTATATTGAAAAAATTAGCTAATAACTTCTGAAAAACCTCGTTTTCAGTCACTTGACAAATTTAGCCTGATTCCAAATCATGGCACTAAATTGTCAGAATTCTTAGCCGGAAGCTAATCATTCCATTAATACATAAGTTACTTGTTTCCGGTAAGAAAGTGAATCTCATAAATAGATGTAGCTGCATGTATGCATGTGTGTGCTCCCGTATCTGCACAGGGTCCGTCCTAGACAAGAGTCCTGGTGACATCACTGAGGTGGAACAATGCGGCTCTCTGCTGGCCACACGGTGAGCAAACAGAGCCATCTATGAAGGTCGCAGGGCTGTGAAGGACACACAGACACCCCCTCTAGGAGGCCTTACTGCTGACACCTGGCCATGACAGACACAGACTCCAGGGCCTGGGGCTAAGAAGGACCAGAAGGTCTCTGGGAAGCCTGGAGACCTGAAGCTTCGGGGTTCACTGACCACTCTGATAAGTGATCTCCTGGACTGTCTACACCACCTGCTCCCACTCGTCACTGACAAAACAAAACCTCAAGATGCCAGAGCATGTTTCACCTGAATAACTGAGACACCATTAAAAAGCTACTCTGCGCCTCTTTGGCTAGAGCTAAATCTCTACGTGGTGTATGTGGTGCACAGTGTGCATGGGCCTGGGAGCTTCTGGGAGGAAGCCGTGACACCATCTCCATGGAGCATATCAACTGTGGGCTCAGAGGGGAGGCCTCTGATTCGTCTGCACAACAGTCACATGAACAAACATAAGAAACCATCCTAAGTCACGTCTCCGCAAGGCTGCATACGGAGGCCAGGTGACCACAAACACGCCACCTTCTGTAGTTTATTATGCTGGGGGGCTGCATATGTCCCTTGCCTGTCCCCAGAGTTCATTCCAGAGCCCCTGAGGAAAAGTGAGGTGGGCAGGAATGATAGAGTCCCACCCTGCACCATTTTTGAAGCCTCTGACTTATTTGTAGAAATGGTGTTCCAGGAAATAAATGGCTAGTTCAGCTTGCAACTCTGACAATCATACAAGTGCTTTTCCATGGAACAAGTTTTCTATTCCCATATGCAGCAGAAGCGCTTATGGAATATCATGATTTCCTCAGGGTTGCAAAACACTCTATGTGTTGTCACAAAATAGCTGCATACTGCCATCCTACTGTGCCGAATTCCTGGACTGCTTTTTAATAGTTTTCGTTTTGTTTCATTTTTTAACTCTTGTCAGTTTTCACTTCCCACTGTCTTTATTAAATTCTGTCATCCTTTCTCCTCTCTTCTAATTTTCTATATTTAATATCCTTTAGAAAAAAACCAGATAACCATGCATGGCTGGGACTTTGTTAAAAGCCTTATAGATTCTGAGTCAGAGAGAGGGATACTTTTCCATTAAAAAAAAAGGTAGCTTAAGTGCCCTGGCTACATGTCAGTGGTAGAGGGATGAATGTAAAGTTCTACCTTTTATAAGTAACTTTGGGTAAGTTACATAACTTTGTTGAGCCCTGAGTCCTCATTTATAAAATGGGAATCGTATCTGCCTCATGGAGTTGTTGCCAGAATAAAGCCAACAATCCTAGAATTCTATAATAAATGTACGTAATGCTCCACAGAGCCACTGCAGGAATTAAGCAGTGCACACATAGCACTTGGGACACTGCCTGGCACATGTGTGTTCCCTTTATCTTTTACCTCCATTCTCTAAGTCAAGCACACTTTTCCTGTAAAGGGCCAGATAATAAGTATTTTAGGCTTTGCAAGCCAAGAGGCAAAATTAAAGATATTTTAGGTACTTATATAGCTAGGGAGAGAAAAAAAATCCACATTTTACTGACAAAATTAAAAATGTAATAATCAAATGCACTTTGGGCAGTAATACAGGTCTACTAATGAGAATATAATTTTCTTTGGGGGGGGATAATATTTCACTTAAATGGAATTCAAAATTGGTGTTCTCTATCATTAAATCAATTGCAAGTTTTCACCTGTAAAAAACCATTCTTAGCTCAGAGGCCATACAAAAACAGGTGGTAGGCCGTGTTGAGCCTGTAAGCCAGAGTTGGCCAGTCCCTGCTGAAGAAGCCTCTCTCTCGATTACTTTCTTTTTCTTGGTTCATTCCACACAGTTGCTACTGGTGACATTTTGAGTGCTCTTGATTTCTTTGTATAGATCTGTGTTTCTATCAGGTTTTTTTTCCCCCTCCAGCCTTTAACATTTCTTGTAGTGAAGGTTTAATGGCAACAAATTCTTTCATTTTTTTGAATATCTTTATTTTACCTTCATTTGTGAAGGATGTTTTCACTGAATATAGAATTCTAGGTTGATAGGTTTTCTTTTAGCACTTTCAAGACATTGCTTCACTGTTTTCTGGATTGCATTATTTCTGATGAGAAGTTAGCAATCATTCTTATCTTGGTTTCTTGGGCCACTTTTAAGATCTTTTCCTGTGGTTTTCAGCAATTTGACTACGATGTGCCTTCATGTGGTTTTCTCTGTATTTATCCTATTTAGCCTCCACTGGGCTTCCAAGATTAGCAAACTGTTATTTTTAATCAAATCAGGAAAAGTTTTCTCCTCCATCCCTAAGACTCCAAGTACATGTTAGAACAACTGATATAATTTCACAGTCAATGTTCATTCACTTTTTTCTCTGTGTGCTTCAGCCTGAATAGTTGCTGTTGTCCTGTTTTAAAGTTCACTGATTGTGTAGACAGGTTCTGAAATGGCTCCCAATGATCCTGCCTCCTGCTTTCACACCACTGTGTTTCCTCCTCATTTGTGGGCTAGACGTGGAGACTGGGTGCTTCTTTCTTTTCTCTTCTATGTGAGATGGTTGATCTTGAGCCTGCAGGGAGCAAGCTGGCCCCAGGCTTCTCCAAGTCCACATTTCTTTGCCTCCAATTCTTATGTGTCCAAAGATAGGAAACCACAGACAGGCCTTTGTAAGAGGGTTAGAGACTTACTTCCAATGAATAAAATACAGCAAAAGTGATGGGATATTACTTCTGAGACCAGGTTACAAACAATTTCTCTTGGCTATTTTGGTGAAGTCAGCTATTTGCCACCTTATGAACTTCCCTACAGAAAGAACCATGTGACAAAGAACTAAGAGTGTTCACAAGGAAATAAACTCTGCCAGCAACCACTCAGTGAGCTTGGAAGCAAATCCTATTCTGAATGAACCTTGAGATGACTGTAGCCCTGGATGACACCTTGACCGCAGTCTTGTGGGAGACCCCAAGCTAGAGGACCCAGCTAAGCTGTGCTGGATTCCTGACCACAAAACCGAGGTAATAAATGTTGTTTTAAGCCACCAAAATTAGGAGCAATTTATTATGCCACAACAGATAACACACTGAACTTTTTAATTAATATTCCTAATCTGCTCCCATAGGTGAATTTTTTGACTCAGGTAGTATAGTTCTCAGCTCTAGAATTTTCATTTGGCTCTTCTTTAATAGATCCCATTTTTCTTCTTTCTGAGTCCTTGTTTTCCTTTAAACCTTTGAACATACTTATATTAGCTATTTTAAAGTACATTAGGTCACTGAATAACATCATTTTGTTTAACACTTTTTCATTAACGTTGATAAGAAGAAAAAAATTTGATTCCCGGCTGAGGCCACTGTCTGTGTGGAGTTTGCATGTTCTCCCCATGTCTGCATGGGTTTTCTCCAGGTACACTGCTTTCCTCCCACATTTGAAAGTTGTGCACATTAGGTTAACTGGTGTCTAAATTGTCTAAGTATGAGTGTGTCCTGCAATGGAAGGGCATCCTGCCCAGGGCTGGTATCCACCTTGAGCCCTGAGCTGCCAGGATAGGCTCTGGCCACCTGCGAGCCTGAACTGGAATAAATAGATTGGAAAATAATGATCTTGTTTTTATTAATAGTTCTTAAATGTATGTATAGTTCACATTTACTTCAATGTTTAATACTAGAAGTGTTTTGGGTCTTTAGAAGTTTGGCGATGTTTTTGTGACCAGAAATATGCTGTAGGAACTTAATGCTTGTTTATATCAATTAACCTATGGTAAAATTAGTTTCATTATGCATCATTTTGCTTAAAGTTGCAGTTTCCAAGAACCTACTGACAACATTAATGGAAGGCTTACTGTACTTATCTGCTAATTCTACCATCCCTGCTACTTCTGGCTGTTTCTATTGATTGATTTTTCTCCTGACTATAGGACACATTTTCCTGCTTCTCTGTCTAGTAATTTTTTATTGAATGCTGGACACTATAAACATTACATTGTGGGGTGTCTGCATTTTGTAATTATAAAGAGTACTGGGCTTTGTTCTGGCAGGCAGTTAATTTACTTTTGGATCAGTTTGCTCCTTCCAAAGCTTTATTAGGCAAAGATTAGAGCAGTCTTTAATACAGGGTTAGTTCAGCCATATTCCTAAAAGGCCACTACTAAATGCCCTGGATGCTCCCCTCTTGTCGGCTGGGACTCAATTTTATAGCACCCCAGTAGTTGTTCTCTGATCAGTCTTGTGAGGTCCCCTTCTAGGCATACACAGCTTAGTATACAGCAAAAGATTCAAGGAACTCTTTCTGGAGCTCTTTCTCAGTGTAGCTCCCTCCTCTCCATACTTTATTTTGCAAATTTCAGTTGCTTCAGTTTCTTCAACTCTGATCTCTTCCTCCCAGTTCACTGAGACTGCTATACTCTTCTTGGGAAACCCTGGAAGAAAGCTGAAGTGATAGTAGGTCTCACCTCATTTGTTTCCCTTCTCTCAGGGCTCATAGGCCTGTGCAGTCCAGTGTCTGAAAACAGTTTCTTTTATTTTGTGTAGTTTTCCAGTCATTTGTGATAGAAGGGCCAATCTGTTAGCAGTTACCCTGTCCTGGAAGTAGCCTATGGGAGTCTTCTAAGCAATACACATTTTGATTTTAATGAAAGAATGGCTTACTTTTTCTATGTCTATAAGAATAACTTAAAATCTAAGCACTCCATTTATTTATTATGAAAACACAATTTGGAGCTTGGCAGGAGGCACGGGAAACAGATTTTTTCCGTCATTTATCCAGCTGAGAAATCTTTCACACAGAGTTTTTCAGTAGAAAACAGTCCCTGCCCTTACCCTCTTCTCAATTAGGATCTCTTCTGATGTTAAAATCAAGAAAGAATGAATTTGAGAAAATGGTAATACAAATCTAGAAAAATGCATATGTATGCAAATTTTCCATTATACCCAGATAACTGTTTTGTTATTATGGGTCCATAGGCCCAGGTCAACAATTAAGGAAAAACTTAATAAGCAGAAAGAATGCTTCTCCCAAGGAGGAAAAAAGTTGATACCCCAAAAATGTTTTCTACTCCAACAAATATCAATACTCTGTTCAAGGCAAGTAATTCTTTCTTGTTTATTAATAAGTCCTATGGAAAAATGAAGAAAGTTTACAGGAAATGTAAGAAAACCCACTAGCGAATTTTAATCACAAACACAGACATTCTTACATGTTATGCAGCTAGCAAACATGCCCCCAACAGCTCCTACAGAGCAACGTAGTACCTGATAATGAATATGGGAGGTGTTCTTATCATCTGTATGGGGCTCGGAGAAGAATCTCCTGCCTTCTAAATTCAGAGAGTGTTGACCTTCCACAGACTACACACTGTACCGAAACGCCTCCTTCCCAGAAACTACAGAGACAAGCACACTGGTCCCATCTGTCATATGCTGAGGGTAAATGGCAAGAGGAGGTTAAGAACAAGATGCTGGGTCAGCCTTTTCACTATAACCTTAAGAAGTTCTCTATTGTGCCTCCATATTTCTTTGTTAAAGAGCCTCACTTGCTCGTGGCCAATTCCAAATTCCAGAAGCAACTTTTAAATGCTCAAAATGCCCAGGCAGAGTTAGTCATCGAGCACTGACTGTAGCTCCTGGACAGAAGCTGCTGAATTCCTGGAGGAAGCAGCTGGGAGCACAGATAGCCATGCCTAGTGCAAACGTCAGGTGTCAATGACAAGGTCAGTCAATGGGACACCTGCTGGGTTGGCTCCCACGGGCTAAGTTTTCAGGGGCCTGCCCAATGTTATCTAGCCCCAGAGAAATGATCCCTGAAACACAGAGATGGTCTATTTTACAGCAGATTGCAGCTTGAGGTTACTGGAAACCAAACTGAGTAAAAAAACTGAAGAATGCAGCCTGGCATTGGATAATGCAAGTTGGCCCCATACTTAGTTTTTCTCCACCTTTATCCTGTGGCACACTCCATGTCTTTTACTCCCATACACTTGGAAAAATTGAGGTGGTCTCCCTGGTTGCCTAAACCCATCTCCCAGCAGCTCCCTTGTTTTGGAAGAAGATGATAAATAAATCAAAATGCACTAAGCAGCACTTCCACAGGCACTCGCCTCCTTCACTGAACGTGCGCCTCATCAATCACACTATTGTCTGCTTGAAAGGCGAGCCTTGTAAATGTCATATCCACTCAGGCCCAAGGAGAGGCGCATCCAAATGCAGCAAGGAGTTTTAATTGGATAGTGTAATTAAACTAAAAAACCCCAGCAGACTCCCTTTGACAGGATAGATGAAGACCCCTTTTAATAGGGCTAGGAAACATATCTGTTAAAAGGATGAGGCACTGCCTGCTCCTGATTGTGCTCCAGAGTACTCTTATGAAAAGGCAATTCAATAACTGGGGCATTTAATATGTTAGAGTCCATTGTGCTCTGTAATCGAGCAGTACTTACCGTATTTGATCTGGAACTTATGAAATAAGTCCTTGTCAGAGAATAAAAACACAACACAGCTTGCCCACCTAATGTCAGGAGTGTCTGGATGTCCTGGGAATGGACAGAGCCTGAGGGTGGGCTGCAGTCTCTCTGGAATGCCGCCATGTGCATGGCCATGGCCAGCCTGCCGCCCACCTTGGGTGTAGCTCGCTCATTCAGCGGTGGCCGACATCACCCTCATTTCCCTTTACACATTCTCCCGAGAACTGAAAGGATGTTACAAAATTCCTAGGTACCTCCTCCTTTAGGAACTGGAATTCTTTCACGTCAGTGTGTGTGCGTGCGTGCGTGCGTGTGTGTGTTTTCTCTGCTAGAACTACCCTTGTCAAATAGGGAGGAATGAAATCAGGTGGTCAGAAGATTCAATGCATGGGTGTGGGTGTACCCAAGTCAATTTTAGTAACAGAGCCTGAGTTCTTCTGCCACTCTTTGTTGGGAAATGGGGTGGGGGATGTACACACAGGCACATCCAGACACACACACACACACACACACACACACACACACACACACACACACACACACACGAGGCCTGCAGCTCCATGAGCAAGGTAATAGAATTAGTGAGAACACAGGTCTGTCTTATAAGTAGACCTGACAATCCCTTTCAGATGGAATGCTAGTGTCCCAAGGTCAAGGTCAGGGAACCCAGCACCTGGGTAGATCAAGAGCACCTATGAGCTAGGGCTCAGGTGGGGTACACAGGCAAGATTTCAGAATTCCCCGCCTACAGTTTTCCAAAAACAGACGCTTAGCTTTAGTTACAAAAACCTGAAAGTCAGTTTGCCAGGGCCCTCAGACTGATTTTTCTTTTTTAAGGATGGTGAAGGGTTTGTTTGATGACTGCTTTTACTCCCTCATAAAGCCTCCTTGGTGCTCTATTTGCAAACCTTTGAACACTCTTAATACTGGTTTTTCACTGTGAGTTGATGAACCCATTAAGGACGTATAAGCGAATGCTTATAATCTATGAAAACTGGATACTGAATTAAAAGATCAAATATCTTTAGGTTTAAATGAAAACTACATAAAAGCATTTCAGCCATCAATTTGGCTATCACTTCTAGCCAGTATGAATTCTGCTGGAAAAGCTATTTTCGTGCAGATGTGGAATTCAATGGGAAAGACTGACTCGTGTACCAACATCAATCAAAATGTCGACTTCCCTGGCAGCTCTCAACAGTAAGGCAGGTTCAAAGGTCACAGGATAAAGAAAAAGCCAAGCTCTGGTTCAGCTCTAATATCTCCTCGGTAGAAGTCTTGCAAAAGTACCCCCTTCTGTATTAGCCTTGCTTTCATTAATCTTCTTGCCATCTTCTTTAACTAGTCATGCAGAACCGCTCGATAGCGAGACGTATAATGGGGAAGGCCCTGTGCCTATTACCGCGTTAACATTCTCTTAAGCCCCAGTGCAACAATGGAACAGGAAGGCACAGGAAATCTGCAACTGCAGGGTGCAGTGCCGGCAATTCAATTATAGCCTGGGCTTACCTATGTAATTCTGACCTATAAAACACAAGAGGCCTTTGTGTCTAACTGGCTTGGCTATTAAGGTTCCTGAAGATCACAACAATGCTGATCTTTTCTATTTAAGCTAAATCAATGTGGACAAATCATTATTCAGAAGCTTTAATTTAATTAGTAAATTAAATACACTACTTTACAGATCTTGTCAAGTACTTATGAAAAGAAAGATTCATTTAAGCAGGAGGTCACCAATAAGCCCAGCTAATTTAACTCACAACCTTAACTGAATCGCACTGCAAATATTCAGCAGGTTCTTTTCACGAGGGCTTACCAGTCTCCTGCAGTTGTGGTTAACTCATAATCCCAGAGTTCCTACCCTGTATCCAAACAGCAAACAAACCAACCAACAAACCCCAAACCAACAATCCCCCACCAACATAACCAGCATCAACAGAATCAGATTTCCTTTAAATTATACTATTGCAAGAGAATATAATCAGGTTACCTCTATTATGTTGCTTCCTTAAGATTTTATATTATCTATACTTAATTGAGATACAGAGCTCTTTTCAGCTATAAAGAGGACAGCTACTTTATTAAGGTTTAAATCTGATTTCTTAATGATGGGCTGCTTCCTTTAAAGACTAAACCTGTACAACCTTCTTATGATAAAAGCAGACCTGGCATGGCTGAGCCTGGTACTTTGTTTAAATAAAGCTGAGAGTCTCTGATGGGTGCTGGTTTCACAGAAAGGTCCCTGGCTTTTGTTTCAGTGTTGGAATTCCAGGCCAACACTTAAAAAGAGAACCCACTGCATTCAAAACCTATGTCTAGACCTGTATAATGATGGAGAATTATTTCTCTAAGGTAATTTAACAATGGTAGCTTCTGATACGGAAACATTCTCCTCTTCTATGTGCCACACACATCTTTGTTCAGTTAAAATGAATTCATCTTTTAGAGGTTTGTGACATCCTTCAAAACAGCAAAAGATATCCTGAGGAGTGGCAAAACCAGACTGACAAATCACTGATTTGAATAATAATGGCAGCATATGCTTTTTTTTTTTTAAATCTAGAAAGGCAGAATTTATTCTTAATTTCTCAGGGCTTTTGATACCCAGATTTTCTCAACTAAGTCTTTTAAGAGTTCATATTTACATGTTTAAATTTTTAAAGGCATGTATCTATTTAGTCGTTAAGTTCCAGGTTCTTAAAACACTCACAGGGACAGAGCACTAAACCTTCCCTCTGAGAAGTCAGGGGAGGAAAAGAGCCACAGAGCAGCTCTTTATGGGGTATGGCTTCAGAATCTGGGTCTTTTGATTCCACAATGTATGTAATTATGCATTTCACTGCAGGCGTGCTAATGCTCAGTCCCTTTGCCAAGTCAGCTATTCACATACTTTTTGGATATGGCATCAATTAAACTTGAGTTGTGTTCCTTATGACGACCAAATTAATGGTTTGACAGCAGCTTTCTCAATAAACACTGCAAACTGGCCATATTTGAAGGTTTTAAAAATCATTTCTTTTTGTTCAAAATTCTGACAAACATGTCTCAAGTAAGACCGGGAACAACTTCATTATCCTCCCAACACTTAATGCCTTTTTGTAAAGAAGGCTGTTTAATAACACATTTGCTCTGTTTTCACAACTAAATTATTTCAGTTGGTCACACGTTCCAGTCTTCAGTAAGACACTTGTGTTACGAGAGATAAAAACATGAAAAAGGAAATATATTGCAGAAATCAAAAACCTTATCTACTTCTAGACTCTCTCTCTTTGCCATAATTCATTCAAGAAGGCCCCAAGAATAATTTTTGATGTAAACTCAGCTACAAACATACATCACTATGCTGATAAAAATCACAGGCTAAACTTATGAAATATAGTGACTTTCATTTCTTTAGTGCTGCTAAAATAACTTTTTTCTAAGGTTCAACAGACACAAAAGATAAAAAGGGTTACCATTAATCCTTTAAAAAAAGAGGCAGCTCAGTAGATTAATTCTGTGGTCTGATGATGGTCTTGAAGATGAACTTTTTATAGATTAACTTACTGAATTAATTTGATGAAGATACTGGAAATCATAAAAAAAACAGCATCAAGACGATTCATTTAATACATCTTTGTTTGGGTACTTTACAACATAAATTCTGTTGAATAACTTTGGATTTCTAAATTCTGGCCTCATTAAGTTCAATTTTAAGACAGCAAAAATTCACTGAGGACCTCTCTGCAGGCACAGTGCTAGGATACAGAAAACAAGTCCTGGGTCAATCATGGAGATGAAGTGGGAGAGAGGGGCAGACCTCAAATAGATAAGTACAGCACAGTGTGGGAGGTGCTTTACTATTGGTGTGTGCAAACTCCTGGGGGCAAAGTTATAGAGGGAGAGCCTGACATTTGAGCTGGATCTTGAAGAATGAGTGGGCTGGGCAAGGAGAAATAGAGGTATTTATAAGTTAGTGGGCCAGATTGGATGTGTGTTCCAGGCAGTGTGGAACATCAGAAGCATGGAATTTCAGGTGTGCGTGTGCAAGTAGTTCACAGTGACCACAGCCAAGTTCAGGATGGGAAGTTATGGGCTATGAGCCTGGAGTGGTAAATGTCTATAAAGGCTATGCTGGGGAGTCTGAATTTTATTCTGTAAGCCTGTAACTTTCAAGAATATATTTTTTTAGCAATCTGGACTATAAGGAAGCAAAAAAACCACCAATCAGAAAAGCAAAAAAGTAAAAAGAATTTAAAAAAAATGAAGTCAGTATAAGGAGCCTCAAGCCAACCAACATTCGCATCATGGGGGAAACCAGAAGGAGAAGAGAGAGAGCAAGAAATTGAAAACCTGTTTTTAAAATTGACAGAAAACTTCCCTAACCTGCTGAAGGAAAAAGGTACATAAATCCAGGAAGTACAGAGTCCCAATTAAACCCAAAAAGGCCCACACCAAGACACATCATAATTAAAATGTAAAACATTAAAGACAAAGAGAGAATCTTAAAAGCAGAAAGAGAAAAGCAGTTAGGCTTGGCTGGAGTGGTTCAGTTGGTTGAGCATAGTCCCATGCAATGAAAGCTTGCCGGTTCGATTCTCAGTCAGGGCACATACTTGGGTTGTGGGAGTGAATGGAAAGCAACCAATCAACATTTCTCTATCACACTGATGTTTCTTTCTCTCTCTTTCTCTCTAAGCATGTCCTCAGGTGAGGATTAAAAAAAAAAAAAAAAAAAAGAGGAAAGCAGTTATCTATAAGGGAGCTCCCATAACACTGTCAGATAATTTCTGAACAGAAACTTTGCAGACCAGAAGGGACTGGCAAGAAATATTCAAAGTGATGAAAAGCCAGGACCTACAACCAAGATTACTGTACTAAGCAAAGCTATCATTTAGAATCTAAGGACATATAAAGAGCTTCTCAGACAAGAAAAAGCTAAAGGAGCACCAAACCAGTAGTACATGAAATGTTAAAGGATCTTCTTTAAGAAGAAGAAGATAAAAAGTATGAACAATAAAATGGCAATAAATACATATCTATCAACAACAGAATATAAAAACCAAAATAAAGCAGAACATAGATACAGAGAACATTTTGACAGTTGCTAGATGGAAGGGGGTTGGGGGACATATGTGAAAAAGGTGAACAAATTAAGAAGTAAAGTACAGTAGAGGGAATAATATTCTAATAACTATGTATGGTGTCAGATGGGTGTGAGATTTATCAGGATGATCACTTAGTAAGTTATGTAAAGTCTAATCACTGAGGTGTACACCTGAAACTAATATAATATTCTATGTCAACTGTAATTGAAAACTAAACAATGATTCAAAAATTTTTTATCAATTTAAAAAAAAAAAAATTTATTGATTTCAGGGAAAGGAAGGGAGAGAGAGATAGAAACATCAATGATGTGAGAGAGTCATTGATCGGCTGCTCCTGTACACTTCCTGCTGGGGATCGAGACCGCAACCCAGGCATGTGCCCAGACAGGGAATTAAAGTGATGCTCAACTGCTGAGCCACGCTGGCCGGGCTCAGTTGACTTTTTAAAAAAAGAAGTCGTCTTTATTGATTTCAGAGAGAGGAAGGGAAAGGGAGAGAGATAGAAACATCAATGATGAGAGAGTCATCACTGACTTGCTGCCCCCTGCACGTCCCAAACTGGGGACTGAGCCCTCAACCCAGGTATGTGCCCTGCCGGGAATCAAACCGGGATCTCCTGGATCCTAGGTTGATGCTCAACCACTGAGCTACGCCCCGCTGGGCTCAGTTGACTTTTTAAATGCAGAACCCCAACTACAGAAAAGTAGAGCTCTTTTGGTTGAAGAGGAAGCCTTATGCTTAACTCTACGCCACCCCACCCCACCCCACCTCCTACGCAGGCACCCTGGAGGTCCTTCAAGAACCTAGAGCTCTGAGGAAGATGGTTTGAAAAGCACTGTGGTAGGGGACAGGGACTTAGGAAGTGTTTTACTGGGGCAGTGTGCCTCTTTGTTCAGAAGTGTGCCATAATTTCTAGGTCTCTGGAACCAGAGTCCGAGAGGAGGAAACCTTTATAAGACCCACATGTACTGTTTCACCCAGAACCATTCAGTAAGTCTGAAAGGACGACAAAAGATTCTCTTGCTGGAGTGTCAACACTGAAATGGTGGGGCCCACATCTGCTCTGCACCCTCAAGTTAGCACTTGGCCTCACTCATGGAGATGTACTCACTCATTGACTGAAGGACCCTAGGAGGCACCTGAGAGGTGACTGCATCTTTTCTTCATTCCCCACTAGCTGGGTGTGTGACATCCTTCCCCTCTCAGGGCATGAGCTACAGCTTTCCTTGGCGCAGTGAGTGTCTTGAGGTGAGTGTACGGGAAACCTGAATGCTGCTTCTAGCTCTTTCCCTAACCTTCCCACTCCAATTTATTCCTCTATGCAACGTGTACGGGATTGTCTTTCATTTCTTAGACACATGAAGAACTTATAAAATGTTGCTTTTCAGAGCATTCTGAGTTCTTGGGAAGAAAGATGCTAGAACAATGACATCTTTATTGGCCGACAAGCTGGAGTGAGAGGGATTAGGAAGAAGATGTTTATTTAAAGACAGAGGGAACCAGGTAGCCCAGGGGCAAGGGCCACAGAGCAGCAGGCAATATTCTCACCAGCCCCTCCCAGCAGCCATCGCAGAGTTGAGGCCTCGCTGGGCTGACAGGAATGGTAGGAAAGGGGGTGGGCTTGGCCCTCCTCCCTTCCCCCTATACCACTAAGTTCTCTCTTCTTGCCAAACTATAGGCCAATGAATTTAAAGGAGACTATGCAGCCCAGCATAGCTGGAACTGACAGAACAGTGAAATGCCCACCCATAAATGAGGCAGTGTGGCATGTGCCCAGTCTGTAGGCCCCCTTCAGGGGCTCTGTGCTCTTTAGGCCCTGGTTTAGTCAGTATTAGCTCAAAGACTAGAACCATATTAAAAACGGTTGCTGGCCTTTGTATCTCTTATCATTCCTTATAACATTTGTTCTCAAATTTAGTGGGCCCTGGAAAAAAGGGGATTAACAAAAATCAGATGTTCAAGTTGTACTCCAAGTTACCGAATCAGAACCTACTGGGGTGGGCAGTGGGTAATTGCATTTTAAATAAACTCCACAGGTAATGCTGACATGGACCAGACTTTGAGAATCGCCATCTCATAGCCTTCCCCAGGCAACTAACAAATCCTCATATATATTTTAAACTTTTTCTTCCATGGAGGAATTTCAGTGTGAACTGTGTCCTTTCTGTCCCTAGATGCGAATGAAGTCCTAAAAATGATTATTGAACTGCTACACTCAATTACTTAACTGCAAAAATATAATATGCCAAAATATACGACCAGACTGTATCTCCTTTCATAATTTAAGCAGAGGATGACCAACCTGCAGCGATCTCTTCTGCAAGACCAGGCAGGGGTTTAATTACGAGCTGGTAGGTCGTGCAACTGCCAATAATCTTGAGGGTGTTGACACTTCAGCATGATGGATATCTAAATCTAGTCTTCAGCTGACAGAGGAAATCCCCCAGCTTCCCTCGATCTGGCACAGAAGGAAGGCAGGTCCTGGTCTGACTGGCTAAGTCCCCCAAAAGGGAAGAGGAAGAGAGCATAAAGCGAAAGGAGGGCTCCAGTGGCCACCGATGCTCAGCAGGAATGCTCGGCAGGAAAGTGCCCCTCCTCCCACCGCCTCCAGGGTGAGGCTACAGGGGTCAGGAGCTGTGAGGTTCTCTGCTGCCATCAAGACTGAGCAGGATGGGGACCATGTCAGGCTCTGGGCACCATAATACAATCCCATTTGATTAAAAGAAATTTCTGGTAATGAATTAAACAGACCCAAGGAAAAAAGGACACGGTGGTAATATATTCTCCTGGCACCCAGCACACAGAGGGGGAGAGGGGGAGAGAGAAAGGAGACATAAATAAAAGGGACTACTCACTGGGGCTTTTTTCTTCAGCAAGGTCACAGGCACAGAGCAGGTCAGAATCGATTGAGATGGGTTTCTGCTTAATCCAAAACTTAGTGCTGGCTTTCTGATTCGTAACAGGGTCTATCTCTACTTTGTCTCCAGAGATACCTGTAAGGCCAAGGGGGGGACAAAAAGAGAAGCCACAAGAAGTGGAAGGTGTAAGTGATTTCAGCTTTATTATTTGACCTGCTTTGTAAATCATAAACTGGATGAACATGAGCTCTTTCTTAGGGCTCCGGGGAATGCCATGGGCTTAAAATAGACATAAGGAGACTCCAAATGGTACACAGAAGTTGCACAGTTTGGTTTCCTGGGTAGGTGAGGTGAGGGGGTGAACAACCAAAAACTATATAAAAAGGTACTAAGAAATATGCCTTCTTAGATATAACACAGATACAATACAGAGATTACCTACGGTATATTCATCCTACATTACCTTTATGTTACAATTACATAAACTATAAGGGTCATTTAAAAACCAATTATGATCAGTGGCCTTTTCTTTTAATCCTCCCCCTAGGATATAATATATATATATGTAATGTAATATATATATATAATATATATAATGTATATATATAATATGTATATTCTAGGGTGAGGATTAAAAAAATAAATAAATGTATATATATTTGAATGATTTGAGAGAGAAAGAGAGAGAGGAAAGAAACATGGATGTTTCCTATGTGTGAAAGAAACATCAATCAGTTGTCTCCTGTACATGCCCTGGCTGGGGATCGAACCTGCAACCTAGGTATGTGCCCTGACCCGGAATCTAACCCTCAACCTTTCTGGTGCAGAGAACAACACTCCACCACCTGAGCCACCAGCTGGGCATCAGTGGTCTTTGTTGTTGTTGTTTTAGAATAAGATCTGGGTTGGAGAGAAATCTGTAATATCACTATGTCTAAACAGCAAAGCTACCAATGAAGGGTTTCTAATTTGGAAACATCTCACAAACTAAAAATAGAAAAAAACCTCTCCCCTTCTCTGACATTCAATAACTATCCGAGCTGCATTTAAAGGAGGCCACAGGAGGACCGAATAGTTCTCTACATGCAGCCTTCCAGGTTTAAGTGCTGGAGCCTGGCTTCAGGCTGGGGAGGTTGCTGCCCACTGTGGGAGGGTCAGCAGTGGGTGTGAGCTTTATGCAACAAAGACTTTAAAGCAGGGGTCCGGAGTGTTAAACCTGGCACTTGAGGCTTCCCTTTCAGAACTGTGAAAGAGGTGACACACTGCACAGTGAAGGGAAGCACAGGCGTCAGGAGAACAAAGGTAGCGCCCAGGATGGGAGGTGTCCTGAGATACCTGTGGAAATGCACAGCATCGCTTCCCTGGTGCCACCCAGCAGCATATGCCCAGCCTGACTCATGCAATCTAGGCTAAGTGCTCTCTTTCCTCTTCCACCGAGAATTGAGGATTTCTGTTCATGAAGTGAGACAAAACCCTTCAATATGCCTGCCAGAGTGGGCCCCAGATGGAATCTTGAAAGTAATTAATTTTCAGGCCATAGTTTAAAGGTCAGGGTCAAAGTGAAAAGAGCAAAATGAAGTAAAGATATTAGAAATAAAACAATCAAATGTATATACTGTAACAGAAAGAGCAATCAGGGTTAATATGTTTCATTCTATGGATCACCCGTAGAAAATTTTCAATATGTGAGAAAACTTAGGCCAAAAAAAAAAAATCAGATAAAAGAAACAGTTCAATTCACACAACAAACCAACATGCCCCCTCCCCTCAATGACCATAGTCTGAGAACAAATTTAAAATAAGAAAAACAGAAAACATATACAAACAAAATTCTAGTGATTACGTCTGCCACACACTCCATTTGGTTCTATTTCATCTTATGAATAGAGAAATCCTAAACACAGCCAGACAAAGGCAGGACTACAGTGTACAGAGCAGTCTCGCCGGCTGTCTTCGGAGGAGACAATGCAATACGGTTGCTTAACCCTGGTCATTACTCTGTGGTCTTTGGAAAAGACGAACAATTGGTATTTTTTTATTAATCGAATGCTGGAATTTGTCATTAGACATATTTCAGGGACACCATATTTCAATTAGGCATAATGTCATAAGTCCAATGGACTCTGGACGCTCGGGTCTAGATGATTTCAGGAGGGTGAGAATGTATCTGGGACCGATTTTATTACATTTCACTTAAAATAGATTACAACCACCCAGTCACACTCCTCCCCCTCCAGTGTGGTCATTAATTGTTAAAGGTCTGGGCAGTTCCATAGTTCCCCGAAAGAAAAGGACTCACGCCATGGCTGTCAGGAGCAAGTGTGTGTTTTGTCCCCTCTCTGTCTGCTTATTTGGACATTTACAAAAGTGAAACTGAGCAGAGCAAAATAAATGTGCATATCTCTGCTGTGGAACAGACCCTGCCCACGTTTCTTTCTCAGAGAGAGAGGGGGGGAAATCATCGCCAGAGAGTCAGGGTTTTAAAATTTTGTTCTACGGCCCTGCAACTCCTGAAGCCGCAGTCAGTCAATATTGTTAATGTACCTTGTTAATTTGATAGGATTTGTCAGGTAACTCCACTGGAAAATTATATAAAACTGTTCCAGATGAAAAGATGATAGTGACATGAATTAAAGTGATAGAACAACAGTGGAATATAAACCAGAAATGACACCCAAAGTGGCTGTTGATTTATTGCCGTACTGAGTTTGGTTCTGGGCTCCCATGTATATTAGTGCTACAAATCTGGGTCCATTTAGCAGAGGGATGCTCATACATACATCACCAGCTCCTGCTCCAAGCCAAGGTCACTCCCCATTGCATCAATCTTTTCAACAGAGCCTACTTCACAAAGCGGGACTTTAGCAACCATCTCAGATGTAACAGACTCTGTCCTCTTTCATCTTTCTTTTATCATGTAAAGTACACTTTAACTTCTATTATTTTTATCTGCAAATTGTTACTGTATAGTTCATCCATTACGGGCTGTATCTCTACATCAATTGCCTAAGCTCTGAGCCGCCACAAGAACACTTTCCCAATGACGCCCTTTCCTGGGGTTATTGTGCAGTCACTGCTCACAGAGGAGAACCCCGAGTCTGGGGTTTGGGGATGAAGACATGGGAGAGGAATGCATTAGGTTCAAGAAAGGCAGGCAGGTGGAACACCATCTAAACAATCAGTGTGTTCCAAAAAAGTTGCGCATAAATCAGACTTTTTTCTGAATCAAATCACATTTCCCACTGACTTCTAGTTCCAGAGATACTTTATCTTCATTTTGGATTGATCTGTAATTGGCAGGGGCCCCCAACACTTCAGTTTTAAGTTTCTCTGCCCTGCAGGCTTTCAGTCAAGTAGTTAATGATCTGTAAAACACTCTCGCTTGCCTAGAGGAGTCACTATTTAAAGGAACCTGTAGGGGAATCTTTCCTGATGGGAAAAATCCTTTTGTGCAATTAAATAATCTCATCCTATTTGAGATGTGTGCGAGTCTCAGCTTCTTAAAGCAGGGCACATGGCCCCAAAGGACCCTAGTTGCTCTGGCGAGAGAAGTGGCAGCCCCTTAATTCTAGTCCAGGGGGTTCCGAGGCAGTCCATGGTAGGAGCCCGGGTTCCTGAGCACACCCAGACCCCAGTGCTGAAGAGAGAGCCTGTAGAATCCAGCCTGGAAGCAAAGAGACCTCTTCTGTGCCTGACCTGTGTGTCGAGATTTCCTTGGTTGGAAGGAGGAGGCAGCCTGGTGGAGAGGAGACCAGTTAAGAGGCAGGTGCCACAGTTTAGGCCAGGGGCGGAGGGGTGAACATTAACTGGTACCAACCATGTGCCAGCATGATTAAAATCCTTTGTATGCATTGATTCAAGTCTCAAAACCTTATAAAGTTGGTTACTATATTTATCCCTATTTTATAGAAGAGGAAACTGAAACACAGGGAGGTTAAGTAACTTGCCCAAGATCACACAGCTAAGAAGTGGCAAAGGTGGAATTTGAGAACTAGGCAATCCGGTTCCAGAGGGTGTCCTCTCAGCCACTACACTATTCTGCAGAACTGTGCTGAGTGTTTTACATAACACACCGAGGAGAGGCGAAGATGCTTGTCCAAGGCTGGAGAGCTTTTAGGTGGAAAAGCCATTTTCACACCCAAAGCTTTCTGGTTCCCAAATATGGCACTCTGCCCTGCTCTGCACACACTCATTCAGTTGGGTCAAGAGGACATAAGGAACTCTGCCCACCCAGTCTTTAGTCTCCTCTCTCAATTTTCACCAAGGAACAAATAAATATTCAAGTGTGACAATATACGCACACCTATTTTTGTTCACCTATTTTTGAGCATGAAATCCTATCATTATTACTATTATTGTTGTTGTTATTATTATTTTTGACCACTGAACATGGTTCTGATTTCCGTGGCTACAATTTTGGTGTAAAGTCACTGAAACAAAGGCAGAGGCAACTCCTCAAAGTGTTACTATGCACTATTTTTAAGTAACTCAAATCACAAAATATGTCCTAGAAAACAAGGGAAGCTGGCTTTTGTTAAGTTTACATTTCTCCTTCAACTTAAATGGCAACAATAGAGGATTAGTTGATCCAACCATGACGCAATAGAACACGACCATGAAAAATTATGTGAGAAAAGCTCTGGTTTGGAGAAATTCCTATGTTATGTGAGGACAGAAAGAACATTTATAAAAAAGAGATAAAAAAGATATGCTCGAAACTGGCCCCAGTGGTCAACTCTTACACCCTTTTCTTTTGTATATTTTCCCAAAATAAAAATTTCACCCTAAATAAAACCAAACCTTTTAAAAAGTTGACTTTTTTTTGGTTTATATTTCAGAATTCAGTATGGTTGAATTCTGTAATGGATAATCATGAAAAGTGACCGTAATTGAAGGTTATTCCATCTGGCAGTTCTCAAGTACCCAAGACCGAGCTGCTGGGAAGGGCTCCATGAGCTGCATTATGCCCAACCGGGTGCCACTCTCACGATGGTGCCTGGAGGCTCCACCCTACCAGAAATTGCAGGTAAGGAAAAAGAAAGCATGGGGCTAGCCCAAAGTGGCCAGGATCAGTCCCTTCCCTCGGAAATAAGGGAGGCCATTTGTCTCCTTTACCAGGTCTCTTTCCCTACCCACTGATCCACGGCCATCTGTCATGACCTTTTCATGCTCCCACTTCTGACAGCTTCCAGATACAAAAGTCCAACTTCACTGGAAGCAAACTATCACACCAACTGTCAGAGGCAGAAAACACCGCCTGATTGCTGTCCTACATCAACGAGGGCATATAAATCCCTCCTTAACAAGACAGCTCAGAATAAACAAAACTGCAACTCTGCTGTATACACAACTCTCCGGGGAAACGATTTGTCCAAGGTTTCAGGGTTTGCAAGGAGACCCTTGCCTGTTTTAACTAACCATAGATTTCCATACAAGGAAATGAGCACTCTTCTGCTAACACAGACGGGAACCACCTTTGAGCAGCCCGTGTGGGTCCGTTGTTGTAGAGACTTATTGAAAACTTACAACTGTCAGGAATGCAGTAGTAGCCTGTTTTAGATTTAAAGACAGTGGTGCAGAGAGGTTAGGGGCAGGGACTTTGGAGTCTGAAAGTCTTGAGTTCAAGTATCAGCTTGCCTATTTCCTATCTATGTGACTTTGGCCAAGTTGCTACAAAGTGGTGATGATTAACAGTATCGACTGCGCTGTGACACAGATCGAGTGATGAGGGTCAGAACAGTGGAGCTCAGGGAGCCACAGGAGGGATGTGAACAAGGGACCTGCTGGCCCTAGTCTGGGGGGTGAGGGGAATTCTCTCCAGGACCTGCTCTACACCCTAGCCTTAGAGTACCCGGATCCGTGACTGTCCAGCTGGGGACACCAATGCCCTCATACCTGTGAATCCTTACAATAACCTCCCATCACCAGGGGTCACTGGGGATAGCTCTTCCCTGCGACCCGCAAGAGTTCAATTCAACATCAGGAGGAGCGTCTTCACACCTGGAGCTAGGGAAACATTTGTGCTAGGGAACCTGTCCTCTAAGGCCTCCAGGCTCTTAATTTGGAAATCTTGATTGTGCCAGCACATTCCATTGATGTTATCCTGTTCTCCCTCAGTGAGCCTGACCTTCCTCCTTTGTAAAATGGGGCAACAGCAGTACCAGTTCCTGGGTGTCATGAAAATGGACTGGCATAAGCACGTAAAGTACTTAGGGAAAGTGCCTGGCACATAATAAAGGCTTCATCAATTATTCCTAAGGATGAACCTCAGAAAGGTGAAATGAGGCATCTGCCCGGGTGAACCAAGTTAGCAAACAGCAAAGCTGGGGCTGAAGCCCAGGTCTATTAGACTAAGTAGAGTGTGTTCCGACCCATCAGCTGTTCCCTGGTGTCCCAGAGGAGCGTGCCTGGCTCTTAGGAGGCACAACTCCCGGGAGACACACTTAAAATGCCCCTCTCTGAAGCTAAAACACCAGTTTGGCAAGAATTAGGCCATCTGACATTCCATGCCTCAGTGTATTTCCTCAGTTATTGTTGATCTGCTCAGACATCATGAGCTGTGCTTCATTCATCAATTTCCTACAACTCTGAATCTAAGACTACAAAATCCCCACTGTTGTTAAATCCTGGAGTAGCTTTTTATACAATTCTACAATCCTCTTGTCTTCAGGTTACCTAGAGCCTATGAAAGCCTGGGAAAGCCTCCCAGGAGAGCCACTGAACAACTCTTTGCCAGAGTGGATTTCACTGAATCTACACAACCAATCGATAGCATGCACAGGGCAGTCAGGGAAGTCTTTGAAACTTGTCTGAATTTATACACAGGATCAGAAGCACAGGCTGTTTGGGCTTAATGAGACCTCAGAGGTCACCTAGTCTGGGGTTCTCACTCTCCATATGAAGAAATTGAGGCTCAGGGCAGGGATATGACTTGTCTGATGTCACCCACTGATGACAGAGCTGTAACCATAATTCATAGCCCCATGCCACCTGGCCAGGGCTTAAACAGACCAGCTCTGCTGTCTCACTATGCAATGCGTACACAGTGGGTATTTCACTCAGTGATCAAACGTATTCCGGTATAAAAAGCATTGCCTAGGTAACATGTTCGGAACCCAAAATAGATGACAAAGCCATGTTGTGGGTCATAACCAAAATGAAACCCAGGAGAGCCTGAAATTCCTGTGATCGAGTGGGATATTGGGGCCTAGGATCACTGGTTCCATTCGAGGGGTAACCACCCAAAATCATTTGGAAACCCAGCTAAAAGCTGCCCATTCCAATGTGTGGCCAGTGACAAATCTAAATGACTAGAACATTATCCTTAGATGCAAACTAAGGGGAGGCCCGCACGTGAATGAGACCACGAATGTACAGCAACACTCAGCACAGCCTTCGGCATAAGGGCAGGGCTCACAGAATGAGACCTGGGACTGTTTAATTCGAGTAACACCTGTCCTTAGATGAGAGCTAAATTCTCTCTGTAGACAAGGCAGTTAGATCCCCACACTAAACATTCTCCTCGGGCGAGCTTACAGTGTGAGTTAGGAGGCAGAAATGCCGTTTCCTAAGATAATTTATAGCATCACTCATAGAATGGGAAAATCAGACCTTCCCCAAGCTCAGTACACTGCTGGGGCTCAAGTGCCAGGAATGAGGAGGTGGCCAAGAGGATCTAGGACCCTGATGACCCTCAGGCATCCTATCCCACTAATTCTGTTCTGCGGTGTTTCTGAACTTTTTCCAATTTTCAGTTCTTTGTGTTTCTCAACTTTTTCCAATTCTCAGTTCTTTCTCAGCCACCCGAGGAACCTGACATTGTCTTTAGCAACCCTGGATTACTCAGCAGGAATTCTCAAGGAAGTAGGTCTGGGAGCAGGCAACTAGAGGAAGGCACACAGTTAGAAAAAGCCCCCAGAGTTCCCAACATTCCCAGTCAGATTTCTCCTCAACCCCATCACTGCATTAACACTAAGGGGGTAAAGGGATTTTCTGGAGGCAGTCTTGATAGCATCTGTCCTGCTCTCACAAGTTCATTAGTGTTTTTTAAGTTCTGTTCTAAATTTTGGTTCAGAAAATGTTGCCACAGTAGGGACACATCATTTAATACTGGCATTGTCATCCTCAAATTACTCAATGGACACAGGGATTCGGGAGCTAAGCATGATGCATGTCTCAGGATCATTTTAGTGTCTTTGAATGGAGAAGGGTTATTGTCTTAGTATTCAAAGAGAAAATGAAACAGAAATGTGGGAGGAAGATCAATCCACTTCTCAAAACATGCATTTCCAGATTATGCAATTACTTCAACTATATACCATAGGCATCCCATCAGAAGATAAGAGGGCAAATATTTTATTCATACAGACACAGAGAACTACTTTCAGCATCAGTGTGAGCCTAAGGAGTAGGAGTCCAGGCCACAGCTGTTGGCTTTCACTCACACGTCTGTGTAGTTAATGTGTTCACATGTGCATACCGTATATTAAAGGAACACTGTAATAAGGTCTTCCTTGAGTGCTGACTTACAGACATTAACAAGGGGGTTAAATAATAACGGCAACAGGACAGATAAGCCGGGAAGACAATAGATGGCAAAGACGCTGCCCCTCATCAGGCTCAGGCCCAGGGCAGACCTTTTCATCAATCAGAGTTTCTTTCCGTTGCCCTCAGCTGCAGCTCAAGATGCCGCCTCAGCACACTGCTCTGGGCGGCCTGCACAAACCTGGCTGAGTCGGTTTATGAGATGAAAGCTCACTGCCTTCGCTGAGCTATGTGATACTAGACTTGGTAATTTTGATAAATAACTACCGTGACCACAAGTATTATGATTATACATGTGGATTATTTTAGGAAGAGATAATGGAGGTAACCTTTTGGTAGAGGTTATTTTATAATATAGTCTTTATCAGTAAATCCAATACAGAATTTATATATCCTATACAGAATTGTTAGGCTATATGTGCAATATGACACAGATGGTATTTTATGTATTCATATTATGGTATGAATTCAAGGTACATTATGTTTCCCTTTGGTGACATGGGGACAATCTATAATGACAAATGATAAGGTGAAGGAATCAAGTTAGCACAAGTGGCTCAACTATCAAAGCATTTCCCAGCCTAAGACTGTGTGTCTGGAAAACCAGGCTGACCTGTGCATTCAGTAAAAACAAGCCTTGGACAAAGAGATAAGATGCGAGAAAGTCCTCTGACTGCTCTGAGACTGCGTTTCCCAAACCCCTCAATTAACGGGAGATTCTGAGCCAGCAGGTCAGGGATGAGGTCAGGACAGGAAGCACTGCTCGAAGGCACTGTGTAAATGAGAGGTAAACTGTGGGATGTCCTAGCCCTCTCTGCCTTGTTTTTCACCTGGGTGGCCCCTTGGCAGGTGCATCATAATTCAGCTTCTGCCACCCAGCCAACAAATACCCATTGATGGGATACTATGGGCCTTCTAGGTCGTGGCTGGTATTCACCATCTGACCCTGTTAGTTTTGATTTTCCCCAAACCTACTTCACCCTGTCAGTCTTGCCATGTTTGGGTATCACCCATGTCTTAGCAACTGATCCTATGTCAGCCACATATGATCGAATGAAAGAAACCTCGACTTGGTACAAGCTCAAGCAAGGTCTACACTTAAGGGCCTCTGTATTTCTAGGCCCAACACACAGGGGAAGCAGGCAAGGCAAAATATTCCAAGAATGGTTTTGGAAATACAGGAATGGTTAGGCATGGTGGCTTTGTTTGGTGAGCTTTCCAGAGCAGGGATGGCAAATCAACTTAAGAACCAACTGCAGTGATTTGGCGGGCGGGGGGGGGGAGGCATGCTCAGAGGACTGTGTTGGGAAGGATTCTGAGGGCAGGTCCAGGCCCAGCAGGAAGAGCAACAACTGAATGACAGTGTGAATGAGGCTGAAACAGCGGCACCCGCACCACACTGACACCAAGCTCCAGATGCCAGGGTAGGGGGAGGAGTGAGGGGTGTGCAGACATTTTAGGACTAGCCAAGGAGAAGGAATCAGTTCCTTTGTGCAGGCAAGTTATTAATGACTGAGGCATCTGAGGCATGAGGGCCTGGGCTTAGCATACGGAGAGGGTTGTCTGTGCTACTGGGACTGGGTATCCCACTGTATATTTGATGGCTCAGGGGGAGGGAAGGGAGTTAGCACCTATTAAGTAATAGCTCCGTGCCAGTGAACACTAAGTGCTTTATATATATCGCATTGTTTCATTACTTCCTCCAAGCCTGTTTTCTCAGTCATGAAATGGGAATACCATCATCAGTGTGCTGTGTGGATTAAATAAGGTAACAGTGTGCTATGTGGATTAAATAAGAGTTTGTGACAGTCTGTATGCTGGAAATTGTTACAGAACTACGGAGTATTGGTGCAATGATGATTCGCATTCAAGGCATAATATAGTAGTTAGCCGCAGGATTTGCCTCAGACAGACTTGGGTTCTGATTCCGGCTTCATTACTTACTAGATTTTTCCCTACACCCCTGTTTCCTCACATAAGATATGGAGATAATACCAGTGCTGTCTAAAAGTAGTACTATAATTAAAGAAGACAGTGCCTATAAAAGAGTGATCAGCAGAGGGCTTGGCACATAGTAAGCACTTGATAAACAATAACTGCTTTTAAAAATTATAATTCTTCGTGTTAATATTATTTAGAAAGATCAGACCTTTGTCATAGGTTTCATTAACAGACTCCAATATATTTTCCAATCACACAAAAACCTGGTGGAAAACTGATTTAAGTTTGAGTCCTGCAGATCAAAGTTTGACTCTCATCCCGACCTCAGAAACAAAAAGCAGATGGTAAAAGTAGAGCAGTGGCCACTACTACCTGTCAGAAGACAAGCAGCTGCGCTGGCACCGCGGAGCTTGGAAATTCCGGTCCTCTGCTGTGCACTTTTACGTACCACTGACTCTGAGTGGCTGGGTAGTTTTCTGTGGACTCAGCAGGTCAGCTGGGTAAATGCCACACACAGACACTTACCACTTAGAAGAGCCTGCCACAGGGGGCAAGGGAAACCTCTGTTCTGACTGACACAGGATGGACGAGCGGAGGAGGCCATCCATCAGTGTCAGGAAAGATTTGAAGCACCTGGCTAGTCAGTTGAAATAAAATAAATTATTTACTGATCTCAGGGTCTAGCAGCTCACTTGAATGCTCATAAAGGACGTGCTCTGTGCTGCCATGCACTTTGTGGTAGGTTCTGTTCCAGGAAGGAAGAATGTCTGGATTGCTGTGTGCAGGTTTTTGTTGTAAGAATGAAAGGGTGTTACCATCTGCTTCGCAAGGAGGGAGAGAGGGTCTTAAGTTACATAGCTGAACTCATGTACCTGGGAATAGGAAATGAGTGTATTTATTCACTGCATGGTATAAGTACTCACGGGCAGTTTATGACTGTCAAAAAACACCTCAGGACTAATTAATGACGTTGCTGCTTATAATGCTAAGGACTGAACTAAACTCATATTAGAAATATTCTGACGTTTTAGAAGCTCCTCAGAGTCCCGAATTTCCACCAGAGGGCGCCATGTGCACCATTGGAAGCATCCAGAGGTGACTGGGACCTGGCCTCTAGACGCTTCACTTCTGAGAACCACTGCTCTAGGGAAAGATACTTGTATCACTGTCATCCGTTTCTACCTGAGAAATCTCCATTGTGGCTACAACAGAGCCACAACTTTGCCAATAGAGCCACTACCTAATCTGAGTGATCTGGTCACTTTCAAGATGGTGGACTAGGAGGGAAAGCAATAAGCAAAATAAATCATGACAACAATAACAACAACAAGTAAGATAAGCTACCACTGAGAGAACACAGCTTCCACGGGCCACTTTCATACAATCTTGAAAGGTAAATATATTTCGCATTTTGTAAATGACAAAAACAAAGATTGACCAGAGAAGGGACTTGTTCAAAGTGACACTGCAGGTAAGCAGTAATGCTAGGATCCAAATCCAGTCCTGGCTGCAGAGCCTGGGCTGTTCTCACAGATCTTTTTGTGGACCTTTTCCATTATACTAGTTTTTTGTTTGTTTTTTAATTTTGAGAGAGAGAGAGAGACAGACAAATCAATCTGTTGTTCCAGTTATTTATGCATTCATTGGTTGATTCTTGCATGTGCCCTGATCAGGATGGAACCCGCAGCCTTGGTGTATCGGGGCGACACTCTAAACAACTGAGCTACCTGGCCAGGGCCCCTGGACCTTTTCCTTTAAATAAAATACAGGTCAGAATCTGATGAATTAAAGTTAGGCTTTCTGCCTTTGGAAAAAATTAGGGGGAAGAAGCCCACGATCTTGGCTATCTTTCAAAGGCACTGCTTTTTCACCTTGGGGATCAGAGGATTTGCTGATTATGCTTACCTGGGAAAATCCCTACCCTGTACCCTGGACCTTTATCTTGGCTGCACTCAGGATATTTATCAAGCTTCTTAAAACCAGGTCCACTCATAAAAACAGACCCTTTGTTACTGGGAAGGTACTGCTTTCAGGCACACGCAAACTGGATGTCTGAGTAACATTCTTATTTTAGTAAAATTTTCACTGAAAATATACCAACAGAAAGTATATAAATTATAAGAGTATGTATTATATACGACTTGACTTTTCCACAAAGTCTACACACTCAGGTCATCAGCACCCAGATAAACAACAGAACTTTATCAGTGTCCCAGTAGCTCCCCTCTAGTCTGAGCTCCCCAGGACAAGCACCATCATTACTTCTACACAGATTATTTGTGTCTATATTTGAAAGTTATATAAATGGAATCATACAGTATGTGCTTTTACCTTCCTTTCTGGATCTGTTTTCTTTTGGAGGAGCCTTTTATTTTTATCTCTAGGAGAAATATCAGGAAAAGTATCCCCAGGAAGAATACCACTGAGAACTTTATGTTTTAAGAATCAACATTAAATAAACAATTAAAAAAAAATTTTTTTTTTACCACTTTAGAGATTTAGAGTTTTTTTGTGAGGCGGCAGAAAGAGTCTAGAGAGGGGGAAGAAAGCTGGGTTCTATGTTTTGCTTCAAAGTTACTGGGAGCTAATTCATCTACTGAGTCTGTCAGAATCACCATCATCTCAGCAGCTGATGTTCACTGAGCTCTCACCACGTGCCAGGTGCCTTTGTAAGAATTCTTCGTGTTTTGCCATTTTATCCCCATGATCACCTTATCTACGAGAGAGGGACTATAATTTCCAGCTTACAAATTCGGAAACTGAGACTCTTTTGAGTCATCTGCCTGTGATGACTAATCACAGCTAATAAAGGAGCCAGAGTTTGAACCCAGGCCTCTGAGTCCCGAGTCTGTCCTCTAAGTACTCCTCTATATTGCCTCTCCACTAACAGCTCTCACTTTCAGATATTTACCAGCTGCCAGGCCCTGTGCTCAGGGCTTTACATGGACTAGTTGACTTGTTCCCACAGCAGTCCCAAGGTGCTGGTACCACTGATATTCCCATGTAAGCAGAATGGAACTGAGGCTCAGAAAGAGGAAGACACTTGCCTAACAGGGCTGGTTATTGGTAGACCACAATTTAAACCAGTTGTGATTCTGATGCTCATCTCTTAATTACTAAGCTATACTATCAGCCTATTTTAAGCTCCTGTCAGTCAAACTGAGAAGAAATTATTGAGACAAATTAGTCAGATTAATGTCAACATTAGATAAGATTTTATGATGAGACACATACAAAGCATTTGTGAAAAACATAAGTCGTGAGCCTTAGAGTGAGAATCCAAGCCTTCTCCCTTTATGCATGAAGCAAACGAGGCCCAGGAAGGGGAAGTGTGGCAGAGTCAGTGGCAGAGCCAGGGTGCAGTCCAGCTCCCTGATTTAGCCAGGAATTCACCCCTGCTCCCCCTCCTCCCACCATCCTTTATTATGGAGCAGGTGCACTCAAGTTGGACAGACCAGGGTTCTGCTCCTGACACCACCATTACCTGCTGTGTGAGCCTGAGCATAAGCCTTCACCTCTCTGCACCTCATCTGCCTTCTCTGTTAGATGGGGCAGTTAAGCAGTGCATGTGAACGTTTAGCATAGTGCCTAATGCACAGCGGATACCTGTAAATGACAGCCCTGATGACAATGGTACATTAATATCCTGGTGACACTAGGATACTTTCTTCTGCTAGTTTAAGTCAAAACAGGAATTTAGCATTTAATTGGAAAAAATTAACCCCACATATTAGTTGAAAGTTAGTTCCGAATTATCTGGTGAGAATTCAAATACAACTTCCGAAATCCCGGCAAAGCTTCCCGAATAAATGCATGAAAGAACAGGCAACGACTCCACTGAGCAGAGACAGGCGGCAGTGCTACAAGGCAGTTCTGAGAGCATGTGAGAGAATTATGGAACTTCACAGAAGTCAATCAGTTTGAAGAGTCTCAAGTTAGTTCTATTTCTAATCTTCTGCTTCATAAAAAAGAAGACCAGACAGAGCACTTGGCTGGGAAAAAGGAGGTACTTTAAATTTCATTGTTTAAACATTTTCTCTGAAAACAAATTACCGATAGTCACTCAGGTTACGTAAAAGTTGTATGTGGTTTCTCTCCCTATTTCTATGTTGACCACTGATATAAAGGGTCCAGTTCGTCACCTGTTCATGCACTTACCTAACTGTACATCGGTTGTGAATCGGAGTCTGTGGATCATGCTGACTTTGAATGACTTGTAATGGTGGCTGCTAAGCATATCCTGTACTGTAGCTATGTCAATTTGCGAATCCTCCTCGAAAACCCCATCTGCCCTTGAACCTGGGGAGGAAAAAGCAGTTTAACACATAAAGATACATGAGGCTTGGCAAATGGTGTCTGCTCAAAATGCTTTGGGATGAATTAAAATAATATGGGCTATTTAATTTGGAGAAGAAAAGGCTGAGCGATGACTTAATAATGCCATTCCAGTAAACAGAGAACGGTAACATATTAATCATTCAACAATTAATTCCACAAACACTGCCTCTTCTGTGGCAGGCCCTTGGCTAGGCGGTGGGGATACAGAAGGACAGAAAAACTGCTAGCCAGAAACTCTCAGTCTTAAGAGTAAGTCAAAATCCCAAAGCACGGGTGGTCCCATTTCTCATTTCTTTTTCTAATATTAATTTTCCTGATCATAAAAGTAATCCATGCTTCTTGAAGAATCCTGTGCTTTCCGAGTCTCAAACCGTCTGTTTACCAGCTTGCTGTCCTGGTTCCAGTCTCTGCTGGTACAGGCACCGGACAGCTCGCGCTTGAATGTCTGGAACAGTCTCCTCACTGGCCTTCTGGCCACCAGGCTCCCTCTGCAATCCGGCCACCACAGGACTTTCCAATTCATCTTTCTAAAGCTTTGATCATTCACTCATCAAATGTTTAGTGAGAGCTCCGTGTATGCTAAGTACTCTGATATGTGACACTGGCGACGAAGAAGACTGGTACTCAAAAATCATCCCTGGCTTCCCATGGCTTCCTAAATGATGCACACTTTTTTCAACCAAGCACTCAAGACTGTCCATAATCTGGCTGAAACATACATTTTCAATTTTACTTGTCATTTCTCACACCTACCTTCTCTCAGCAACTCCCAAACTCCCCAGACTGCACACAGATCCAGGTTTTTCTACTTCTGGGCCTTTGCTCATGTGTACCCTTGGCCTAGAACATCCTTTCTAGCCTTACCCTGCACCTGTCAAAACCCCACCCAGGCAGGCTGGCTCCATCTCCACCTTCTGCTGAATTCCAGAGCAGTTGGTTTATACTGGACTCTGGGACCAGGCAGAGTTGGGCTCAATTCCTAGTCTCTAACTTGCTATATGATCTTTGGCAAGTGACCGGCTCACTGAACCCTGGTTTTTGCCATCCACAGAACGTCAAAATGTGTTTTAAAAATCTAACACATTCTACGCTTAATCAGTAGCAGCCATGATTACTTTTATTCTGCTGTTACAGAGGATCACATTCAGCCTAGCACCGGAGTTGCTGAGTGGTGGCTCTGTCCTGTTTAGAGGCTTTGTGGGGGCCAAGAAAGTTTTTTTAAAAAAATATATCTTTATTGATTTCAGAGAGAGGAAAGGAGAAGGAGAGAGAGAAATAGAAACATCAATGATGAGAGTCACTGATCGGCTGCCTCCCGCACGCCCCCGACTGGGGATCGAGCCCGCAACCTGGGCATGTGCCCTGACCGGGAATTGAACCTCGATCGCCTGGATCCTAGGCTGACGCTCAACCACTGAGCCACGCCCGGACGGGCTCCAAGAAAGTTTCTTACTCATCTCTGTCTCCTGCAAGCAGTGCAGGTAACCAGCCCGCTAGAGCTAAATGCTGCTAAATAAGGAGACAGATAAACAAAGGCTGGACGCATGAGTGCTACTATACATCCGGCACGGTGAAGCTCTTTCCACGTTAAGCCTCATGGCAACCAGCTGTCATTCCTCACCTGAGGCTTTGGGAATCCGAGGCCTTTGAGGTGAAGTCATGGGTCAAGGTAACACTAAGCAAAGCTAAGTTACCTCTCACCCCCCAAGTGTGAAATGTGGTTCTCTGAAGGTACGGCTGCTGGTGCCCCTCCCCAGTGGGAGGGAGCGCCTGCTCAGCAGCGGCCAACAAGAACAGGGAGCCCGACGCCTTGCACCGGGCACCTACAGATGGGGCCACAGGGAAAGCCAGAGAGAGCTCCTTGGGACAGAGTTGTAGCTAAAAACTCTGGACTGGGTATAAAACAGGAGCATTCTGTTACGTAACTGGAAACCTGACAAATACAACTGTGTGCTTTCCTTCCCACAGTGCTGCTTACAGGGTGAGCTTTTTGCTTTTTTAACCCTCCCCTGAGAGTATGTTTTTATTGACAGAGAGGAAGGGAGAGAGGAACATCCGTTGGTTGCCTCCTGTACGTGCCCTGACCAGGGATCGAACCCACCACCTTTTTGGTGTATGGGGAATATGTTCCGACCAACTGAGCAACCTGGCCAGGGCTACAGGGCAAACTTTTAAGCAAAAGTTGGTTTCTGATGCCTTCACATTGAACCCACGTATTAGGAAGTGCACACTCTTTCCAAACACTACAATTATTCCCGGCCCGGACCATTCTAGCCCCTATAATGACACCCTCCCCTCAATAAGGAGCAGCCCAGCCCTCAATGAGCCATTCACCGGCTGCCTGGGACAGTCCACCTTAGTGTTTGCACATGTTGCTCTCTCTGCCCGGGTCACCTTCTCCCCATTTCACTCCCTCCTGGTCTATTCCTCCAGGCCTCTTCCCTGTTCTTCCTGAAGAGCTCAGCTCAAGTGACACTGCAGGGGCACACTCCCTGACCCCAGGCCCCCAAGTCTAGCTCAGCTCCTGTGTTATCGCACCCTGGATTTTCCTTCAGAATACTTATCACAGAGAGTAATTATCTGCCTCTGCCATTAGACTGCAAACCCCAAGAGGGCAGGCACAGTGACTGCTTTACTCACCATTGTAGCCCAGACCCCAGTGCTGCCTCACACAGGATAGAGCAAGTGCTCAATAAAAATTTACTGGATGAGTACCAGGTGCCATGTCCTCAGGAAGGATCAGAGGGGCTGAGTGACTAGGATTAGCAGAGCTGCAGTTGTCTGCAAGAGCCACTGGGAACCCTGCTTCCCTTCTTTGGAACACCTATGATTTTGAATAGAGGCACCATCATCATGATCACCACTGTCTCCTGGGTAATGTCCACATCTCAAATGGAAAGGCCGGCTAGAATTTAGTTTAGAATAATCATTCACTTTCTCCAATACATGTTTTACTGAAACCGAACTGCCAAAATGTATTTATTTCTACTTTAGAACTTTTTCTATATGTGAGAATTGCGGAAAATTTTGGGCAATATTAAAATCCTTTCATGTTTTAAAAATTATTTAAAGCCATCTTTTCTGAGAAAATGCCATTATTAGATGCAACCTAGTTCAGGAACTTCTGTTTTCTTTACTAATTAGTATTTTCTAAATATTGCAGGTATTTGATTTGGAAAGAGGTAACAGCTCATTATGCTAAAATGCCAACTACTAAAAAAACAACCCCCCCTCCACTTAAGAGTTTTACATTTTATGATGTTGGATTAAAACCAATTTAAAAATTACTATAACGTGACATATAATTTTTTACTGAGCAATTTCAATGCCAGCTGCTAATAAAGCATCTTAGCTGTAAATGATAATTCAGATGCTTTTAGATAAAGTGGTGCATAAATATAGTTGGAAATTGATTTAGCTTCTTACAGAAGTACTGAAGAATGACATATTCTGTTTAATACACCAGCTAATGTAGTCCTAAAAGCTCAAACAAGTGCCAGTTTTCACTCCTAAATTTGCTGTGGGAGATTAATGAAAACTTTATATTTTGCTGAAATGTTAATAATGGGCAGACGAGATGATAGGATTTTAGTGGAGGTCTTAAAGCTATGGAATAACCAGCGAGGCCTGTCAATTTCCTTATATTAATTTTGTTCAAGACTGATATAGCTGTAGCTGGCTCCACACACTAATGCTTCTTGCATTGACCTTCTACTCTCCGACAGTGTAAATTCACATCCCATCTGAGGATTTAGGTCCCCTGATACTTGGGTGAGCTCTGAGTCTTGCCCCAGCTGACAGGGGCATGTTTGCTTTTATGATGAGAAGGGGAACAGCCCCTGGGGGAGCAGAGAAGGAAGAAACAGCCCTGCACGTGCCTCCAATACATGCTGCTCATTCCAAAGCAAGTTATCTGCTGAATGGAACAACTTCGGGTCTCAGAGTTCCAGGGCCATTTCTCAAAGTAGGTTCAGGAGTGCTGCTGCTTGGAGGGGGCATGCCTGTGTGCACAGATCAGTCAGCCATGAACCTGCCACCACTCCCCCCGGGCCAGCAGTATGCTAGACTATGGAGGAACACTGGTGAGGACAAGGCAGGGTTCCTGGTCTTCAGAAGCAGATCATGACACCAAAGTATGTTTTGAACCAGAAAAGTTCTATGACTTTGCAAATGCACCTTTATTGTTTACATCCTTCTAGAAAGGAGCAAACCCAGCCACATATGAAATATGCTCGGTACTGCTTCACATGCATATTAAAATCATTACTGTACTATCAACTTCACATTTAAAAACCCACCTCTGTTCAAGAGAAGACACTTTTATCTACTCAAAGTAAAAAGCAGAGATAACCAGAAGGTCTTAAAAATAAATATATTAACAGAAACCACTCCCAAACTGTTAATTTAATTGAAATATAACCCTTTGGTATTTTGTTAAATTAGCAATTAAAAAGGTCACAAGCAATTAAATGAAACAAAAGCCACACTGTGTTCATCTACATTAATGCTGAACTGGGTCTCCTGGTGAATGACAAGATAAATTGTAATGGTGCCTTCAAAGACTTCACGATGTATTTTGTCAAAGTCGGAGTGTTAATGTCTCCATGAGCCATGGATTACCATAATGTATTGTGTCAAAACGCTCAAGCTGCAATAACTCAAAGATGTATTGTAATAGATCAAATTTTGGGGTGGGGCCTAAAAGTGACTCAGGCATCAGGTCTCAAATGGTCTGACAAACAGGCTCTGGAAGAATGACAGAGTACATCCCAATGCAGAAAGGGTTAGGGACAGAAGGCGGAGAGAGGAAGAAGCTTGACTCTCTGAAGTAAGGAATTAGGAAGGAGGTGCAGGCAATGACACAGACCTTAATGGCAAAACCAGGCCAGGGCAGGATGGGGCAAAGCAAAGCAGAGATGAGGTGAAGGAGGTGGCAGGTGGAGTCTACAGCTTGAAAAGAGAGAGGGGGGGAGGAAAGGAGAGAGAGGGAGGGAGGGGGAGAGAGAGGGAGGGAGGGGGAGGGGGAGGAAAGAAAGAAAGCAAGAGAGTGAGGAAGGAAGGAAGGAAGGAAGGAAGGAAGGAAGGAAGGAAGGAAGGGAGGAAGGGAGGAAGGGAGGAAGGGAGGAAGGGAGGAAGGGAGGAAGGGAGGAAGGGAGGAAGGGAGGAGGGAGGGGGGAGGGGGGAGGGGGGAGGGGGGAGGGGGAGGGGGAGGGGAGGGGAGGGGAGGGGAGGGGAGGGGAGGGGAGGGGAGGGGAGGGGAGGGGAGGGGAGGGGAGGGGAGGGGAGGGGAGGGGAGGGGAGGGGAGGGGAGGGGAGGGGAGGGGAGGGGAGGGGAGGGGAGGGGAGGGGAGGGGAGGGGAGGGGAGGGGAGGGGAGGGGAGGGGAGGAAGGGGTACTGAGAGAGAGCTAAGGGCTGGGAAGTGGGCCTGGGGCTTAACAACACTGGAAAGAACTAGACACAGAGTTCAGAGATGTAGATTCAACCTAACTCTGACCCCACAGGTCAAGAGTGGCTCAAAACCTTGCCCACGATTCCGCTGTTAGGCCGAGGCAGAGCTGGGCCAGGTCCCCACCTCAGCGCATCCCTAGAGCAGCAGTAAGGGGGGACACTGGGGGCAATTGTAAGCTTTAAGCCAGTGGTTCTGGAGGGCAGTCCAGGCCTCACTGTGGGGGAGGTCCCCAAGAACCCACCAGGGCTCCATAATCTCCATACTATTTTCATCATAACAACAGTAAGACATTATTTGCCCTTTCCATACCTATTACCTTACAAGTGCACAAAGTAATTCAAGTTCCCTGACATGGCTCTGAGTCCACATTGCAGCTAACCTTTAAGAAACTATCATTCAAATTTTGGTATAGTAATGAAAATTAATAGCCACTATTATCTGAAAAGGCTATTGAAATACTTCCCCTTTTCCAAAAACCTATGTTAGGCCATGTTTTCTTCATATACTTCAACTGAAACAATGTATTGTAACAGACTGAATGCAGAAGTACATATGCGGCCCTGGCTGGTGTGGCTCTGTTGGTTGGAGCATCGTCCTGTGCACCGAAAGGGCACGGGTTCGATTCCCAGTCAGGACACATACCTAGGTTTCATGTATCTCTCTCACATTGATGTTCCTGTTGTTATTTTCTTCCCTCCCTCCCTCAAATAAAAAAAAGAAAAAAAGAAGTAGATACGCAAATCCAGGTACCTTCCATAAGGTCAGGCAGTACAGAAATTTGCAAAAATATAAAACAGTGCCCACTGGTTCAGGTGATTAGTCAATAATTTATTTCCTGATGAAATGAAAATAAATGCTCTTCAGGGAAAGAAAACAAAATAAAACAATCCTACTCTTCTCATTAAATTTTTTAAGCAGGCATTTTTTCATAAAAATTTATTGCCTTTTTAATGAATTCATAAATATTAAAAAATTTGTTTTTATTCCTAATAAGTAGATATAACCCAGTAAACAAACACTCATTCTTGAGTGTAAAGCAGTCCTAAGACCAAAAAGTTGAGAACCACTGCCTTTAATGTCCTATGCCATGATTTCTTGTCCCTGGGTGTCCATGTGGACAACCATGGGACATAAAAGTACAGGTACAGCTGTGTATTTGTGTTACATACCTGACAACAAACACAGATAGAAAGCTTTTACACATATTCAGTAATAGACTTGTTGTCAGGTGATCAAGGCAAATTTTAACTAATTAATCGTTAAGTCAAAGCTCAGATGAACTTACTGTATGCTATTGGCAGATGTTTTGTGTCCGGAGATACAAACTACATGGGACTTTAAACTTCATTTTGTGGTTGGTCCAATAAGTCTTAGACTGTCTAAAAGCTCTAATCTAGTTATAAGTTAAATTAACTCCAATATTCCTTCTCCAAAAGGGTCGATGCCAATTCTGTAACTCAGCCAGAAGATCGGTGGCCACTGTTACACCTTCACCTTCACAGTCCCTGTAGCATGACGATGTGGCTGCCTGTTCCTGGGCTAGAGGAACGTGGGACGGAGCAGGACTCCCAGATGACGGGAAGGGGGTAGGAAATCCACAGAGGGAACAGTGTGGGGAAAACATGAAGCCCAAAGTGTGAGCCCATAGAGAGGGAACAGCAAGAGTCTGCATTTGGCCGCAGCAAAATGTGTGTGAAGAGGAGCAGATGAAAACAACATGGCGGGAGGTGGAGGGAGCCTCACTGCTCTCGCCACATAGAACCATCCCTGCTGCAGCTTAGCTGGACTCTGCTCAGGTTATACTATCTGGCCAGACGCCCTTTCCACTCTTTAATATTTATACCCTTCAAGGTCTAGTTTAGAATCTTCCCTGACCCCTCTCCTGCAACCCCGCAGCTCTGACGGCCCCTGGTGTAAGCCTCTTCCATGATAAGCACCTGCACTTCTCTCCTGGCCGGTGCGTTCCTTTGAGGCAGGAACATTCTATCCTACAGAGCACACAGCAGATGTTCAATACATGCTACTGGTGGCATGAATGAAGTCTGCTGCAACATAGGCTAACATAACTCTACACGAGTTTGTATGCCATCCCTTGTATTTACCTCAAACCTAACACACCATTTCTAGTTTTCCATTCAGACACATTACCAGACTGGGGTCCTTCCTCAACAACTACAATAGCAGTTAACATTTACTACTCAGTGTTTACTATGTGCCAGACACTATGCTTAGCGCTTTAAATATATTAGCTTATTTAACCTTCTCACACCCTTTAAATGAACCCCCTGCTAGTTTAGAGAATGTCATCCTAATATAGCCATATAACCAGTATAAGCTGGATCTAGGAACTGCACCTAGGTGGGTCTAATTCCAAAAATTAATTCCTTAACCACCACACAACCCTTTGTGTAAACACGTTCCTCACATGGGCTGGGAATGGGCCATAAAGTACCTAAGGAGAAACCAATCATGCCTGGCCTTGCCAGAACAAAGAACCAGGGACACAACCTAACACTCTCTCGTTACTCAGAGCAGGATGCATGCGTCGTCATGGAGAAAAGCTCCCTTAGCTTTCTACAGCCACCACTTTTTTTTCTTCCAAAGGCCTTTTAAGTCCCCAAAGCCTTATAAGCCCCAAACTTCTCTTCTATTAAACACTTCCCTTTGGCTACTAGTCATCTTTGCTGGTCTCTAAAAAATAATCAATAGGTGATATACTTTAACACAGGCGCATGCACACATGCGTACCCCTCTGCACTAATCTCTTCAAAGCCGCCGGGATCACACTGTAGGATACAGCCCTCCCTGAATCTGCCATGCTACGACCAGGACAGAGATCCCGCTGCCAGTGCCTAATTGATTAAACACTTGGAGTTAGAGCCTTTCCATAGGGAGATTTCAGACCCTCAGTAAATCAGAGTAATCCTGTTTTACAAGGTGATCAGAAAGAAATGGTTTCAGGTTTGTGGAATTTCTAAAAAGAGCAGATCAGGGAAGGGGGCGCTTTTAGGCTCCACATTCTAGGCCCTGCCCATCCCTCAGTCTCTTCTCTCAGCACTCACTTCCTTGCTCATTTCACTCCACTTCATTCATTCATTCCCAAGTATGCCAGCTCCTTCCTAAGGACTTCACCTGAGCAGTCCCTTGTCCTGCACCATTCTTCCCTTACTCACTATCTGACTCACAGTGGCTGGCCCAGAGGATGATGCCACCAATGTCTGGGGGATGAGTGAACAAATATGTGCCCACAGCGAAGCCAACCACCCTTCAGAGGATGAAGGGTGACCATCGAGGGTCTGAACCACTGAGTCATCCAGGTTTGCTTGGAAGTTAGCTTGATGACAGAATTCCCATCACTTCCTCTTCCTCCGATGACTGTGCTAAGGTTTGAAACACAGGAAAAGTAATGGGGTCTTCTAAGGAGCCTGGGCATTTTTGATAACTTACGTGTCAAGTTACAATTTTTGTTTACAATAATAGAATATCTAAGAACTGTGACATACGATCAACACTGTATACAGCATTTCTCCCTGACTCCAGTGCCAGGGAGAAAGAGCGCACATGTGCTGCAAGAACCCACCTTGATCAGGGGAGTCACTGCAGGAATGTCACCGATGCCATTACCAAAGCATTAGTAGGGGCTGCAGGGCGGATTCTGGGGCCAGGAGCCGACCAATGGGATACAAATCCCTGTGCCCTCACTTAGAGCCCATGTGGGGTTTGTGGCTCGTCAAACATGTTTCCTTACTGCTCTAATGTACCAGTGTATCGCTTAATGAAAGTTCTTAATTGTAATTCAATTAATTACATACACAGAGTCCCCAATTACATTTTCCAATAAGACATTGGCTGTGGTACAGGTCTAAATGCACTTAACCAATTTTAATATATTAAGACCAATTTCCCTTGAATACTAATTACTACCTAATGATAAAATGAAAAGGGGGGAACTTTCAAGAAAGGGTGAGAGTGAAAAATGCAATTCATGTGGAATTTTTCAGCCCACATAGCACAATTCAAACACTCACTACTGAAGAAGTAGGTGTGGACAGGGCACAAGTTTGCATCTAATACCAGGTCAGCACTGGTTTTTGCCTAGGTATCACTTACCCTTGGTGCTGGCTGTTGCCCACAGGGGCCTGTGGGAAGTCTAAGAGGCTAGAGGGAAAACAGGAATAACGGAAGGAAAAGGCCAGCACACACACATGCGCAGACTAGCTGGGGTCTCTGGGCACAGGTGCTGGCCTTGCATCTCAGGCAGACAGAGAGACACTAGGAATGGTCAATACTTGCATTGTGCCTTGCACTTACCTATGTGCTTTTAATGTGCACAATCTCATTTAATCTGCATAACAGCCCCACAGGGTAGGGACTACCATCACATTTTACAGATGGGGAAATGAAGCTTACACAGAAGGACTTACCCAAGGTCACACAGTGGCTCCAAACACCTTGCTTTCCCCCCACAACATACCAGCAACCAACCCACATTAACTAACTGGCAGGAGGCAGAGAAACACAGATATTCATTCTCACATAGGGGATACTATTTCTGTTTCATTTAAATTCTGTTGGCATGTGGCAAGCAGGGAGCTATTATCCAATTCTACTTGAATAAACTCACCCGAATAGAAAATTCCTTTCAGTGAACACTTTCCCTCACCGAAGCCAGACATGCAACTGGCTTTCAGCAGAAACTCAGCCTAAAATAAGGCCTGATCACCTCCAGCCATCTCCGTTTGTACAGAGTTTATTTGCACGATCACATTTTTCTTTTGCATTTGAAGACTGCTGGTGTGGTATAATAACAGAGGCTTTAAAGGCCCAGTTTTTAAGTCACATGACAGAAATTGGAGAGATTAGTAATTTGTAACTGAAGAAGGCAAAGCCTCCAGAAGCCAAGTGGAACCACCAGGGAGACTCCAGGGCTGGCACAGAGCACAAACACACGGAGGAGGGATCTGCTCACCATGAATGAGCACCAGGAAGAGGAGCTGGAAACACACCAGGATAAAGCAAACAGTCACTCACTGTCTAAGGGTACTGTGCCTCCCCGCCCACCTTTTTTATTTAGTAGTACTGGGGGCGGGGGGCGTGAAACCCAAGTACCACCACGAAGCAGCCCCTAGAGATAAAGATGCTCACCCAAGCCCCTTGGAGTCCCAGTGAGAGGTCAGGGACTCAGAAGGCTCACTCCATCCAAGGGAATGAACCACACCTGGCCACAGACACCGGGATGCAGAGGGAACTGAGACTTGGTTCCTGCCCTGGGGGGGGGGGTGGGGACAGTCCAGTGTGGGAGTGGGCAAATCCATCCAGTAGAATCAGTGAGCAGAGAAGGGAAGGAGGGGGCTCTACCTGAACCCAGGGAATGGCAGCCAGGTGATCTGGGGAGGCCTCTAGGAGATGCCTCCTCTCCTGGGTCTTCAGGGGAAACTAAAGGAGCTGAAAGAGGGCTCCCACAGACTGAGACCCAGAGGTACTCTCCCCTGCCACATTCCACTGATCTAGGGACTGCCTGCCTCGAGTTGAGGCCCTTCCTTTGTAAAGACTAAATTAAGAATTTCAGCCCGGCCCCAGGCGTGGCTCAGCGGTTGAGCGTTGACCTAGGATCCAGGCGACTGGGGTTCGATTCCCAGTCAGGGCACATGCCCAGGCTGCAGGCTCAATCCCCAGTCAGGGGTGTGCAGGAGGTGGCCTACCAATGACTCTCTCATCATTGATGTTTCTATCTCTCTCCTCTCCTTTCCTCTCTCTGAAATCAATAAAGATATATTAAAAAAAAAAAAGAAAAAAAGAATTTCAGTAAGTTACTGAAACAATGGAAGGTCTCCTTGAAAAGAAGGTTCAACTGATGTTTCAAGAACTTGAAGCCTCTTTCTGTAGCAACTTCTACTTAGGAAATAAAATAACTAGATTTAGCTGTTTCACTAGATTTACTAATGGACAGAAGACATGGTTTTCCAGGCCCCCAATTATTATTCATGTGATGATGAACAGATCACCCCTCTAAGCAACAGTTTCTTCTTCTATAAGATACAGATGATGGCCAACCTGGTCTAAAAGGCTGTTTTAAGGAGAGCATTTGTATCTCATTTAAACCTCAACAAATCTGTAAAAGAGACTAATCCACCTCCATTTACACCGGAAACTAAGGCTCAGAGAGGACATGATTTGCGCAACATCAGAGGCTGTAGTGGTTCACCCAGGGTCTGCCCGATTCTAAAGACTGGGCTTCAAGCACTATTCTGCACTCCTGTAAGGACAGGCTAGGGAGTGATAAGACAGGAAAGACACTGTGTCTCACATTTCCTTGGTATCCCATAAAGCCAGGGCAATTTCAGGCCTACTTTAGCCCTGACAATAGGAAATTCCCATTTCTGTCTTAAAGCTGAGGAAAGAAAAAGTTGGTTCATGCTGCATCTTTCCTCTAAGGAGCTGGATGGGTTACCCACATAGGATCAGTGGGTAAAAGGTCACTGGCAACATTGGCAAGAAAAGGAAACTGAGGCTCAGTTTGGTGCCAGGGTTTACACAGATGCTTGGGCAAGAATGGCAGTCTTCTACTGTGACATCCTCTTCGTAAGTACTCATGCTTGCTTCTGGGCTGATTCCAGCTTGCAGCAGACAGCTGGCTGAAGGATGCAGAAGATTATCAGACAGGAATCCAAACTGGAAAGCTCAAGGACTCTGGCTTGTCATTTTCTTATTTAGGCCAAGATCCAAGCACAACTGTTAACTTTTAGCCCCTAGGCAGAAACTCTTGTCATACCAGTTTCCTTTGCAAGCTTCTTCTCTCAGAGTATAAAGACAATTGTCATCACCATCCTCAGGGTTGGAAATTTGGGTTGTTTTATCAATCTCAGGGTGGACATTGGAATCAGATAGCTGACTTCAAATTCTGGTTCTATCATTTACCAGCGAGCTAACTTTGGGCAAATCACCATCTTTCTCTACAGTTAGAATATCTTACAGGGTGGTTGTGAAAATTACGAGAGAGCACATTTTCAAAATGTTTAGCGCAATGCCTTACAATAGAAGGCCTGAATAAAAAATTTAAAAAATATCTTTTGATGTCATTTATATAAAAAGTGAGGCCTTCTCAGAAGAAAAACTGAAAAACTATATCCATCCACCCTATGGCAGTCTTCTCAACAAATGGTATTACTTATAAGGTGCACATCTCTCCTGGAACACCAAAACACACTGGCTGGAAAGCACCCTGCTCCGAATTCTATGGTCCTGTGGCACAGACCTACAGACCTGCCCGCTCCCCGCTCTTTCTCCCTCCCCCCATCACACACCTCCTCGAGGGCCCTGAGAGTTCTATGATTCTAGACCTCCACAACTGTGGCCCATCTGCTGTCAGTCACAGAATGCTGCTCTTTCATTATTTATTCATTACAGTTAACATTTACTGTTTATTATGTGCCAGGCACCATTCTAAGAGCTTTATGATTATTAAAACTCACTGAATCCTCCAATCAACCTTATGAGGGCAGATAAAACTACCCAAGAGAAGTTAAACTGTCCAAGGATACAAAATAACACAGTGAGACTAATCTCAACTCTGTAAAACATTATTACATCAAAGTCATTTGATATAAGGAAAACTCTTGGTAAACATAACTTATAATGACTGAAGAACATTCCACATCTCCTGAGACGGCGGTTCTCCTTTTAATCTGTTACTGTGGCAAATTACACTGAATAGGATTTTTTATTGCTAAACTAACCTTGCACTCCTAGAATAAAACCAACGTGGGGATGTTATATTCTTTTAATATAATGCTGAATTCAGTTTGTTAATATTTTGTTTAGGATATTTGCATTTATAGAAGATTAGTCTGAAAATTTCCTGTCTTGTGTGGTCTCTATAGGGTTTGGTAAGAAGATTGTGACAGCCTCTTACAATGAACTGGAGAGTAACCTCTTTTTCTATTCTTTGGAACAGCTGATGTAAGACAAGCTGTTTCTTCCTTAAGTGATGGAACTAGCCAGTAAAGTTGTCTGGGACTGAGATTTCTTTGTGGGAAGGTTTTTAATCATGAACTCAAATTTTCAAAATAGTTATGGGAACATTCAAGTTTTCTATTTCTTCTTGTGTCAATTTTGGTAAGTTGTTCTATGTTTTTTTTTTCCTTTTTTATCTACATTTTCACAATTTCTGGGATGGAGTTTTTAAAAATAACACTATATTATCTATTTAATGACTATAGGATCTGTAGTGTACCTCTTATATTCCTGTTACTATTTGTGTTTCTCTATTATCTGTTTCTCTTCCAAGTTTCTGATCCATTTCCTCAGCGGTTCAGCAAGTTTGTTAGTCTTTTCAAAAAATAGTGTTTGGTTTTGATGTCCCTAAATTTTCTATTTCATTAATTTCTGCTCTTGTCTTTATGGCTGCCTTCCTTTTACTCTCTTTAGGTTTTTATTTGTTTTGTTTTATAATTTCTTGAGCTAAATGCTTAGCTTATTACTTTTTGGCCTTTCTTCTTTTGTAATACATGAACTTAAAGGCTGTAAAATTTTCTTTAAATACTGCAGCCTTCAAATTCAAATGATATCAGGACAAGATTGGATGTAGGTATTCATCTCACCTCTTTAGTTCAATCTTCTCCCAGATATCGGTCATTAGTAATTTTCTATGATTTGTATATTTTAATCAGCTTTAAGTTACTTTCAGCGGGAGAACTTGTTCAAATTACTTAGTCTGACTTTACCAAAAGGTGATGACCTACATAATTTTCCCATATAGGAATACTATATAGATGTCCTATATACAAATATTATAAACATCTAACACCTATCATTATACATAAATCTTTGTTGCATTTTAAATCTTTTCTCTTTAAGACAGATTCCAAAAGCAGAAATGTTGAGTAAACATTTTTAGGTCTCTTGATACTTCCAGATACATTATGTTCACTTACACTATAGTCACCAGTGTATGAATATACCCATTTCCCTGTATTCTCCCCAGCAATGAGGACTCTTTTTAAAATACCTGACTTGTTTAATACTTATTTGAAGTTTTTAGACCATTTGAGAATCCAAATGATTTTTATTTTTTTGTGTATTTATATAAGATACTTATAACTGGTTACAGACTTCAGGGACACCAACCTTCTGCCTTTGAGAATTTGCTGCTAAATGTAAAGAGCACATTTCACCTTCCTGGTGAGTTTTGCACATGCCTCTCTAGAAGAGGCTGTCAGGGGCCCTGGCCAAAGAGCAGCAGCCTTGCTTAGACGGTCAGTGACATGACGGAAAAACTACTATTCATTCACTCATTCAATCTACAGGGTGGGGCAAAAGTAGGTTTAGAGTAGTTTGTATGGAAAATAATATAATGAATAAATAATACAAGAATAAACGGTTTCACATACTCACAACTACAAACCTACTTTTGCCTCACCCTATATATTTACAAAGCTCCTAAAGTATACAGCCTATAGTAGGTGAGGAGTAAATATTAGTTGAATTAATGAAGGGCAACCTGGTGTGGATCAGGGATGCCCTCACAGACCTAAAATCTCGTGGGGGAAATAGACATCAAAAGATCACTGAGAAAAATATATAATTATGAACAAAAATATATATGCAATGAATAAAAAGTAGTATGTTCTATGACAGAATATAATGAGGGACCCAAATGAAGGGGGGCAGGGAGAGCACAGATAGCCTCTTTGAAAATGTGACATTTAAACTGAGATGAAGGATAACAAACAGTTAGCCAGAGTAGGGGGAAGAGTGTTGTGCACAGAATAAACGGCCTGTGTAAAGGCCCGGGAGCAGGAATGACCATGAGAGCTGGCTATCACAATCTCAATTTTCACATGTCACTTGCTCCTTAAGTCAATGGGAGTACGGAGGTGAGGAATGGCAAAGATTCACAGCTTGGGAACACTAAAGGGAGAATAAAAGGAAATTAACTGAAGTTTTAAAGAGGCTTGCAAGATAGCACCAGGATCTCCTACACGCCTCCTGCTAAGAGTACACACAGTCAGAATTTTCAAAACTTGATATCTGAACAGTGATACTGACAGGGCCAGTTGCTTTATATACAAAATTGCCTTTGCTTGAGAAAAGGCCTCATATTTCTAAGCTGTTTCCAGGACTGATCCTACCTTAGGAAGATACAGTTTAATAAAAAAATATTAATCACAGAGAACTAAACAGGATGCAGTCTTTTTACCAAAAAGCATGAAATCAATCATTTCACCTCAGGATACACTTTTGGCAGGAAGGCTGAGGTCTGCCTTGGAAAACAGTCACTTGAAATCTGCCTAGGGAAGCCAGACCAGTGTCCCCAAACACATGACTTCTAAGCACGTTTACAACGGACAAAGCAGACATGGAGCAAGGAGGCCAACATACTGTTCTCGCGGACCAGGCAGAACTCCCAAACGCTCTGGCTCTCCAAAGTGCTCTCCAGGTCCACGGCGACATTGGGTTCACTCTGCTTCTCCAGGCGGTACTGAGGGCCTGGAAGATCAAAGGGGCAGGAGGAGGGGAGGAAGTCTGAAACACTGAACTTTACATTGTAAAAACACCACATACTGGCAAAAAGCTGTTAAAGCGTTAGGAAAATGCTGAAGTCTGTCTTGAGGGTCTAGCTATCCAGGATGGGGAGAGTTTGGATATTTTTCACACAAGGTTTCACACACTTGTCTGTTCTACTATCAAGTCTGTTTTTGCTCAGTTCTCCCTGAAACAAGGTGAGAGGTAGATGGCCTTTGGGTCAGGCTGACCTGTAATCGCAATGTGGTACATGGTTTCTCAGATATGAGCATGTAACCTACCCTTTTCTGAGCCTGTTCCCTAATAAGGAATACTTATACCCTGAAGGGTTATTATGAACAGTGGCAATGACATACTCTAAGTATAAAGAAATAAGTACAGAAAGGAAAAATACTTAGTAACTACACATTCCTACAAAAGTAGTTATTAGTAATCATTATATAGCAATGAACAATCAATTTGAGCAGGAATAAGGTATGTTTAGAACTCTAACATGATATTCCAAAAATTAAAATAAAATTTAAAAATCAGATGAGGTTAAAACAAATCTCAGGTTTCTGGGTTATCATTATAGGACAATGGATGCTGACTCATGTTTTTATTGAAACATTTGTGAAAACACAAAGACAAAGGTTTAATAATCCTGGAAACAGGAATACTGGCTATCCTCACACAGGGGGTTCTGGCAGATCTTAATAAAACACTGGGACATTTTATACATTTATTCCTGTATTTCTTTGTCAAGCCAAATGACAATCTTGTTCTCAGATAACACCTAATGGGTCCAATGATCAGATTCAAAAGACTGCTCCTGTTGTTAATGGTTATTGAAAAGATTAGAGGCGTAAGGAACTGTCTCATTGTTTTGACCAGAAAGGCGTGTGTGGTCAGACAGCGGAGAGGTGTGAGCGATCTGAGGGGAGCTGAGGCCTCCCAGGAGGAACCAGTACTTTTAGATATGTCCTTGACCTGCTGTCAACTTAACCAGTGCTTCTTCATCAGTTGAAGGCAATTCGCTCACCTCAAGTCATTTTCCTCTCCCATAGTCTATGTTCATCTGTGGCACTGTAGTTCCATGGTATATCTGAACTTTTCTTTAACTTAATTTCATCAGCATTTCTGCCAGTTTTGAGTTCTTACATTCAGTTCTTTTTATGATATTTACAGCTTTTAAACCTTTATTAAGTAAACAATGCTCAAAACACATATAACTGTGTATTTAAGCAAGTACATGCTCAGAAGTCTGCACAATTCTTATAAACTCTCATACTCTGTATTCAGGTCAAGAATGTATTGTATTTCAACATTATACATAATTAAATTTAATTTCAAAAAGACTAAGCACATAAAGGTATGGAAATGCAGATAATTCTTGGTCTCTGCTACCTGTCACCTGTCAGTGACAACATTTGTCAATTGCCAGGCATGTCTGCTGCTGATCACTGCATGCCTTCACATTCACTGGTGGAAGTAATCACAGGAAAATCATGCCCAGCTGAACTTTAAGAAAACTTAGCTGGTGAGAGATTCCTATGCACCTTCCCTACCACCCACCTTTCACAGCTGTGGGCGTCCTCAGCCCACTGGGGGGAGTCCCCCTTGAACCTAGAGAGCTGCTTTCTAAGACACTGGCCTATTAAATAAGCTCTGACTGTCTCACCTCCAATAACTCTCAGTAACGCTGTGTGTAAGGCACTGACATCCGCTTCTATGAATTTTCAGTGATATCTGGGTACAAAGTTTAGCTACAATAAATCATTTTTTCATGATAGCTAAAAACAGGGAAAAACCTAGATGTAATAAAATATTGTGAAAAATACAGTTAAACAAAATATTGTGAAATATTAAAAGTAATGATGTAAAAATATTTAATTTTATAAAACATGTTTATAATATGCTATTTTATGAAATAAAATTATAACAAAATATGTGCAGGATAACTGCAATTATGAAAAATATATGTAAAGTCACACGGGGAAAAATACTGAAAGGTTGTTTCCAAAATGTGAACAGTGGTCATACTGGACAGTGAGAAAATGAGTGTTTTTATTTTTCTTTAGTGTTATTCTGTATTTTTCACATTTCTATAATAAAGGCTACTTTTATAATTTACTAAACATCATATACAATACAAGTCCTCTGATTTCTTACCATGCCATTTTTCTGAGGATACTATAATCATCACATATCATGGCGTCTCCAATGGGTCTTTGTGTCATATACAAAATTTAATCAAAACTAGACACTATTTGTTTATGTAGATCGATATTTTCATCGTAAGCAACCCTGCAACCTAGAATGCTTACTGTGACTTCGAGTGCAGTGTACAGGTCACTGGGCTTCTTGAGCTGCCTGCCTGACAGCCGGACTGTAAGTAAACCACCCCTTTCCTGATCGCTGGGAGCCAACCAGTGGCGGCATTAGGGTGTACTTCAGGCTGGTCTCTTTTGCACACTTTCTCCTTCCAGTCACTGCAGCTGCCTAGGAAACATGGATGAGGGAAGAAGCCAGGGGAGGTAGGGAGTGCTAAGAAGGGTCCTGTATCCCTAAACACAAGTCCCTGCATCACTGTCAAAGCTGTAAATGCCATCACTCAACATTTACTTTCTTGTCCTTGGGTGTTGCAGATATTTCTGTTGAAATAGTCTGGTTCCAGAAAGTAGCTTTAGGACTTTCCCCTTGAAGTTTAGTATGATGATGACTCTCATTTAATGAATGACCATGATACTAGAAGCACTCTACATACGTTACCTTACTGAATCCTCACAGTAACTCTTAGAGAGTATTATTCCCATTTGCCAGATTGGGACCTTGGAGGTTGGCAGGGCAAAGTAACTTGCCCAAGATCTCAAAGTTAGGAAGTAGAAACGGGAAAATGAAACCCAAGGATCTTTGACTCTAAAGCCTATCTTCTGAACGTTTCTTCCTCTTGCAAACTATAAACTATTGGCCAATTATAAAGAGGCCATAGTTTATACCATAAGTATAGATTTTTATAGATTTGTGGGTTCATTTGGGTTCTGAGTCAATTAACTTCTGGTTTCTATAAATTCAAAATGAAAAATGATCTGAAAGAATTTAAGGAAATTCACACATACTAAATAGCCCATGCTATGGCTGTACCCGGGCCCTTATGAGGACAGAATCACCTTATCTGTCCATCCATTCAGGAAGACTCCCTCCCACCTTTCCTTAAGAATATTCCCATGTGTGCCTAGTTTTGTTAGTAACTGAAATTTTGAGTGTCATCTGCTCTCGGTACTCTCTGCTCTTCCCTAAAAGCCAAATAACAACTTGGAAACCCACTTCTGAACTCAGCAAAGGACTGATGGGTTTTAGCTTTGGGGAAGGTAGGGTGGTTAAACTGTAGATGAGAGACTTAAACCAAATGGAAAATTCCCTGTTCCAAATATCAAGTTGTCTCCTCATTCTTGCCCAAACATTGGATAACTTATCTTCACACAGAATGACTATTTCACACATTTTCCTCTGAAAAGGCAGATTGATAACTTCAGGCCATACTGTGTAATGAGAGGCAGGGTAGAGATGAGAAGCAATACTGTGTGATGATGCACGCCATGGACTTGGGGCCAGATTGCCTCGGGCTGGTCCTGGCTGAGTCCTCAAAGGTTTGTCTGAGGATTCAATGAGTAACAGTTGTAAAGCAGTTAGAACAGTGTCTGATGCATTAATAGTGTTATTTAAGTGTCAGCCATCATCACTCATCATCAGACTATAACAATACTAACAGATCACTTAACAGGGCCTACTGTGTGCCAAGTACTATGCTAGACCTGTTATATAGATCATTTAATTTACTGTCACCCTAGGATTAAAGAGTATGACTCTGTTCTGTGATTTAGCCTAAGTAACTTGCGCAATGCCTCACAGGAAGTGGTGGGACCAGGATTCACCCCAGGGCTGCCTGGGCCTGCATTCTCTACGTTACATATGAACCATGGTGCCTCGTTCGTGACAAGTGCTTGATAAATGTCTGTTGATGATGGTCAAGATTATGACAACCGAGATCTACTATCTATCAAACGATAGTTTCTATCGAATGCTTGTTTAATTTTAAGGCAGCTGACACGAAAGGAAAGAAAAAACAGCGTCCAAAACCATTTAAAAAAGACAAGCTGTGAGGTCAGTTTCTATTAATATACTTCTGCCAAAGAAATTATTATATAAACTATAAAAGGCTCTTTCACACTGAACAGGACATAGTTCTCAAGGCAACATCCACCCTTTGGAAAGAGGTTTTAAAATGTCACAGCTGCTCCTGAAGCCACAAGCCTTGCACTTCACAGAGCATGGAAGCACAAAAGGGAGATTCTGGGAAGCAGCTCCTCTGCAGTGACAAGAGATCTGTCGGGCACTTCAGTGACACATTTATTGCAGTAACACCAGGCCACCAAATGGGCTAGAACAAAAGACTGCTCTGGGCACTTTGGGAGGGTTCCAAGTTCTAATACTGGAGCAGGACTTTTATGGGATTTTGTAAACCCAAAGCAAGCACCTCAGCACAGAAGTTTCAAAGATAATCTGTAGTATCTGCTGGGTGGGTGATGCATACGTGCTAGTCCAGTTTCCTCAACATGATCCCTTTAATTCTTGACTGAAACATAAAAGGCTTTAGTATGCAATTCCTTAACAACAGAGAGCCAGCTGAGGGTGCAAATCCAATGGGAAACAAGTGCAGAAGCCCAGAGAGAGAGGAGCCATACCACCGCCTCCATCACTCTGTGCCTTATTCCTAAATTCCCATGGGAGAAACTTCCTTCAGCCCTTGGAAGCAGGATGAGCTGTACTTCCTTGGAGCAATCAATGGGCTTACTCTTTTGTATTTTTAGACACTTGGACCTAAGTCATGTAACTAACTGATACTGTGTCCCTTTCTCCTTTGCCCATTAGGAAGTTCAGCACTAAATGTGTGACCCGACTGTGATGACTGGACACATGTTTCTGTGTTATTTAATCATTTGGATCTTTATTTGCCATTTCCCGTTGTGTAGTTTTTAATTCATGTATTTTTTATCCTCCTATAATAACGTACATTTTCCAAACGATTCTGGATTGAAGTGGGATATAAGTGAATTAACCTATCATTATGACTGCTGAGCATCAGAACAAGTTTGAGGACCTCCTGTCTGAGGAAAAATGATAAAAGTCAAAGGCTGAACACTTTCCTGGATACGCCTTTGTGTCAACTATCTTCCATTCACCAACTTAAAGAGCTGCTTTAATCTGAAAGTAGCCAGAAGAAGGTTAAGTGTGAGCAAATAAGAGGCAAGGCTAGGTTTTGAGCAGAAAACTCCTGGTCTTTGTACTCTCTCAGGGAGTAACAATGCCTTCTGGGAAAGTTACTCAATCTCTGTGTATTTTTTCATCTGTAAAACGAGGATAACTGAACTTCCCTCAGAAGGCTGCTGTGAGGATTGAGACAACCCTCAACTCCCTTGGTGATGGTTGCTATTACTGCAAGGACAGGCTGCCATGAGGTGTAGGCAGATCCCTACCCCCAAAGTCACAAAAGACTAACAGCCCCATTAAGGGCAGAGACACAGTGGCAGGGAATGCTGGCATCAAAGCAGAGATCCTCTCTCACAGGTGTCCAAGGTGGGCGTGTGGGGTGGGAAAGGGAACATATCCATTTAAACTAGCTTGCTTTTAAGCCACAGGCAGCATTTCAGATTAGAGACTTGTTCAGCAGCCAGGGTCCCTCAAGCTCCCTAGTCTCTCACGTCCTACAAACATAGTCTAAAAATGGTGACAGAACAAACCATGGCAACACAGATATCAAAGGATATATGATGTTATAATGTCATCCATACATCCAGTTAAACTTTTTTTGAGCATCAACAATGTCCCAGACACAGATGAATTATCAATGATCCCCACCCTCAAGCAGGCTGGGGAGGCAAGACACAAGTGAGCAGATAAGTTACAAATACCCAACAGTATTCTTCCCTGGGTCAGGACAAGGTGCTATGGGAACACAGAAGAGGGGACAATGAACTTCCCTTTGTTGAGGTGGAAACATCTGAACCCAGTCTTGAAGGAGGAATTGGAGCAGGGGAAGAAGAGGGAATTAGTGCATTCCTAGAGGAAACAGCATGTGCAAAGGCAAGGAGCTACTGCATAGCCCACACGGACCAAGGGAAATTCAGCGTCAAAAAGGCCTAGTAGGCTTGGTGAGGGTTTGAGGGGAAGCTGCAGCTGGGATACTTGACACAGACAGTTTGTCAAGGTTTGGATTCTCTCTTATAAGCAATGGGTGCTACAGAGCCGGGGAGTGACATAATTGCTTTATATTTTGGTAAGACTTCTGGTGGCACTGTTGACAATGGGCTGCAGGACACTGGTGGCAGGGAGACCCATTCAAAGGGAATCGTGCCAAACCTTGTCTGCTCTATGGCAGGCCGGCTGAATCCCATTTCCTCACTGAGCCAAAGCCATCACTGACAAGCTGATGCTGTCAATATGAGAGCTCAGACCCAACATCAGCTCTTCTAAAATGTCTGCAGTTAAGTGTCAGTCCCATCGCTTATAACTCTTCCTCTAGGGGCGACTATAATCATTTTCTGCTTGATCTTAATATAAGCACTGAATTATATTCGAGTGATAACCACTGTAGCTTATACCCCCTCTGAGGCTCAGATTGGATAATTTGGAGTTTAAATAATAAAAAAGGAACAAGCTGACATGACAATAAGGTCACACTTTAGCCTCTTCTGAGCCAATATACAATTTGCTCTCGGTGAAACAGCTGAATATAATCGAATTAAATACAATTCCTATTACAAAAGAAGAAAGACCAAGGCTGGTCCAATAAACCAATTCTCCTGCCTACTTAAACTGCAAAACCTTCAGGAAAGGTTTTGAAAGCATGACCCATCAGTTCTAATTTTTAAAACTTATCCTTTCAGTCAAGACTAGAAAAAGGCCCATTCCAACTTTTATCTTTACTACAAAGTGCTGTTATCTTGGCCTGATGTCAGGAGCTCTATCTCTCTTTCTGCTGACAAGCAGAGACGAGAAAGATAAGATTGGAAACGAATCTCACTTCTCTGAGTAAATAAATAATCAATACTCATCTAAATGTAAATGAGAAGGTAGCCCCCTCTGATAACAGCACTCTTATCAGAGAGCCAATTTTCTTCAGACATTTGGCCTCAACCAAATCACCATCATTCAACCCCAGCCTAATGGCAAAAAATCGTAACTAAATTGAACCGATCACCAGAGATCAACTAAGTTCGGCCTTGGCCACTTCAGGTTCGAATGTTTGGGAATGCAATTTTGCCCCCATTAACTTTCAATAGCAATGAAGAACAGACTGGTCAAGGGGCCAGTCTGTGCAATAAACAAACCCCAGAAAGGGGGCTGCCAGAGGATGAGGAGTGGGTTTAAGTGTTTAAACAATGCCATAACTACCCTACAGCAAACCCCAAAGCCATGAAAGGAAGCTGATACTGTGGGGTGGGGAGAGAGCAGTCTTACCACTTATCAAAGGCTTGGCTGAAATTGAGAAGGCGTTTAATTTGCCTGACAATGATGGCTAAAGTTTATTAAAACAAATGGAAATAAATTAAAAAAGAGATATTACAAAGCTAAAGTAGCTAAAAATAACCTAAGGTTCGAATGATCAATTTCCTCCAACTAATTTTCATCAGACTTAGTCTGACCCAGCAGTGCTGCACTGACCTGATTTTACTGAAATAAGACGCCGTCTACAAGACAAATCACTTTAAAACCACTGCGCTGGGGTTTCCATTTCTTTGCTGCAAGACTCAATTCACTGCTGATGAGAGTATTGGGGAAATTATGACTATTATTGATAGGACAGCAAAACCACTTTTACACAGTAGTCCTCAAGTCGACAGAAAGCTTGCACTGGACCATTAACGGAGGTGTCAGCTAGAATCAGAAATTACAAAGGGTGGGAAAGTCCTAATTTTTAGAGTATGTTAAGGACACCAGACACAGAAGCAGCAGCCGCTATTCATCCTCTAAGAGTAACAAAGTCGAAATAAGGATCAGCGGAGGGGAAGGCTGCTCTGCCTGCAGTTAGGGAAAGGAAATGCTTCTTTTTCTACCTGGTCCTTGAGTTTTGAGAGCATAGGCTCAACATTCCACTCCAAATCTTTATCAGCCAAAGGAGGCCACGTCTGGAGTGAGACAGAACTGCTCCAAGTTTTACCATCTCTGCTCCTAGCGAGTATCAAACCCTAGAAGGTGGACATGTTGTTAGAGCCTGAGTTTTGGTGTCAAAAAGACTTGGATGAAAATCTTGGCTCTTTCAGAAGCTATGCGACATTCAGCAAGTTAGGTGATCTAAACCTTCATGCAGTAACTCCAAAGACTATGTGTAACATAGTGTAAACACTCCGTAACTGTCACTTGTTAGAACTCTATGTAAATTTAACCAAATCTTCAATTTGCCCTTTTTGAAAACAACAGTGACTGACATTGAGGTCCTTCCTGGCCCTTAACAAAGTGTTTTACACGCATTGGCTCTCTGAATCATAAAATTCTAGGAGGCGGGCCCTATTATAACCCCCATTTACAGAGAAGATAAAAAAAGTGAAGTAGTTGAGTCACGTGCCCACGGTGAGCCAGGATGAGGCATGATACTCCAGAGCCTGTGCTCGTAACCACACTACCGAGCTGTATTCCAGAAAGAATATTCTACAATCTTCTTGACCTTTGGGTTGAAAAAAAGAAATCGTAAGGTTGAGATGATTTATCAGTTCAGAAAGAAGTGAAGATGTAGGCTCTGGGACTAGGAGGGAAGACAGAGGAGGTAGCTGTTCTGAGGGGGTCAAAATTGACGCCTCCCCACCCCCTCTGCCCTAACTTGCAAGTACCTATCTGACAAGCGCGAAATGTGAACACCAGCTGCTTGCCCTGATTTTTTGTTTGGGGAGGGGGCCTTTTCTAAGTTAAATGATTTACAGAGTTACTGCCTCAATCCACAGTTCCGAAAGTGTGATTTCTTTAGGGTTTAACTATACCCATTTCTAGTCCTGTTACAACTTTTTTATTGCGATAGAAAACATTTACTGGAAATATGTTACTGCTATTACCAGGTCATAAAATAAAAAGAAAAATAGTTTATGTATTGCCATCATTTCCAATCATCAATCAGAAAGTGCCAAGAGGAGGGAAGGAAAGGGCGCACAGCTGAGCTTTCCTTCTTTGTGGACGAGAAAATGCAGGAGCCTCATAATTCTTTAGAACGAATTTCTTCCTGAATACCCAGCCTTGCAGGAGGCTCCTGGGAGGAGGAAGAAGGCACACCTTTTGGCATCTCCCTCCTCCCGCAGCCTGGCCGATCCGCGTCAGAATCAACAGCTCTTTCATCCCCACTTCCCGGGGCCTTGCCTCCTCAGGGCACCTAGCGTGCTGGAAGAGAAGCCCCTCTATTTGTCGATGCCCTGTCCCACCCCCTCCAATAAGGGCACTCTTTGAAGCCCGGGGTGGAGAGACTTGAAAAAACCCAACTCTGCATTCCCAGAGCTCAGCTCTTTGTAGGTGCTCAATAATCTTTGTTAAACAGGATGACTTCAAAGAGGTGGCATTTAAAATTGAACAACCTTGACCCAACAAAGGAATCCATCCTGAGAAACATTACTCCAAGCACACAATGATGTATGTTCAAAGACGTTCACTGCAGCACTGTTTTAATATCAAAGATTGCACAATCTAAATTTTCTTCAGCAGGAAACTATTAAATAAATTATAGAATATATGTACACTGGGATGTTATGTAGTTGTTAAAAAATAAAGCTAAGTTAGTAAGACATGGGAAGATTTCTTTGATAATTATTAAATTTAAAAACATATCGACTGTATGGAGTATGCTCCAGTTTAAAAAAGTCAAACCCAGCAATATGTTTATTTACATGTGTGAGTGCAAATTTGCTGCACACACACCCCAACAAAATCTGAATGGAAATGAGCCAAACTGTCCTCACAGTGGCTCTGTTGACTAGAATTTACCTCTGGGTGCAGAATGGGGTAATAGCGAAGGTGAAGGCTTTTGCTTTTTACTTTATAGACTTCTATCTTGTTTGGATTTTTGACAGTGGGCATATATACAGGCATTACTTTTGTCATTAAAAATCCAATTTAAAAAAATGAGGTGGAACAATTTTAGAGATGATTCCAGCTAGATCAGATTAGGGACTGTGGCCTCTGGGGCTTCTCTCACTGTCTCTGGCTCCTCACAGATTACAGGGGCTCAGCAGCGGCTGAGACACCTAAGCAGCTGCGGAGTCAGGCACTAAAATGGCACAGATCCTAGGATGTTCAGGAGTTCCCATGGTCCAGTCAAGCCATGGATTGGACCACAGAGACTTCCAGAGCTGCTCAAAGGAACAAGGCAGCAAAGGTGAAGAGGACGGCTCATCTGAGGCTGGGCTGCTGGTGCTGAGTTCTGTTCACAGAAAGGCCATGACAGAGGACCAAGGGTCAGAGTGCCCACCTGCTGCTCTGTCACTCCAGTTCAAACAGCTGTGCCTGCCCCATCCTCACGCATTCCACGTGGGCTGTGGAGAACAAAGGGTGATTCCGTACTGTCTCTCTCTGGCTCCTCAAGCCCCCTGTAGGGCAGTCCTGACGCCTCCACTCAGGCTTTGAGAACACAGGAGGTATGGCAGGGGTCTGCAGACAGGGCAGGGAGGTCTGGATTTGACCCCTGCCCTAAACTCAACATTGTACGGGTGTGTGTGTGTGTGTTTTCCAGAGAGTGCCCTACAACCTCTGCAGACCCCAACACATTTGGGATGGTATAATGGTTATAAGCCAGACTGCTTGTTTTTGAATTCCCAGCTCCACCACTTACTAGCTGTGAGACGCTGGGCAAGTTGCTTAACCTTTCTGTGCCCTGCTTCCCCGTCTGTAAAGAAGGGATCATAACAGTGCCTACCTCTTAGAGCTGTTCCCAGGATTCATTAAGTCATATCCCTGGGTAGCCACTTCTGCTTTCCAGGCAGCACGCTGAGGGGCAGGCAGGTGGGTGTCTAGCTCTCCAGCAGACACTGGAGCCTCTAGAGGTCTCCCACACTGGCCTCATTTCTTTCCCCTTCCACCTAATAACACAGGGATCCAGACACATCCTCCAAACCATGCCGTTTCAACCCCGTCTTCGCTTACACTAGTGCCTCTGTCTGGAATAACCTTCCTTCTACTTCACTAGTGCTGCTCTCTCCTGCCAGAGGAATCAAAACTCTATGCAGGACCCACTGCCTCTGGACTTCTTGAGCATCCCACACTAAAAAAATCTCTGATGAGGTTTGGCTCTTGGACTAACTACATGCACGTTGAGAGCATATTTCAGTATCTCCTCATTCCTAGGACAGCCACAGCACCAGGTGTGTTCAGTGGATATTTTGTAACTAAATGGAAGTCCAGTCTGCTTGGCTACCACCCTGACTACCTACCTCTTCCTCCAAAGCAGACTTGAGGCTCCAATTCCATCTGACTCCAAATGCCCCACTGTTTGGAGACTCCTAATAATGCTCCAACTCTAACTGGCTTTCCTGGGGATGGATGGAGCTAGTGTGGGTCAAGCTGAGACAATCTGCTGCTTTGGATAGTGGCTGGAACATGGAAGACCTACACTGTCAGGGGCCAGTCCCCCATCTCGATCAGTTCAGGTCCCTCACCCAGGCCTGCCTTCTCTTGCCACAGCATGTCCCAACATGCTTCCTACCAGTTCTCTGAGCTGCAACACACAGGCCTAAATGGAAACCACTCAACATCAGAGCAAGAAGACGTAGTCATGAACAATCCACAACTTCAAAACCGGGAGAAGGCTGGAAGCCACTGGACAAGTGCTGTGCCCACCCTATCACAGGCAGAGAGAGGCTGAAGGGAGACACTCTGCTACCAGGAGGAATGCCAAAAGTCCACATCCTGCCACTAACCTGCCGTGAACGCACTTTCCTTTGAAGAAAGGAGGCCTGATATTACTTGTGAAAAAGAAATATTTTCCCTCCTTCAAATCCAGATTTCACTTGTTAGAAAGGATGGAAGCCTTTAACACTGTCCCTTAGCATCCAATTTTTCAATCCAATTTGTTTTTCTTAACTTGAGTCACTGTGACATTACCAAATTTTACATACAGTTATCTGTTGCTCTGTAAAGAAATACAGATGGTTTTTGTGGAAATAAACAGTCATTTATTTTAAACAATTGTAAAATAGTTTATGGAAACCAGTGGGGTAATGCATTCAAATAAATGCCAAAAGTGGCTGATGGGGAGCCAGGCGCTAAATCACACTGCTGAGGAATTCGGCTGCAGGGAACAGATAGTAAATCCAGAGTGACAGAATTTCCCGTGATGGCAAAGGTTTCTGACATCCAGTCCAGTACTCAAAAACCACAGCAGTTCAAACCCATTTTCCTTAACACAGCCTTGACAGCCAGTGAAATTAGTAAATTTAGTCACAAGCACCTAAGGACAAAAACAAAAGAAACAAACAAAAAGGAGACTTCATTTGTCTGCAGCCTTTTCTGAGCTGTAACACGGTGACTCCAACCCAAGTCAATGCAGAACAAGCTTGGGGCCAAATGTTTTTGATCATGAGACTTTGTTATGATACTGTGGAATCTGAAGACTTCCATTCAAATCCACTTATGCTAGAGACTGGCTTGGGTAAACCACATCCTCTCTGAACCTCAGTCTCCTCTTGTAAAATGAGGATAATATTTGTAGGTACCTGACAGCTGCTGAGCAGATTCAGTGAGGCACCAGGAGTGCCCATGGCCATGGTGGAAGGGGTTCTAACCCTGGTGAGACAGCAGGTCCTAAGCCCCATTGAAAATGAATAGTGTGGGCCCACCTCTGCAGGACCCAAAGGGACTCCCATCACTTACTTGCTTTGATTTTACATGACAGCCAACTACAAACTTTTAAAACTTTCCTTCTCAAACCTTTCCTTTTTCCTTCTAACTGGGTTCCAATGATGAAACCATGGGTCTCCCAATGAATTAACTCAGTTCATCAAACATTTAGGGAACATACCATGTGCCACGATCTGAGCTAGGCACTGTAGGTCAAAGATAATTAAGACGGCCTCTGGCCTCTGAGAATTCAGGGTAGTGAAAGAGGCAGCCACAAGTTTGGAATACTTCCTCCTTACTGACGTTAAGTCAGCTCCCAAGTTCTGTAGACTCTACCCACTTAACCAATCTCCCTTGCCCACAGTAATGGTCTCCCAACCCATCTCCTAGCCTCCTGCCATCCATTCTACACCCTGTTGCCAAAGAGTGCTTTTTGGAGTCAAACACTGAAGGCTATCACTTCTGTGTTTAAAATCATTTCACAACTTCAACACGGCCAACTCCTTATCCTATTCTTCACACCTCCTAGCCATCTTAATTTCCTGTCCACCTATGTCCTCTATAATCTGAACTTGGTAAATGTCTGATGAGTGACTAACTGAATTGGGTGGAGGGTGATGTCTCAGTTTCCTTGCCCCTCTTACAGTGTGTCTTTCTGTACCAAGTTTGATCTTAGCATTTACAGATGTGAATTTTTAGTGTTCATCTGCTCTAATGCTAGAGAAAAAAGCTAGTCGTGTTGGATTTAATGAGAAAACCAGTATGTTGGCCTCTGATGGGCATTTTTAAGGGATTTTTTTCTACAAGTAATTTTGAAAATAGGATTTTTGCTCACTTGTTGCTTTTTTGACCTGACCTTGTCAGGACACAGCTCTCTGTATTGCTGGCCCTTAATGCTGAGCATCATTTGCTTCCCTGGTCCTTGCTGCCAAGAATTAGAGTTCCTCTTCTGTCCTTGTGGTTCTTGGGTGTTGACTGCCCATCTGCCCTGTTCCGTTTTGGGTGCAGGTACCCTTGAGATTGGCTCCACCTGCTAACTCGGCTCCCCCTCTGCCTGTCCATCTTCCTGCTAACCACGGTACCAACTGGGGCAGTGTTTCAAGTCAGGACACAAGCCTCAGTAAGTGCCTTTCTTATTGCCAGTACCCTGTGCAGCCTCATCATGACATTTGGGCTCTTGCCTCAATACATTCCACCAGATTGGTAAAACCTTAATGGCAGGGTTCAAATCTCAGCTCCAGCTAATTTGAAGCATTGTTTTCTTAACTCCAAATTGGGGGTGATAATTTTTAACTCATGAGGTTGTTTATAAATTAAATGAGATAATTATACATGTAAAGCACTTAATTTATCACACAAGTAACTCAATAAGTGGCAATTATTTATTACTATATTAATTCAATTTTGCACATTTCACCATGTTCAACTCTACATCTATCAAACAGATAAGAAGCTAAATTATATATCTTGTTTTATGTTAAGCCAACTGTGGCTTATAACCTAAGGTGCGAAGATATGCTTCTTGTGCTAAACACACAAAACAAACAGGTATAAGCAACAGGAAAGGGGTAGCAGAGGAGTCATGGCTGCCAGCCATTTTCCTTTCTGGGAGTTTTCTTTCTTGTTAGATCTATTATCTGAGAGCTGGGCTGCCCTGCTGGCTTTCCATTTGCCTTGCTAATAACAGTAAATCCAGCAGCTTCCACTGCAGCTCCTGTCTCCTTCAGCTGCCTCTGAGCCCAATCAGCATTTCCTCTCTGCTAATGTCAGATGTTCACTGGGAAGTCCTGCTGAAGAGAAAATTTATGACAAAAGTTTCTCCAGCTTTTAACCCTCTGCACATCTAGCCCCAGACGCAGAGTGCTCCAGAGGGATGCGAGGTCATTTCTACACGTGCACGCCTATGTTCTCACTGCTGCTCTGCCAAGGCGCCTCAGACCCCTGGAAAAGCTCAAGTGAGCAGCTGGGCAGACAGATGCACACGTTCTGGGCTGCACCTAATGGGGGCTAAATTCGAGCTGGGTTCCTTAGCAGCTACAGTCTCTGCTGAACCATGACTCAAAGCAGTCATTCCCATAAAAAAGTGTTATATCACAAAACTGTAAGTATGACTGGGTCTCATAACAGTGAAATTGAAGTGAGGGGACAGAACTAACATTTATTGAGTAATAAAATAATAACAGCTAAGTGCTTGGTGTTTGAAATGGATTTCTATTTAATTCTTACAACAATGCTATAAAGAAGATATTATTATTCTCATTTATAGATGAGGAAATGAAGTTCAAGCAGGCTAAGAAACTCACCAAAAGCTAGAAAGAATAACAGGAGCAAGAATGGAACCAGGAAGATGCTTCTAGAATCCAGGTATTCAGTTCCAGAGTTAAGGCTGCCAACCAGCAGCCTGTGATCTAGTTGTGACCTTCTTTTAGAATGACCTGAGCAAGGTCACCAGTTAGCAGTGGCAGTGGGAGCTCCAAGCCATCCCTGAAATAAATTCTCCAGGGCTGCAGAGGAGGAGAGAGCAGTGAGTCAGGCTATCAGGAGACAATGGGGTGGTGCTCCTCCATCTCTTCGCTGGAAAGAGCACAATGGCTGTCAGCGAGGCTCAGCTCATTGGCAGCAGTGGCAGTGGTGCAGCAGCCACCGCCAGGCCCTTAAGACCTTATGTTCCTGGCACAGAAGGAGAAACTCATCATAGGGTTTGCATTTAAAATCAGTTCCAACCTTTTGGGACAGCCACATTCTAGCTCAACGGGCTTTTCTATGACCTCTGTTCTACCTCTCCACAGAAGTTAGACGATACACTGAACCAGATAAGTACATTCAGTAAACTAATTTTTGTCCCAATTTTTAAAAAATTGTCAAAATGTACATGTGACAGCTGTTTGGGACTCCAATGTTATGGAAAAGTAGCTGTTTTCATTTATATTTGAGATATTTGTCATCCTAGGACTGGGATGGAGTACTCAGCTAAACAGCTTGTGCTTTAACATACGGAAAATACAGGTCACAGAGAAAAATGTTGACAAAATCACAATATAAAGGTTATACTCATGTAACAGTTTGGCCTTAAAAGGTTTGAAATGTTTATAATGGAAAGCAACTATTTCATAACAATGTTCTCACAGAAAACTGACATCCAACACGATGAAAGAATCTGTAGCTTTTAGGAGAGAGGAAGTTTCCAAATAGAGAAAGTCCATGTAAGGAAAAGAGAAATATTTTTAAGCTCTAGAATTTGAAAGTAAGCTGTCTTCTTTTCACAAATTTTAAAGATTTTTACTTTTATCAAATTAACATGTATTTATAGTTTTAAAAGTAAATAATAAGCCCAGCTGGGCATGGCTCAGCGTTTGAGCGTTGACCTAGGATCCGGGAGATCATGGTTCAAATCCCAGTCAGGACACATGCCCGGGTTGCGGGCTCGATCCCCGGTCGGGGGTGTGCAGGAGGCAGCCAGTCAATGACTCTCTCATCATTGATGTTTCTATCTCTCTCTTCCTCTCTCTGATCTGAAATCAATAAAGATATATGTATATTTTAAAAATAAATAAAAATAAAAGTAAATAATAAGTCCTATAAATGAAAACCAGTTACTTCCCTGCTCACCTGAGTTCCTTCTTACAGGGAATTAGTTTAAACTTTTTGGCGATTTCTTCTGATACCTTTATATTTTTATTAGCATTCCTATTCAGCTGTTTTAAAAATTATTGTAAATATCAGACAGCATCTATTAACTTCCACTATGGAAGCTGAGGATTTAGCGTGTGCTCTCGCCCTCTCCTTCACCTCCCACCCCCACTTTCAGGAGTGAATTTGCTCTAATTTTCTTTTTCTGTAACATAGTGCATGCAGCAGTTTCCTCCTGCTGGGTACCCATACTTGATTATCAAAGCTTAAAATGTCTGTTTTTGGTATACTCTTCTGGCTCCCCAAGGATTCATTAGAGATTCATGTCATTAAGGGAACCTGGGAGGCAACTAATTTCAACTGATGTGCACTGCGTTTCATTTTTAAGGCATTTACATTTTCATTTGATGATTTAATTATCAGAGGAAGTTTGATCTCCAATAATCAAAGTATAGTGAATCTCTTTTTGACTAGAAAGTGGGCGGCCTTGGGCCTGGGCTGGCAGGGAGCAAGTAGCTGTGGGCCACAGATCGGCTTTCACTGCTTCTCCCTAGTTCATTCCACAAAATGTGTTAGCCACCAACTCTGGGCTGGCTACGGTGCTGGCAAACAAAAAGACACCTGTTCTTCACAAAGGGCTTTCATCTTACTCAAAGGAAATCTCAACCCCTCTTACCCTAACCCTCTCCCAAAGGAAACGGAGGGTCCTCTTCCTCCTTGGAAAGGTACACACCAACCTCTAACAAGATCAATGTATAGGAACTAACTGGGACAGGCCCATGGTGCCTCTGACACAAGGAATGGTGTTCTCTCTAGCAGCTTCCTAGGCTGAGACATGGCCCACAGCCCTTAGTTGCCTCTATTGATCCAGATGGAGTCGCTCGCTGCTCATGAATTCACGCAGCCACTGCTGCCCTGTCCCCTCATCCCTGCACCAGGGAGTAGTGCTGGGAGTCAGTCAGGAGATGCTGAAGTGGAAAAAACTGAGGTAATACTGATCCCGGGCAAGAGGGGATTCCTTCAGGAGGGGAACTAAAAAACCTGGGACTCACCCAAGTCCTTCTCATCAGAAAATGGACAGACTAAAAGCTGGAAGTGCGAGTAGCGATCAAAGGGACCTTGTTGGTATGTTTATGCTTCCTTTTTATCGGCCATCTCCCTACTAGAATTAAAGCTCTCTTGGGAGAGGCATCACCCTTACTCACTGCCTGCAAAGTAGCAGAGACTTCATAAATATTTACTGAGTGATGAGTTTGTTTTTGGACACACTGCTTGAGAGAGCTGCATGACCCTCAGGTTTTTTTACACTTAAATCATACTTTGTCTTAACTTTATCTTAATTCACATTGTTCTATTAAATGTAGTGTGCAAATTCTTTTAAAAAGGAAAGCTGGGGTTTTGTTATGAATTGCTGTTTCTATGATCATGTGGTGACAGTTTGGGGAAAGGCGGAGGAGTCCCCACAGACCACCTTGTACCTTTGCTGCATCAGGCTTCGATCACATCTCACTGACTTTCTGTTTGAAACACTGGTGCGATGGCACGTTAGACTCTACATACCTTGCTGACTGCCCTACCTTGATCTGGGTAACGAGAAAAGCAGGTGCTGTCGGGTCCTCTCCTAGGCCTGCCTCACAGTGCCACTCCACTGTCTCTTCCTGATTTTAAGTCATCTTTGTCTCTGGGCATTGTCATTGTAAGACAGAAAAAGAAATACTCTTACTGCTGAGCTGTTTTTCTTCTTTTGCTTCCTTAATGCATTTAAAGTTGTTGCAGAAAGTACTAGTATCTGCGACTTACTCAAAAAGAAAAAACTTATGGAAAGTTGGTATTGCAATTGCCAAAAATGCCCTTTATTGTTCATGGGGAAAGACTAGCTCATGTCAGGTCTCTAAAGGCAGTGAGACAGACGTCAGGTGTCTCGGGTCCCTGGGCTAGTCTGGGAAAGTCTTCTGCAGTAGGTTAACTCTTCTAAAGTGATGGTTTTCCATCGAAAGTGGCTAACCCCAGTCTTGGTAGAAGAAGAGTTTTCCTCACAGCTCCTAACAGGTTAACCCCGTGAATGGGCTGCCTGAACAGAGGCCTTCTGGTGCCCCGGGGAGAGTGAGATCTTCAGGGAGGGCCGTGGGCAGGCGCAGCACCCAGCCCTTTCTGCGACTTCTGTAACCATCCCTCAAAAACTGTACGTGTGCTTGAGTAACTTCCTCTTTTAAATGCTTTCTGAGAAGAAGCAAGAGACTCCGTGAGCCACTCAACTGTTAACACGAAGGCTTTTAAAAATCACTTGTAAACGCTTGTTCCAGGCGACTGCAGGCCGTGCACTTTACCTTTAGAGCCTTGGCAGAGCATGTGAAATGGCTGACGCGGGCCTGCGATGGCCGAGCCCGGCCACTCAGCCGCACCCGCACACGCGGGGTGGGCTTCCTGATCGCCAGTCTCGGAGCTGACTCTCTGGGCCTCATTCTCCCCTTGTGCACCGTGAAGGGCGCTTCCAGCAGACCCCTATCCAGAACAGTGTAAAGGCTGGTTCTACCGCAGGGTATATGCTTTCCGTAGACGCCACCCATTGGAAAGCAAGGCGCAGGAAGGCCACACCGTGCGGGTAGACAAGGTCAGCCAACCCCTAAGGCCAGGCCTGCGGTGTGCCTGGAACGGCAGCGGCCGGAGGGGTAAAGGCAGCTGGCATCACTGGGTACCTACTATGGATTAAGGGTTTCACACATAGTCCGTCCAAACCACCGCCCTACAAGGCAGGTATTATGACCCCGACTGACAGAAAAGATCGCTGAGGTCAGAAAGGTTTGACGACTTGCCTAATTTCACGGCTTGTGTGAAAGGTACAGCTGGGGTGGGGACCCAGGCTGGTTTGGTTCCAGAGCTCATGTCCCTTTCCAACAAATCACACTGCCATGTCCAACTGAAGCAGGTGCACTTGGTGTTTCTAGGGAGAAAAATATACCTGCCTCCACTGACCTGCGCATCCTGTAGCCTTAGCCAGTGGGAGGAGGTATGAACAGTGGCTAGGAATATAAATAAGCTTTGGAGTCATGCGTCTGGGGCTTGAGTCCCAACCTACTAGCTGTGTGACCTCTGACAAGTCCTGTATCCTCTCTGAGCTTTAGTTTTCCCATTTATAAAGCAAAAATAACAACCAATTCAAATAGCTGTTTCAAGAATTAAGTATTTGGCAGATTGCCTGGCAAATTTTAAATATTCAGTAAGTGGTTACAATTATTATTATATTCATAACTCTATATGCTGCTTAAAATCACAGGTCAATGGAAGAAACTGTGACCTTGAGGTGCCATTTAACATATGAAGTAATGAAAAACATAATATCCCACAAAAAGAAGTAAAAATTAGTGTTTTTTATGCCACCAGGACATTAAACTTTCTGAATTTGTCAATTCAGAAATTTATATTAATATAAGTAGAATCTAAATTATATATTTTTAATTTTATGAGTTCTTTCCTATTTTACTATGAACATTTTTAAATTAGAGAAAAGCTGAAAGGACTGTACACTGAAAATCCACGTACCCACCACTTACGTCTTACAATTAACATTTTGTTATATTTGCTTTATTACATATCTATCCATCAGTACATATATATTTTTTAAATGCACATCAAAGTAAGAAATAGACATCAGTACATTTACCCTTAAACCCTTCAGTGTGCATAACATTGAATTGGTGTTCAATATTTAAGATTCTTTTATTTTTTGGTAAAATTTACACAGTGATATGCACAAATCTTACAAGTACCATGTGATAGTTCTGACAAATGCCTACACCTATGTGATACTAGCTCTCTAGACTATTACTTTTACACCAGAAAACTCCGAATTATGCAGTACATTTTAAGTACAAGGGAAAAAAACTGGGTTCCAGAATCAAATATCATCTACATGACTCATTAGTAACACACACATACACAATACACACACACACAGAGGCAACCTCAGTTTTCTCAACCACAAAAAAAGAGAACGCCCATCTCACAAGGTCTTTGTAAAGGTTAAATACAAAAAACATCTGAACTATAGTACAGTACATGTTCAGTAGATGTAACCAAAGGGTACCTTTACTTTCTCTCTAATCCCCTCCCCAGCTAACCCCCAAACTGAGGATGTTGCTGTCAAAAAGAAAAGGGTAAGAACAAAATAACAACAAAAAAAGTTAAATGAGAGATAAGGGAAAAAGGCCTCTCCCTGCATAGGCAGTCCTTTCCCAATTTATCCACTCCGACTTCAGCTAATTAAACATCTGTCTCAACGGTCTCCTCAGCAAATTAGTCATCCCCACTTTGTGACACTGATTGTTGGTTGCAGCCTTTTCCCCACTTGCTACGATTCCCAGAAACTTCTAGGAGTTTACTCACTAGGCACATGGCAAGGAATGATACAGGGTCCCCATTAACCCCCTACAGTTGCCCTTGGTGCCAGTGCTGTTCATAATGCTGCCAGACGTGTCCTTAGATGTGCCTCCCCAAATAAACCTGTTAAGGGGTGACAACCTTTTTGTCTACACTTCTGATTTCCAGATTATGATGCATTTTCTAAGTGTACCAGACTGAAATAAACTACTTAACAGAAAACCTGTTTTTTAAACTCATTTTGATGACAAAGCAAGCAGGTAACAACATAAGGTCTCAAATGAGCTGAATTGGAGTCTAGTGAATTACCAGCTGACTCTCTTTCAACATAAAGCTTTGCTGGTACTTGAAGGGGCAATAGGCAAACAAATGTAATTCTGCCCTTTCTCTACATACTGAAGCACCAAGTGTGCGTGTGTGTGCGTGCGTGTGTGCACACCTGCATAAGCAGGAAAGGGGGAGGTGAGGTGGGGAGAATTATATTCTAAACTACAGGGTACTTCTTAAAAGTAGTTTTCTGAAAAGAGACTTCCTCTCAATCCCTCTTCCCACTAAAACAACTGACTGACTTAAGGACTACCTTTTAGAAAGATAAATGGCTAATAAAAACATTTGACAATGCTTAATTACACTAAAAACCCAGAAATGCAAATTAAAACTAGGCATTAACTGTTAACCATCAGTTTGACAAAAAATAAAGATTGGTAACATCCAGTGTTGGTAAGGGGGTGGGGAAAGAGGCGCGTTCATATAATCGAGTGTCAAAGAATGGGCATAAACTTTTTGAAGGGCAATTTGTTTTCCTCAACAAGTATTCACTTTTATTTTAAAAATATTTAAAGACCTTTTACCTCTTCCTTGTTTTAATATTAACACCAGGAGAACTGGCAGCAACTCCAGGCTGCTTCAATTCCCCCAAACTCCGTATTCAGATCTAATAAAAGAAACCAGACTTTCCCATGGTGTCCAGCCTTCTGCTTCCTGAACCCAGCACCATCCATTCCTCTACATCTCAGACCAGGGCTCATCATATGTTGGAGAAAGACCTTAAGGGCCCCTCATCAGTGTCTCTGCCTCTAGTTTTATGTCCTCTGATCCATTTTTTAACACAGATGTTTTCTAAAAAGAAATTATGACTACGTTGCTTTCCTTTCAATGGTTCCCCTCTGCCATCAGAATAAAGTTCAAATTCAACACAGTTTACAAACATGATTTGGTCCCAAATGCCCTCTTCAGCCTCATCATTCCCCACCCTCCCAACTCCTACTCTACCGCGTTGTTATACTGCTGTTATCCAGTTTCCAGAAGGCATCAAGCTCCCCACTGTGCCTCTTCAGCGTGAATGCTCCTTCCCATCCCTTGGCACCTGGACAGTCTCCACTTCTCTTCCGGTACCAGCGAGGTAATTTGCTCAGGAGAGTCCTCCCTTAACTTCCTAAGACTGGACCATGGCTACCCTACCACAATATGCACCCAGGCCCTCTACTTACTTCCACTCATCATGTGCATGGTATTGTAACTGCCTATTTGTTTGCCTTCAGTGTGTCTTGAGGGTAAGGACCATTTCTTGCCTTCTACAAAACCCCTAGTACCTACACAGTGCTTCCTAAATGATAAGTCCCAGTAAGTGGATGTAACTCTTCTGTTTTTTGTTTGTTTGTTTTTTAATGATTTCAGAAACAGAAAGGGAGAGGGGAACAAGGGGTGGGGAAAGAGAGAGGGAAAAACATTGATGTGAGAGAGAAAAATTGATCGGATGCCTCCCACGCGAGCCCCGAATGGGATTGAATCCGCAACCTGGGTATGTGCCCTGATCGGGAATCGAACCTGCCATCTCTTGGTGTACGGGGCAATGCTCCAACCAACTGAGCCACGTGGACAGGGCCTCTTCTGCTTCTGAGTGTACTATCAGGCCTGGCCTGATCAGATCTGGCCCCTGCCCAGCTTCTATAACTTATCTTCTGCCCTCTTCCTGCTCCAGGAATTTGAAATGTCTGTTTTGTGACTATATCTCAAAACATCTGTCTGGAATGTTCTTCTCATTCACCCATCTGCCAAAGTTCTAATTAATCTTCAAAAACCTGTCAAAGAAATCACTTACTCCAGAGCATTTTTTCCCCAGCCCTGCCTCAGCCAGCAGTTTGAAGCATGCCCTCTCTGTGCTGCTCAGGTAGCTTATATATTTCTACTTGTGGATTTACCAGCTTCCACTCCTTCTGAACCTGTTTTCTAGTGCAGTGGATGGCACAGAGCAGGCAACACTGGATGACAACTGCTGAACTAAACGGGCTCTCAGAGCTGTGCAGGGCTCTAGAGCACACATGTCTCTTTCCTATAGTGGCCTTGCCTGATTTGCCCTCAACCTCTCCCACATTCCAGCTGAGAAAAGTAAGGCTCAGAGAGGTTAAGTACATGGTTACACCACAGTTTCTTATTCTAGGATACTTTCTTTCCCCCATTTTTTAACATTTCTAAAATCAGGATACAGCTTACAATCAATATGTATGTTTAATGTAGAAATCCTTCCTTCCTTCATCTTTTCCCCCCCTGAAAAGTTGTTATTACATTAGTGGTGCTCTGGAATTGTCCTTAGTGGACCCAGGAATAGGTCCTCTGACTCCAAAATATGTGCCTCCTGGACCACTACATAGCCTCTCAGGGGAATATGTCTTTTCTCTTCCCTTCATTCTGTTTGTTCTTAACCTAATCCATCCTGGTGACTGCCCCAGATGGAGTGAATGAATAGATTTTGTGATGAAAAAGGAACTTCTGAAAGATTAGTGACTAGCAAGAAGAATCAACGCTGGTCAAATGTAGTTTTGGCGAATGATATATTTCCAGTTTTTCTGACGTGGCAGTTGCGGGAGCTCATAATACCCTTCTAAAATAATTGGGTCTCCAAAGTGGTTCCAAAAGATTTTTGCTTGACATAAATTCTCTAAATTTCCAGGCTTTCTGGATAAAACAGTTGGCTGCAATGCCATCTTTAACGTGCTCTACTCTATACTCAAGAAGATCCATCAGGAGCCTCAGAGCACCCCAGATGGGGAGGCTCAGGTGAGATGAGACAAGAGAGGAGGCAGGAAGGAATACTTAACTTGCAGCTTCTTGCCTGGGGTGCCTTGAGTCACACATTTAAACACCTTAGCGGTTCTAATTTACTGTATCAGCTTCCCACTGGGTCACTGGATACCAAATACCAGGTCTTTATTTCTTACCCGGCCCCCACTCACGAGTGGCAGCAGCACGGTTATTTATTCTTTCATGTGGAGCAGTTTTCTGCAGAAATTACTGCTCTCTTTTTTTGGACAAAGAACATTTAAACAGTCCTACGTACTTTTCGTCATCTTCCTTCTTTTTTAAAAAAGGATTACCTGCTACAGCATAGGAAACCACATGTCTGTGTCTCTGGCTCACAAACTACTTACATAGAAGAAATATCACTGAATTTTCTGTCTTTACAATTACACGTGAAGTAGGACTCTGTTCAAACCTATTGCAGGCAGATTATTACGCTACTGTAGCCTTTGGAGAGCATTTCAGGTTAGAAGATTGTTAAAAATCTTACTCCATTTAAAACATTTGGGCTTCTCTTTTCCATAGGGCAGCTCAGGACAGGTGTATGTTGCTTTAAGAAAGCTAGACATACAACATTAAAACTGACACCAACACAGACAAACTGTGCTATTACAAAAGAATTCCTGGCTTTATATCCAGATTCACCACAGGGTTCCTTTAAATGCTGCACTTCCTTGCTGCATTTAGATCTTAGAATCAATGAACATTTCTGTTTACAGAATTTTAAATTTGTTTTCCCATTAGGGTTCTAATAAGCAACATGGTACAATAAAAAGAGTATGGGCTTTGAGGTCAAAAAAGCCTGGGCTCCAATTTAGAATCTGCCATTTACTTACTGTGGAAATGTGGGTAACTTTAATTCCTTGTAGAGCCGAGGAAAGGGTGGCTCAGAGAGGTAAGTATATGATTACATAGAGTTATTGCAGTCTCTTCATTCTAAGATGCTCACTGTTTCCCCACTTTTAAACATTTCTAAAGTCTCATCTGAAAAAGAGGCATAATAAAATCTACTTCCTAGAGGTGTGCAGATTAAATGAGGTAATATGTTTAAGTGCACAGAGGCACTTAATAACCCACTTTTACCCTAGTGGAATAGAACTTGGGGAAGGCACAAATCCCCTTTAAAACCTTCTTGATAAATAACAAATTGATTTGTATACAACTTTCTAGGTCTATCTGGGATGAAATAAGGCCTCCTATGTGAGGTGCTGCAAGCAGTGAGTCAGAGACTGTTGCTGCCAGTTTCCTAGAGCAGGTCCCATTAGATTATGGTCTCTGAATTTCCACCCTGGCCTCCTGGGCTCTTGAGTGGTCTGTATTCCTCTGTCACACTCTTTGGGCCTCAGTGTATTTTACAATGGTTATAAGTTTGGATTTTATTCTAAATGCAACCGGAAATCATTGAAAGGTTTGGAGCAGATATGATCTGATTTACATTTTAAAAGATCTCTCTGGCTGCTGTGTAGACAGGAGACTGGAGGGGGCCAAGAGCAGAGGCAGGAAAACCAGCTGGGTGCTATTTCAACAGTCCAGGTGAAGCCATGTTGATCCAGACTCATCAATGGAGGTGGAGAAGAGTGACTGGACTCAGGATGTGTTTGGGAGGTAGAACTGGTAGGTTTGCCAATGGATACGATGTGGGAGTCAGCATAGGGGAGACTTCAAGAGTCAGTTTCAGCGCCCTTTCTTTTAGTTGGGGAAAGAGTTAAGTAAACTGGCTGCATAGAAATGTTCTTTTTATACTGAAGTATAGTAAGCTTTAAAAGCCAGCACCCCTCCCCAGCTCCTCCTGGCTTAAATGTGAAGGTCACAGTGTAAATGCCAATTTCTCAGGAAGGAGGTCCCTGAGAACCCTACACTACACCAAGAGCTCCCCAAATTTATTATTCTCTCTCTCCGTCCCTTCCAATTACTCTCCTTGTAGAATGTGAGGTCCTCCATAGCAAGGGCCTTGTAGATCTGCCTCACCACTGCTTCCCTGCACCCAGCACAGCTCTGGCACATTAGAGTACACGGTGCATGAATGTACAACACAGCTACAAATACATTATATATCAATATGCACATTTTACATGAATTTTGAAGGTAAGCTTGAGAATCCAGTAACATTGTCATTAGCCGTCTGTCCCTCAGATCAGACCCCTACAGCATGTGGCAGATGTTCACAATCCCCCTCTGCTCCTAGCAGTGCTTCAGGGAATAATGGTTGAGAAGTCCTAGACCAGACTATCACCTTGGCAACAGTCTACGGGTCTTGGGAAAACACGGTGAGTTAGCAAGCGATAAGGTGGTCTACGACTCTAAGCACAGGTGTTAAGAGGGAGTCCACTTGACAAAGCTAATAGTTATGTTTCAAATTCTAAGTGAAATTTTGTAAGGGGAAAGTAGGAATGAATATCCTAGGTCTTACTAACAACATTGTAAGAACTTTTCAAAAGGATCTGCAGAATAATAAAAATTTGCCTTTCACATCAAAAGGAAAGAGTGGAAAGGGGTAAGGAAAAGTAAACATGCTTCTGGTTCAACTTTTCAGCAGATGATAAAGAAAACATCCCCACTTCACAATTACAACAAATACTGAAATAGAGCAGGGCAGAAAACTATTCTGCTTGGAAAATCCCACTTTGAAGCCTTCTCTCTTTTGTGGATCAAGAGACACCTATAGCACTCCTGTGTCAATGTTAGAATCAAAATTGGATCTGCTTCAATTTCTCAAGTGTCTCCGTCATATCCAACCTCATGCTTCTGCAGGCTGGTAAGGGCGGGTGGAAAACAGCATTTTTAAACAACAACAAAATACTAAGAAGCTCAGAAGGTCACTGATTGTGAGGGCGAACTTGACAAAAGGAGAACTTGATGAACTAAGGCCTTTACCCACTAAATAAGGTCAGTATATTTACTGGCTAAATCAAGAGACTTTACAGGCTACTCTTCATTATGTCAAAAACACACCCACCCAACTGTTAAAATTAGTAAAGACGTTTCAGCTAATTCTTCTAAAACTGGATTCTCTATTTACATTTTTCTTAAACAGTGGGGACTTTCTGCCAGTGCAGGTAGATTCCAAATGTCAAGTAGGTCAGTAATAAAATGAAAAGCTGAAGAGAAACTTTAAAAGAGACATTTAAAAATGGGCTTTAAAAAATGGGCCTTAGCAGAGACCTGACTGGAACACACTGTGAAAGCCTGCTATAGTTCAATACATGAATATTAATAGAGAAAAGCCTGCAGTGTTCATAAATAGTTATGACTTAATGAAATAATTACAAATAATGCAAGTCGAAATCTTAGATCAGCTACAAGTGTCTATAATGATATTCTACCCAAAAAAAGCAAAAATATTTTAAAAACCTAAGGCTTTCCATTGACAAAACTATTTATCTGAACAAAAGAAGAATTCTTTTGCTGAAATACCTATCACCTTCTGATTTTTTACAAATGAAAACTGAGGAAAGAGTGCTGAGGGAAGAGCAACTGAGTATTTAAACATTAGGAGAGTCGTGAGGCCTACATCTTGATTTAATAATGAAGTAGTTCTCAATGTATTATTATTAAACAGAGAGTTGTCAGTCTGAAAAAAAGATGAAATTAAAGGTCTGTGGGTAAGCAACAGAAGTTCACTGTCAGCCTATCACAGGCTTTCTGAAATCTGCCCTAATATAACTAACCCCTAAAGAACAAATAGCCTGAGAACTCTCAACTCCACCTGGCACATGTTTAATCTCAAGTGGTATTTCTCCCTTCTCACTGAAGTTCAAAAAGAGTAGCAGAGAGACCAGTGTTTTTCTGAACTCAAACAGGTGAAAGCTGTCTGAAGAGAGGGCTGAGCTCTCTAATTCTGTCCCTAATGTAGGTGTGCCAGGCACTTCTTTACAAAGACTGAGCAGGTCACTGTGCTAGAGACTTAGGAAGTACCAGATGAGCATCCCTAACCTGACATCTGCCACCAAGTTCATGACTAAGTTCATGTATCATAATGGCTAAGTAGTATTTCATAGCAAACCGTGAGCACTAACAGACTTTTTTTCTAAGTAATGTATTTATTTGTGTTTGCCTCTATGACAAGAGGACTTTCGTCTTTTCATTAATAACCCTCCAAAACAGGTCCACTCCACAATACAAAGTTCAAAACTACAAAGTACACCCTGCCTTTCCCAAACTGACGTTAAACATCTTTGCCAAACTGCAGATCCTTCTATTTCATGAGACTGGACTTAATAAAGCAACAGAAAGAGCTTCTTATTTTAAAAAGCTTTTTGGATGAAGAAAATGGACAGTAATTTATGTAAATGTATCCATCTCAATCAACTTCCCTAGTATGAAAAGGGATAAATAATGCAGATCACTGTTTCTCGGATAACGAGTCCTAACTCTCAGCCAAGGATATGGCAAAGACTCTGATGGAAATATCGGGGATGTGAATACAAAGGTGAACACAAATAAATGTGTGCATGATAAACGTGGCTGAGATGGACATAGATAAATAGGTATCCAATTGGACAGAGATGGCTGGGGACAGAGGGAAAGACACTGGTTCAGCAGTACCCCAGGAAGTTCACAGAGGTTTCATGGTCTAAAAAAATCTGCAACAGCACAATTTGTATTAAGAAGGTTTAAAAAGTTAGTTCTACCTCCTCTTGAACAATTCAGAATAATGCTATCTTAGACTATAAGAGATCTGTCACAAAATGCATTATTATGTACAAAGAAACATTAAGAACAAAACAAGAGAAAAAATAAGGACCCTAAAGGAAGATGAATGCTTATTAAACATCTTGAAATGTCTGAAGCTGTTTAAATGCTATTAGATTGGCACCTAGAATTCCAAAATAGCTACTTTCCCCTGGGAAGGAGAGGGTAGGCCTCTTCAATCATCCCCTAAATGCAAAGAGGTTTGACCCCCATGCAATGGATAAAAGTCACCCAAAAAAATGAACAAAAGAGGTGTTTGGAAAAACCAGAACACCATTCATCCCAACTAACGACTTGTTCATTATGAGTGATGATGGATAAAGACTTCTCATGCTGAGATGAAATCAAGATTTATATGCATTGTTTCCTCTCCCAACTTGTGGGAAGATCATCATCATTTAATTCTATCTCTGCGGCCAGTGATGGGCATCCAGAGAGCTGGTTATCAAACGGCGCAGTCAGCTGGCAAAAGCCGAAACGTGCAGTTGGCACATCTGGACGGAGCCGCCACAGCCGAGGGTGAACAATGACTCCTGGCAAGCATCCAAATTGCTTGCAGACGCTAGCAGGTCTCATCTACAACCGCCCCTACCAGCATCGCTCTCTCTCTCTTTTTTATGAGAATCAGATTTTCATTGCTCCATTCAATTGCTCTCCTCTGCCATTTTTTACAGCTCTTATCGTTCCCCTGGAATATGGCCTTGAGACAGCTCATCCGTGTCCTTCACTGTGTTATCTCTTCTAACTTTTATTAAAACTTCAGCTTTCATCTGAAGATAGCTAATTAAATCTGGATCAGATTATATGCCTCCCCTTAAAAAGGACACAAAACTATTCTCTTCCACCTGAACAATGCTGTTTTTCCTTTCCAAAAGATGAAACCAAAGGTGTTGAAGAAGTTTCATTATTTACAAAGCTAAGATCCCTGGCATGTCATATATAGGTTGATTTCTATTAAAGATGTCTGTGGCCTTACAAATCTTTGAGCTATTTTTCAAAATAATTATTTCTCTATATTGGTAATATTTTTTTCTCATATCCTTTAAATATCACAGTTAATACTGTAAGCTTATTTTCTGCATTAAGTTGGGTATTGAGGAGTTGGACATTAACAACTGTGAATCAAATGATTTATCTTAAAAAAAATTTTTTTACAGTTGTCCTCATTTGGTAAAAATGCATTTTTCCTCTTATTTCATACCCCAAACACTAGCAATTAAAAGTTTCCCCCACTGAAAATTATATGAAAACATGAAATTAAAAGAAGTGCTTTAAATTTAGGACTGATTCAGTTTTCAAAACAGTTTTACACCAACTAATGGTAAGCCCAATTAGCTCTGTCTTAATCTAGCACAAATTATTAATGATAGAGCCTCCAAAACTGGTATTCTTCTCATATACGCCACTGACCCAGTACCTTCCTGAGGCCCACGGGCAACTTAAAAATCACTTTTTTTACAGTAGACCTGCTAACCAAACTTTCTAGCAGTGACATCTAAAACATCTAGAAACCAGCCATCACACACAATGCACATACGCAAACGCCAAGCACTTTTAATTAAGGGTTAAGCTCCTACTGCTAGGGTATAATTTAACTATCCTACCTGAAATTTTCTGGGATCCTTTTCTTCGCTTCACTGCCTTTAGCAAGATTTCTTTCATGGTGACCTTTGTATTGTCCACCTGAATAAGGGAGAACCCATGAGCAGCATTTCTGTAGGAAAAGACAAATATTAAATCATCACCAGCATTCCACCAGAGGGATGATATTGCAGCTTTCACTGTGTTTAAGAAAGTTTTAATAAGTGTACATCAAAGTGCCAACTACTTAAAAACAGGTTAAATAAACCTACTTCTAATAAGAGAGAGTCAGAGACAGAGAGAGAAAAGCATTCTAGTATGAACAGTCCCAAATGAAAGAGAGGTCAGAGTTATGGAAGGTTTTTCTAATTTATCTCAAATTGAATCTAATTGGTCTATGTGGGTCACTCATACCAGCTCCCAAGCCGAATCCTGCAGCAAGGATTGACAAACGATAAACTTGGCTTGTGTCAGTAGATGTCACTGCAGGCAGAGACTACCACCATATTAAAGCTCATGGAGCCCTGGAGGAAAGTGTCATGTATGTGTTTGTGTGTATGGGGGTGGGGGCATATGACAGCCCAAAGCAATTTAGAATAGAAAAAGAAAAGGCTCTTCCTAACTAGCCAGCAAGAAAAATACCCTATATTTATGTATCTTTAAAATATGTACTCTACGTATACTTCAGTAGGAATATTTTAATCTTAGTCTTAAAAGGTCAAACAAAGTATTAGCTGAAACATAAAATAACTACAAGGCAAAATACTAACACTGCTTGTAAGCCTCTAGCTGATCAAACTTAAAGAGGGCTTCGTCTAGATAGGAAAACACTGGTAAGAAGCAAGTACCTACCAACAGCCCATCCTTGGTGAGGCAGAACTTCACTAAGACCGGTAATTGCAATCGCAAGCATCACAAACACTACACACTATGCTTGGGCACTGGAACAAAATGGGCCAATTCCAAGCAGCTCATGTAACAAATGGGACCCAAGTTTCCAACTACGGAACATGGGAATTGCCACAAGGAGTTTGGTCGCATTCCCACTTCCCCACAAGAATCTCAAAGGGGAACATGGCCAAAAAACATGGCAGAACTTCATATTGACAAGAAATATGAAAGAAAAGCCAAGCCCCAAGCTAAGCCATAGTAGCTTCCCCAATGGTAGGGTAGGCTGGGAAGGGGCCTGAAACCTAGCTTGGACCCAACCAGGTGGCTGGCTTGCTGCAGGGGCTGGGGGCCGATCTCCAAACCAAGGACCCAATTTGCTTCCCTAATACAAAGACATCTCCACACCCCTCCTCTCCACACGGCTTGCTGTTTAATCCTTGACATTCCATTTGTTAAAAAGCAAAAGCCGACGCTGGTCTAGCCAGCACAATCATCCATTTTAACTTGGTCAAGTTCTTGCTATCGAACAGCAGGCCTGAGAACTGTCAAGCTAATTTTCCTGAACACTCTGTTACTGAATCATGCCTGAGCCCTGGCCATTCTTTACCTCAGAAGCTGGACCCCATCCCAGAACAATCTTTAAAAGTTTATTTTACTGATCAAAGCAAAATAAGAAATAGCTCTTTTTTAAAAACTATATTTAGGGAATGATGCAGTAAGTGATACTTTGGCAAGAGGACTGAAATGTAAAGTGCCTTGTGCATTTATAAACTTGGGGGTATTTGCTCTGGCGCCAGGCCAGTGTGTGTTTGGAACGAATGCCAATCATCCGCGCTCAGACTCGCTTCCTCTGCTCTCTCCTCAGAAGCCAGTGTGCGCTCCATCTGTGACAATATGTTGGGCGATGGATGAGTAGGGCCTAAAAGGGAACACAAGTTCTCGGGTACTCACACACTGCACTGGGCTAGATCTCCCGAACTTCCATCCACCTGGGTTCCACCTGAACTAGTTTCGATTTGAGTCTGCTTATAAATCGCTTACATTCTCTCCTAATCTGCTGCTGGCTGATAGCATTACTTCAAACCAATGTGTTTATCTTTTTCAGCATAGGCAGACTAAAAGCTCAAAAGGCAGCCTTATGTTTGAACTAACTTCCATAAATTAAAAGTGTCCTTTTAAAAGATTTTTGAACAGAGGAAAATCCCTAGTCTGTATTTTTCTGTCATTTTACCAAAACGTAGCTGGGTGACAAGGTTAAAGCAAGCCGAGGAAATCCCTGGCACTTATCATCCACAGGCATTACTGATAAATTGCGTGGTGGAGGAATAAAGGATTACCTTCTGTATTTTTTCATTACGCTTTTCTTTTGTTACAGAATACATAAATCCATTGTGGCACAATGTAATATGTATCACCACGCTACACCTGCGGACCTTCCGAGCGCTGCCATGTCTGTGCAGTCAGGGATGATAAGTGAGCCACCCGTGAATGTTAACGATAGTGATCACTCTGCGGTAACTCGGCTCTCCATCTTCCTCACAGCCTCGCGCCGGAGCCAGGGCGGCCAGGTTCACGAGGCGGGTGCGAACAGGGCGGGAAGGGGCCCGCGCGGCCCGCGAGGCGCTCTTCTCAGGGGCTCCATTTCGGTAAAAACGCGCACGTTCGGGGAGAACGAGGCCGCGACCCACACTCTGCGCACTCAGCGGACCCAATGAAAGTTTCCCCGGGTTGGTCTCACCCTCCGCGCACCTCTCTCCCTCCAGGAGGAGGCCAACTTTGGATCTTGCTCCAAGACTACAGCACGTAAGGGGGTAAAATGTTTCTAGAACACAAGAGTCCAGAATGTAAGTGGTTCTCAGAATCCATCTAGGTGCAACTGTTAAGTTCTGCTCCCATTTAATAAATGGGTATGGAGACTTGCTACCACAATTTCCAGCTTGACTTCCAAACACTGCGTTTTATGCCTCATTTCTTCACATCCACGATTTTTAAAAAGTCTATTGAAATACATCTTTTAAGGCTGCTTTTATTTAATGCTGACCACTGGGTCTGAGGTCAAGAAGACCATGATCTTGGGGGAAAGGCTAGTGGTAGGGGGTAGGGTGCTAGTCCTGCCTCCCTTCCTCCTGGCGCTGCATTCCAGTCTCTGAGTTGTGACCTGTGCTGGCCGTGACTAGCCCTCAGATGGACAGGTGGATTACAAACTCAGAGTCTTTGACTCAGAAACTGTACCTCCTCCTGCTCCTCTTGTGGGCAGACGGTTTGTTTTCTGCCAGTGCAGGACCCTAGGGCACTGTACCCTAGAGAGAAGCAGCTGCCCTGCCACAGCCGCTTGGGCTGCCTGCGCTGGGTCTAGGATAAAGCACCACTTTAGGGAGCTGACTAAACGCTGCCAGGAGTGCTTCAGTCAATTCAAAGTTAGGTCCTGTCAAGTCTCGTAACCACTGAAAAACATATGGGCATTTTAAAAAGAGATTTCTCACTTGAGGAATTCAGCTCTGTCCCAGTGCAAAGCCACTCAGTTACCAGCGAGAAGTGTTTATACCAGCATTAACCTAACACAACATGCATTTCTCTACCAAGTACTAAACTAGAAGTGATGGGGCACAGAGGGAAAGCAGGTCTTTATCTAAAAAGCCTAGATTCTGTTTATAGGGAGAGAGCTGGAATCAGAACCCAAGTTGGAAGGCAACATATTGGAGAGGAAAACACATGGGCTGGGAGTTAAATACCCTTTGGTTCAAATCCTGGTTCCATGGCTAGCCGAAATGGTGCCTTAACACGTGGAAACCTCAGCTGCACCCATGAAACGGGGAGGGCATTTCCCAACAGAACTGTCAGGAGGAGAAACAGTCAATGAACGCCAAGCACCTGGCACTAAGGCTGGCAAAGAGTAAAGGGAGTTTATAAGTGTTGATCTCTTATGTCACCACTCCAAGAGAAGAGGCCCTCCTCCTCCCCCGTCCCCTGACCCCTCAACAGAGACTGCTTATTTGGGAGAATGGATATGAACCCTCAAAGCTTTTTTTTTAAAAGTTGATTTTAGAGAGAGAGAAAAGGAGAGGGAGAGAGAAACATCAATTAGCTGCCTCTCACACGTGCCCCAACCATGGCTCGAACCCACAACCTGAGTATGTGCCCTGACTGGGAATTAAACCTGAGACCTTTTGGTGTATGAGACGATGCTCCAACCAACTGAGCCACACCAGCCAGGGCAACCCTCACAGCTTTTAATTGGCAACACAGGGCCATTAAAACGTGCAATTTGCTGGGCATGGTGGCAGTATTCAGGGGCACTGTCAGCAAGCAATCTCTCTCTGGCCCAGGCATCAAAACCCCCTTGAAGCTCAAAGGAGAGCACTCTGGGCTCCACTGTCAAGGTTTTCCCTTTTGAGGGAGGAAACAAGAAAAGCAGGTATATTCCACCTCAGCTTAACTCACTGGCTTTGGATGGGGATGATGGAAGTCAAAAATCATGGTGGTATTGCAGAGAACTTCAATGGGACTAACAGCTTTTTTATCTGAAAAGTACAAGGTATTATCATTCAACAGTTATAATAATAGCAGCAGCTACTATCTGTCGAACACTTACTATGTGTCAGGTGCTATATTTAGCTTTAAAAATCTATATTAACTAATTCAACACTAAAATAGGTACTGTTATTATATCCACTTTATAGAAACTAAGGCTGGACGCATTAGGAAATTTAGCTGTGGTCACACATCTGTTAAAGACTCGATTTTGGATTCAGAAATCAACAATATGGTTTCCAACCCAAGTAGCACAGTCCAGTGGGAGAGAGGAAGGAGCAAACCAAGAATTCTAGTTCTGTGTGATAAGCACAAAGACGGAGGCCAGCTCAGAGTGCTGCTGACACACAGGGGCACTTAACCCAGCCAGGCAGAGGTAAGGAGGTCAGAGAAGCTTCTTAGAGGAGATGTCACAAAACACAGTTGTCATTTAGGTCTACACTATGCTTAGAAACATGGTGTTTACACCAGAAGACAGTGAAGTAAGCTCTACAGCAGAGCCTGCTTTGAAGTCCCAGCTTTCCTTCCTTGGGTAAATGATATAATCTCTCTAATGTTCAGTTTCCTCATCTATAAAACAGAATAACTCTTAGATTGTAAGACTAGTGTGAGGGCTAAATACTTCTAAAGTAGCTATATAACAAATGCTTAACAAGCAAGTTAATACAGTGGCTATGGGCTCTTCTTCACGTGTACAAAGACGTGATATATAATGATAAGGCAATGGCAGAGGTCAACATTTACTGAGCATGTACTTTGTTCATTTAATCTTCCCAGAAAAGGTAGGTACTGTTACTAATCCCATTTTATAATGGAGGGAATTAAGGTTTGGAAAGGTTAGGACACTTGCCTGGAGTTACACAGCTAGTAAGTGGAGGAGTCAGGACTTGGACCCAGGTCAGTCAGACTCTTTAAACCTCGCTATAGCCCAGAAGGGGGTACTGGGGACTCGGGAAGAAGAGACTACCAGAGAGCATATCCTTGAGATCAGAGCCACTGACCAATCTAGGGAAAAGTGCAACTTCCTGTAACAAATTCAGTTTGATTATAAATGTTCCAATTCTGGACTAACCATATGACTTATAAGGTCCCTTTTTAAAAGTCCTTGGAGAATGTCATGGTTTTATGAGCCAGTGTCAGTTTGTGGAAGTGGGAAAAGGCTACCAAGAGTGGTACTCGATTCTCTAGTCCTGACCACTTCATAATAGTGATGGAGACACACTCCTCTAGTTCCCAACCTGTTCTGGTCCCAATTCCATGCCTGTTCATTTTCTAGCACTTCAAGGTAGAAAATGAAACTATATGAGCAAGAGAAAGCCTGGCAATAACCGTACCATGCCTGCTTTAAAGCCAGCCGGTTGGGTATTACTTTATCCATAAAGAGAGTTTACACTAGTGCGAATGCCACATTCTGTTTCCCCTTGCACCGACACATTTTTTTTCCAAGATCAAAGCGTATTGTATGAGTATGTGACGTTTGACATTGGATGAAGTACTCTTTTTCAAAACAGACATTTTCCAAAAACATAACTCGCTAGACTAATGGGCAGTGAGAAGCCAAAATGACTGCCCTCCGCCTTCTCCTTGTGTGTCTTTGCCAGAGTCCTTGGGACTTGCCAAATCCGGTCATGCCTGCTTAGCCTGCTCGACTGATTGTGCCAGAAAAGAAAATAAGACACAGATGTATTTGAGCTCTTTGAGATGCCAGTAAGAGAGACAGCTAATGGCTTCATTTGGACCCTCCCCTTCCAGCTGGGCACAGGTGGGGGATAATGAGGTCCCTCTCCCTAATCAAACCCAATTATTTACTGCTCTATGTAACCACAACGACGTTCACATTCAGTTCAGCATATAAAACACACTGTGGGCTACTTCCAACCACTGCCGCTGGGTATTTATAACAAACTCAAGTGGCTAACAGTTTGCCTTGGCAGGAGTTTAAGTGTGCAAAGTTTTGCAAACTGTTTCTGTTCAAATATGTCCTGCTGAAACGGGGTCCCAGGCGGGGTTCCATAACTGTCAGGTCAGTGAACTGCATAACATCTGAGAACGTATTTGCCATGCAGTGCAGACAGGATCTGGAAATCAAACGCTTCGTTCTATCACAACCTTCTGAGAAGCATCACAGTTTTTTCAACAGCAAGACTGACATTGTATTAATAAACATTACAAGTCACTACCCTGACATGTACATAGCAGCAGCTGACAGACTCCAACATAAGCTGAGGGGAGAACAGAGGAAATCAAAATGAGACATAGTAACCAAACATGGCCAAAGGGGGTGGATCATGAAACAAATCACATTAATGTCAGAAATTTGAGTCCTAAACTTTTAAGATATATAGCAACAAAAGCAACAATCTGGTATAACTTCTGGATACCAAAGTAAGTTGATGGCTATCTGAAATGTGTGCTTTTATTGGAGGAACAAAGTGAATCCTGGCACATTTTCAGCAGACAGGCATTCCAATGAGCAAAACATACACATTTAGCTTGTCTGACCTTTACATTCTTAGAAGTATGTAATTAATGCTTTCCATCTTTATTACTTGCTCCAATATTTCTGCCACTTTAAAGAGACAAAGAAAAATCTTTTCTTTTCTCTAGACAGTAGCTGTTGCCAAAAAGGGAATCAAGTCAGATTTACAAATACAAAATTAAACAGGCTGCATATGTTCCATTTCCATCTACGAGGACAATCTGGACAATGAAAATGTTTGCTAATACAACAGAATAAAAAGAAACAACACACAGTTGGTCCTCTATGATGCAAGCAAATTTAGGAAAATGTACAGCCATATTGTCAGACCCGGTTACAAAGAACACAGGCATCTTTTTTCTTTTATTCTTCATGCTATTTTAGCACTGTCCCTTACCAAACCAGATGACCTTGCGTAAGTAACTACCTGTCTGTGAAGTGCAGCTCATACGATGCTCCTTGATTTATGATGGGGTTATGTTCCTATAAACCCCTCGTAAACATCATAATTATGCAAACATCATAATTCGAAAATGCATTTAAATGTTTAATTTTTTAATTTATTGATGAGACAGACATCGATTTGTTGTTCCACTTATTTTTAAAATATATTTTTATTTATTTCAGAGAGAAGAAGGGAGAGGAAGAGAGAGTCACTGATCGGCTGCCTCTTGCACAGCCCCCGACTGGGGATCGAGCCTGCAACCTGGGCATGTGCCCTGACCCCGAATTGAACCGCAATCTCCTGGATCCTAGGCCAGTGCACAACTGCTAAGCCACACCGGCCAGGCTGTTTCACTTGTTTATGCATTCATTGGTTGCCTCTTATATGTGCCCTGACTGGAGATAGAACGCACAACCTTGGTTTAGCGGGACGATGCTCTAACCAACTCAGTTACTCAGCCAGGGCCGAAAATGCATTTAACGCCACCTAATCTACCAAACATCAGAGCTTAGCTTAGACTACCTTAAACGTGCTCAGAACGCAAAATCCAAAAAAAGCAGGTAACACAATATGATGTATATCTCTCACACTGATGTTTCTCTCTCTCTCTTTCTCTCTCTCTCTCTCTCCCTCCCTCCCTCTCTCTGAAATCAATAAAGATATATATATTTAAAATATATATATATATATTTAAAATATATATATATATATATATATATATATATATATATAGCACAATATATATATGCTAAAACTGAAATGCTGTATGTATACACATGGAAATGATTATATAAAAATGAAAGTAGCTGCATTAGGATGAAGGAATCATCAGGTAGATTTTAAATTACTTTAAATATTCTTTAAAGTTGTTTCAGTGCCTCTGAAAAGTAAAAAGAAGGAACATGTTTGCTGTTATATATACTAAACATGAATTCATAGTAGAAATAAAATGGCAATTATAAAAGCTTGAAGAGTCACACCCAGCTCACCCATAGGTACTCAGGTATCCATTTTCTGGTCAAAGGTAAAAACACCCAAAATACTCATATATCATAGCTAGCATAATCCTATTTTTAGTAAAAATCTGAAACAAAGGCAATATGTTTTAAGGAGACAGGTAGAAAAGTCCTCTAAAGCAATCTTTTAAAGAGTGAATTTGCTGGTTACTAACAGCAGGGGGTGCCAAAGGGATCGCTATTGTTCCCAGGAGATGGCCAGACGAGGGAATGTAGCCACCTTGGTTAGAAAAGCTTAAGCTGTGCTGAGAAAACACTGCCAGTTTTCTCCTAAAAAGGGGGACCTGTGGGTGAAACTCAAGTGCTCTGTAGACTTGAATGGATAAAAATTACATTCTTGTTTTCACTAACTTCCAATATTTAGCATTCCCTTGAATTATAGTCAACAAATCACAGTGGTAGTAGCAGTACTAGTGACTCGTCATGAACAGAAACCATAGATAAAGTGATAGCACATTCCAGTTGGTGCAGATGTCTCCAATATCACTTACACTCAATCACACCTTTGAAACCAAATTTCAGGAGTTACTGTCAGACCTGACACTGGATCTTGTTATTCAATGTATTAATAAAGCCATGCATATTACTCTATCACAAATTTAATAATCTGATAACTTTAAATATAACAAATCCTTTTGTAGTCCTGTGAATTTTATTTTCTGCATTTACAAACACTTTTCCGAGAAGGGCTTTTATATGCTTTATGCCAAAGGCACAGGCAAGGTTAGGAACCTCTGTCGGTCTAAAGGCAGGCAACCAAAAGGAAAAATCAAATTGGATCTGAACAGAGTTGGAGAGAAAAAGAAGTATGTTAAGTCACAAAAGAGAAGTGGCCGTGATGCACATTTAGTTTGGATTCTTGGAAGAGAATTTTTGCTTCACAGACTCCAAAGTGCCCCAATATGTCTAGAGGCCTGGTTCATGGATAGGACATTCAGAGATGGACCTAATACAATTTGCTACACAAAGCAGTCTGTATTTAATGTAGGTGCAGAGGCATAAAATAGAATGTGAATGTTGTCCCCCACATCTCTCTGGAAGTAATCATTACATGTGGACTCTCCAAATAAATATTCATTTAATGAACAAAATCAAATTCAAAATTACAACGAAGGTAGAAATGAGATACTGAGATAAGTAACAGAGGCAATACTCACATTCGAACAAAGAGTGACTCTTTGGATGTCAGACCAGGAGATGAATACTTTTCAACCAGGGCCAAAGTACTGAAGCCAAACTTATGAATGGGCTCGTTGGAATCCAGTGGGGGGAAATCTGTGTCAACCTCCCCGTCATCCTCAGCAATATGCAGGCAGTAGGCACTGACATTGTCGCTGAAAGGAAAACCAAAAAGGTGAGTGACTTACTAAGGTGAGAAAGGAACTCAGGGACCAGAGGCTCTGATGTATAGCAAGCAAACTTGGGACACTGCTGTTCCTTACCCCAAAGCCTGCAGATACAGTCAGATCCCCAAAATTCTACTTCATTTGATAAGGAGAAAATACAAGGCAGTGCAAGGGGGGGGGCAATGTGAAACAAGAGCCTTTATACTTGCCTATTCTTCCAACAAATATTTACTGAGCACCTGTTGTAAATAAGACACATAACCCCTTAGATCAATGATGAGATTTAGTAACAGTCCTCAAGGTAGATTACAATTAGCAGGGGGGAAAAGTAAGCACTATATTAGCTATAATATAAATGAAATAAAATAAATATCATAAAAGAGATACGTAAAACTATAAAGGAGAAAAAATATTCAGGGGAAGTCAGTGGACTTAGATTTATGGTCAGGATTAAGAAAATATCTGCTCTAGGTCAGGAGAAATACTCAGGGTAACAAAGACAATCAATACAGTTCTCCTTTCTCTGAAGAAAATCAGCCTCACTTGGCAGGATCTGATTCCAGAAACCAAGGATACTTAAGAGAGTAAAGCAAATGAGCTGATTTATCCTGATCAACTGCTTATGGACTCTTCTCACTTCCCTAAAAGGCCCCATAAGAATGCCCAGGCTGCAGCCTCGACCAGTTTACAGCAACATGCACCTCTTTCTTCTTTGGGGAAGTAAAAAGTCAGTTTGCTGGAAAAGGGTAGGAAACTATCATCAGAAAGACAATTTAAAACTGAAATCAACTCAAAATACTTTAGATACCCTGCTCCAAAGCTGAATTGTGAGACTGCAAATCTGCTAGTATTCAGAAGCATGAACCTGATAGTTTGCAAGGTGGTGGGATTCTAAATTCTGCAGCTTAAATTTGGAGTTTTAATTATATGATTGATGCTTAAATTAATTAATTGCAAAGTGTATGCTAATTGTTTAATTGGTTGCTTGATCTATATAGATCATTTTTTGAATTAAATGAGTTGATTTACAAAGTTTATTGATTGGATGTGACAATGAATTATTTCACTGACTACCTGATTTGCAATTTTCCCAATTAATTCACAAATCTTTTGCTGCAATTCTGCTTACTGAGAGAGAGCCTACTTCAGGTGATCTATACTCAGTCTGTCACGATTAAGAGATATTTATTATATAAAACAGGTAATAAGGACAGATTAAAATTAATGGGAACTGTAAATCTGCTAAATGGATGGATAACAAGAAAGTAATCTGGCCATGTTTGTCACTATAAATTTCATGTATTTGCAATGCTGTTAAGAAATTTAAAATTCATCTCTGAATGGTATGGGAAACTTATAGATCTTTGCAAGACGTTACTAACTTAAACACAAAACACTTGTAGAAGAAGAAGAAAGCTGTTTAGATGAAGAAAATGTCATGGTATAGTACCTAAGAGCTTTGTGTGCACAAAGACTTGAGTTCAACCCTAGCTCCATCACACATGGGCTATGTGATTTCAGAGAATAAGCTTCACTTTGAGTTTTCAATTTCTACTTCTATAAAAAGGGAAGGGTATAATCACCTAACTCAGGGGTGGTTGCAAAGATTAGGTGAGATAATATACAGTGCTGAGCATAGAACAGAGGTAAAAAAAAAATAAATGGTATGGTAACTATAATAAAGTCAGATGGAAAATAACTTTGACAGTTATGTCAATCCTTAAAGATAAATTGTGGATGCATAATAGAGCCAGAAAGCAACAATGAAACTGAGTGACATATTCTATGTGCACACATCTGTAGCAGGAGTTAACATGTCCACCGTGCCCCAGCCTTGGGGCCGCTGAGTCTCCGAGGTATTCTGACCAGGGCAGACACTGATGAAGCAAGCAATGGACAGCACAGATTATTTACTGCCATGTAAATCATCCTGAAGAATGTCTGTGACTCCCCAGCATCGCAGAGGTTTCAAGGCCAAATAATAAGCCTATTGATCAAAGCGGAAAGCCAACATTGGTATCAGAAGAATTCTGCTTTGATTGTCATGGGATGCCCCCAAATCCCCTTAAAACAAACTCGACAAATGTCACAGGCTAAGATCTGAGAGCCCAAAGACTCACTGCCAAGTGCTGTGCTTCTCCCCAGTCCTAACACAAAGTGTGAAATCGTTTACTCATCCAAAAATCATTGGCATAGTGCCTCCCCAGTGCTGCTGCCTCCTGAGCACTGGGAACACAGCAAGGAAAAGAATGAATGATTCATTCTATACTATACCAAATAAGGGAAGTCTTTTCTGGGCCATCAGTAAACTTTAGCAGCAAACAGTGCTCCAACCCCTAAAACCTCTTAACTGAATGCCTAAGAAAGAAATGACTAAAGTTCTGTGCATGGACAAATTAGTTCCTTTATACCTTTATACAGGAATGATTAATAAAAGAAGCTACTGTGGTATTTTGACTTCTAAAACTGCTTCAAGACTCCAAATTAGTACAATAACCATTAGTATCATTAGCTACATTCATTGAGAGCTATGTGCCAGACACTGTGCAAATGGTTTAGACACATAAGCTCACTGATTCTTTGTATCAGCTTAGTCACGTTATTATGCCTATTTTACAAATTAGAAAACCGAAGCTCAATGAGGTTAAGCAGTTTGCTCAAGATTAAACAGCATGTAAGTGACAGAGCTGAGATTCAAACCCAGGTAAGCAAGAACCCTCACTCTTGACCCCCACCTATCTCTCTGCCAAAGCCATGGTGTGTTCCTATGGAAATGCTACATACTCTGAAAAGGAGGAAACCACGACACATTATAGAAAGTTAGAACCTTAGAGAGATTTATTCCAACCTCCTTGCTTTTACAGATGGGAAATAGATGCCTAGAAAAGAGGAACAACATGCCCACGATCACCCAGTTAAATGGCAAAGCCAGTTCTAAAGAACTTAGGTCTCCTTGCTTCTGTTCCATTACTCTTTGATCAAATCAGAAACTGGTGGGATTTTGAAGTGGGGAGAGAAAAAAGGGGCAGCTGTGGTCCCTGACTCAGGAATTCCCCAAATATAGACATCTGGAACTTATAAAACAGTGAAAACAGGGGCGCCTCCTATGACATAGTTTGGTGGAATGAAGAGAGGCTTTGCAGTCAGATCTGGTTTTAATGCTAACTCAACCATTAACCAGCAGTGTGACCAAATCTCTCTGAGCTCCGTTTTCTCATCTAGAAAAAGCTTGCACTGAATCCTCTGTGGTATCACAGAACTTGGTTGGTATTTCCACATATAACCCTATCACATGCTCCTTTCCTTAGCTATGCACCTATGTTCTCCTAAAGAGCAGGATTCTATTTTCTCACATCCTCACTGAAGAGTATGGCTGGCACTTAGAAGGCACTTAACAAATATTTGTTGAATGAATGAATATATGAACGTGTAGACTGAATCATTGTACCCATAAAAACACACACAAATAAAGGGTATTGTTATTTTTTATCCTCACATGAGGATATATATTTTTAAAATTGATCTGAGAGAGAAAGGAAGAAAGAGAGAGAGAAACGTCGACGTGAGAGAGAAACATCGATCGGTTGACTCCTGTACCTGCCCCACCTGGAAATTGAACCCACAACCTAGGTATGTGCCCTGCCCAGAAATCAAACCTGCAACCTTTTGGTGTACGGGGAAAACACTCCAACCAACCAAGCCACACCAGCCAGGGCAAAGGATATTATTAATGATGTGTGTTTTAATGACAAGAGGAAGAGTAATAAAAGCTTTTCTTTCTTTCTCTTGCTTATCACACTGATACTGTTAACCAAATGGGGCTTTCTAAGCAATGCACATGTATCAGGGACTGAAATTCAAGACAAGTGGAGAAGGCTCAGTAAGGAGTAAGAATGAAAGAGGCATTTTTACAGTTCATCAAGATGTGAGTACTGGCATGTCACTTTTTTTATGGAGGAAAAACCACTGAAATTATTACAACTATGTAGAATGTTCAATTATATACACATAAAAAGACTAACAGGAAAGGGAGGGAAGGAAAATCTCAAATGGCTCTAATGGCCCTGGTGCCATCACCTAGAGAAGAGACTCATTTCTGTGTATAGCATGGTAGTTAAGAGCACAGGAAATGGAGTCAGACCTGGGTTCAAATCCTGACTCTGCCACTTGCTAAACATATGCTCTTGACTAGTTACTTAACTTCTTGAGCCTCAGTTTCTCTACTGTCACTACCTATGACTTATAAAGCTGTTTTAAGGAATAAAATAATACACTTAAAGTTCCCACATGGAGCATGACACATAGTGGGCAGCCCAGTGTGTTCATATTTATCAATTTATTACCTAGTAGTGTGGTGACTCTGGCATGTGGGAAATATTGATAATGGCAATCTTTCTGTCCAGCTCAATAAACAAAGTATTTGCAATAACTCCCTCCAAACCTTCATCTGTCACTTAAATAAATATATGACCAAGTTGTGAACACATAACTCAGCGATTTTTAATGAATAAGTCTGTGTACAGTCAGAAATTTATCCTAGCAGACACCTACAGAAAGGCCTCCTGGGCACAGCAAGGGTGGAGAATTTCAGTCCAGACCGTTGAATGCTCCTATGTTCTCTTATTTGTTCCACAATTACTTGCTGAGCACTTGCTAGGTATTAACATAAGCACTGTGTTACGGACTGGGGATACAAGCAAATAAAACAGATATGGTCCAGGCTCTAAACTTTATCTATCCTACTGCTCACAGACTTTTTCACTTGGATCCATCTCTCAAATAATCTCAGCCTTCCTTACATTCAAAATCAAACTCTTTATTCACCCCATTCTGAACTTGTTTTTTCTCTAGGACACCCCATTTCAGCACCACCATTCACAGTTTTTCAGTGTCCAGTCTGAGGCCTTTATCTCTTTTCATTCATTCATGCTGGGGGCTTCTATTAATATCTCTATGTGGATGACTCCTAAATTCACATTTCTAGCTCACATCTCTCTTCTCTAAACTCCAAGCATGCAATATAAATGACTATGATACAGCAAAGCCATCTCAACTTAATAGGCAGAAGCCAAACTCTGGCTGCCCATCTTCCTCACCTTCACACACCCCAAAACAAACAAAATCTGGTCTTCCAATGCTCCCTATCTCAGTGAAGGGCACAACATAAAAAGTTGTGCAAATCAGAAATCTTTGATACCTCTCCTCTCCCACACTTCGCATATCTAATTCGTTCCTAAGTCATGTGAATTTTTACCTCTTAAATATTTCCAGAATCTGTCCATTTCTCTCAATCTCTGCTGTGGCTCCTGCCCACCTCTCAGTCTCATTCCACTCCATTTTCTCCCCCATTCTTTGTGCTCTGGCCACACTGGCTTCTTTAGTTCCCTGACCATGACACGCCTCCTCCTGCCACAGCATCACTGCCATGTGGTTCCATCTGCCAGCATACCCCCAAATGCCTCTGGTATCACTTTCTTGGGGAATTTCTCCCTGACTCAACTCCCAGGCTAGATTCTCATAAACAGCATTCCTTTCCTTCAGGGAGATTAGCTCAGTTTTTAAGCAAACATTTTTGGTTCAATTATTTGAATTTTCTGCCCATTTCCCTCACTAGACTGTGGAATTTGTGATAGAGAGCCCACATCTGGTTCCACTCACCACTGTATACTCAGCAAAGTGCCTGGTATATAGCAAACACTCAATAAATATTTATTGTGTACGAATGATAAGTGAAATAAGCCAGTTCAAAGTGCTAATACATTTGATCATTTCTTCTCCCCCCCCACGAAACTATACATTTTTTGTGGGGGATAATCACATCTCTCTGTTGTCCATTTTATCCTCAATACCTAGAACCTGGAACTCTGTAAATATGTGCTGAATGAAGGAATGACTGAGGAGTTAAGCCTTGAGGTTAAGCAGGATATCACGAAAATAGTGAGAAAGACATTTCTGACTAAGGGAACAGCAAAAGCAGGCATGGTATGGGGGTCAAGAAGCGGCCAGTTAAAGAGTGTGATGTGCAGGGTGCGTGGGAGCATAGCTGGAGGTCGGAATGGGGTTAGGCTGTAGTATTTAAGTAGATGGTTCTCAATGATGACCCTAAGAAATATAAATTAGAAGGAAAAACCTAGAAATGGGAGAAGAGTAGACAGAGGCAGGCAGGCAGGCAGGCAGGCAGGCAAAAAGGGGGGGGGGGGTAATAAACAATTCTAATTGCAAAGTCAGAAAACATGTAAGGTCAAACATTCCTATTTACTTTCACCGCAAAGCATGATGACTCAAGTCATCAGGAAAAGGCTAAGCTGTGCTGCTGTTGCTGAACTATTATTGGTTTTGATTGTACAGTAGCTGGTTATAGTATTTAGCAGCAACAGAAGTGAACATTTACTGAGCACTTGCATGTATTTTCTTATTTTATTTCATAACTGCCCTATTAGGAAGTTTCTGTTTTCACTTTACACAAGAAAACTGGAGTACATGGGGCTGGAGTGATTCATCCAAAATCACCCTGATGGGCATTAACTCCAAAATTCAAGTCCAGACTATGACTTGGGATCCCATACTCAACACTATGTTATATGCTGATTAAGAAGGCAGAGGAAATGTTAACACATTTTAGAGGGCTTTTATGAAAAACTATTAAAATTAAGAAAGTTTGATGCTGAATGCAATAAACCCTCAACCACCTACAAAACCACCAAGTTTCCCAAGGGCTCTAGATAGCTGAGGTTACATTAGAATGAAGCGGATCTGTAGTGAACCCCACTGAATGGTTACACCATGTCTTTGTATATCTCAGAGCTACACTTTCTAACATGTGGCCACTGAGCACTTGAAATGTGGCTAGCCTGAATGGAGATGTGCTATAAACAGCAAATAAACACGAGGTGTCAAGCATATGAAAAGATGCTCAAGATCATCTCATTAGGGAACTGCAAATGAGAACAACAACGAGATACCACTGCACACCTACTAGAATAGCTAAAACCCAAAGCATTTACAAAACTAACTACTGGTGAGGATGTGAAGCAGGAACTCGCGTGCGCTGCTGATGGGAATGCCAAATGGTGTACTACTTGGGAAGACAGTTTGGCAGTTTCTCAGAAAGCTAAACATAGGCTCATCATACAATCCAGCAATTGTGCTCCTGGGTATTGGTAAAGTGAATGGGAAACTTGTATCTACACAAAAACCTGCACATGGACATTTATAGCAGCTTTATTAACAGTTCCAACAAACTGGAAGCAATCAAGCTGTCCTTCAAAAGGTGGATGGAAAAATGAACTGTGGTACATCCATGCAATGGAATATTATTCAGCAATATAAACAAAAGAGCTATGAAGCCATGAAAAGACACGAAGGAACCTTAAATGCATATTGCTTAGTGAAAGAAGCCAGTTTGAAAAGGCTACAAATGGTATGATTCTACTAGCTGACATTCTGGAAAATGCAAAACTATAGGAACAGTAAAAAGGTGAGGGGAGCTGGATAAAGAGATGGAGCATTATTAGGTCAGTGAAGCCATTCTACAGGACACAGTCTTTAGAACTGTACAATACAAAAAGTGTACTCTTAATGCAAATGACTGACTAGTAATAAATGTATCAATATCAATATTGGTTCACTGATTGCACCAAATGCACCACACTAATATATATAAAATGTTAATGAAAAGGAAAAACAACAGGCAGGCAGGAGAGGCGGAGGAACGCTATACTTCCTGTGCAATTTTTCTGTAAACATAAAACTACTGTAAAAAACGAAGTCTATTAACAATGTTTTAAAATCTTATAGGTAACCAGCCTCAAAATTACAAACAAACTGAAATTAAAAAGAAAAAAAAGCATAAAAAACAAAGCTTAAAACAAGCTGACTGACATGAAACCAACATATCATTGGCTACAATAAATGCTAGTAATAAACTTCCCTATGAAAAGACGCTGACTTAGACTGGGTCAAAAAACGAACAAACAAAAAACCTCACAAAATTATTCATCATACCTAAACCAAAAAGGCAAAGGTAAAAGGCTGAACAAAGATACATTAGACTAGACTAGTGCAGAGAAGGGGGTGCTAATAGTACTGCAATAAAGAAAGTTCCCTGGGCAAGTTCCTTTGTCTCTCTCAGCTTCAGTTCCTGCACTAAGCAATGTTTCACGATTCACTTAGACAACATATACGAAGTCACTAGCACTGTGACTCCCTTTCCTGTTTTTCTGTTCCCACTTCATGCTGAAAAGGGACAACCACAGCTTAGTCTTGAGCAGAACTGCTAATTCAACCCTTTTCTGAGCCTAGGTGGTATCTTGGTTAAAAAGGCCTTCAATTGCCACAGGAGCAATAAAAATTATCTTTATATCCAAAATTAATTCAGGCAAAGTGAAGGGTTATGTCAATAAGAACTTGAAAGAACAATTTTAAATGCAAATATAGTAATGTAGCTAAAGGGGAAAAAACAACAATGATAACTGACAGCAAACTAGACTATTCTAACCCTAAAAACATGAGAAGAGAAAGTCTGAATGAGAATGCATTTCCAAAATGATGACATCCACTACATTTGTTGATTCCCAAACCACTGCTGGGATGAGCACATAAAACTAGAAGAGGATGCCTGTCAGGTAAGAAATTTAAGTAGGTGAGAAGCAATGCAGCAAAGCCCTTTCAAGTTCAAGTTATGATGTACAAGCACAGAGACTCTACTTTGAAGCACTACATTATAATTGTTTAATGAGGAATAGAGTGGAGTGATTGAGAGAAAAATTGAGCCACTGACTGGCAACAAAAAAAACTAATTCAAACCAAAGGAAATAATGCAAAAACCTTAGCATCAAACAGACCAGGAATCAAATCCTGACTCTGCCATCTCCCAGTGGTGTAACCTGCATCAAGTAACAATTCTCCTCTGCAGAATGAGATCATAATGGTCACCTCACAGGGAGCTGGGAGAATTCACTGAGAAATCAGGTAGGAAATGCCCAGCATGGTGCCCAACTCACAATAGGTGCTCAATAAACATTAGTTCCCTCCCACTAACTCCCATGCCACTTTTATCAGCAAGAGTTAAGGAGGGGTTTGAAACTGCTAAAATGCATTTCCTTGTATCTGGATTCACAAACTGATCTGTTTATTTACAAGCAGATTCTCTGAGATAAGCCTGAGACACACAGGCTCAAGATCTGGTGAGCAACCTGACCTGCATTAGTGTGGACGTCTGGTTCCCAGGCCAATGCCTAGAAAAACTGGGCCCAAAATGCAGTATGGGTGGCCAGGAGACAGCCAGGAACTAGAGCAGCCAAAAAAGAGGAAGCATTACTTGAGTTTCGGCTCCCGTCCTTCGCTTGTGTACTGCCAACAGATGAGCCCGATCAGGTCCTGCACCCTGGCGCTGGCCATTGTCACCACGGTCATTGGCAGCAGTCTGTCCTGGCTTGAGTGTAGTGGGAGGTAGACATCGATCTTCTTGGTGGCTGTTGTGCCTACATGACCCTGTGGACAGAGCACATGCATGAGGGTGAAGCACACAGTTGTGGTCATACAGGCCCTATGGGCCACAACTACCACTCTCCAGGGCCTGTGTGCAGCACAGCCATTTCTCATCCTTTTTGCACAGACCTGCTTATGAGCCTGGAAAGGTCCCAAAGTGGAAACACTGTCTAGTGTTAAGGTTTTTTTCCTTTAATTTTCACTTTCTAACGGTCTAATGACCCAACTCTGCCAGCAGCAAGGTAAATGAGCGCTACAACTAAAACAAAAAAACTTGCATGGTGAGCAGACCCACTGTTTGGCGGCAGGAGACCTGCTTTGCTACTTACTCAGTGTGACCTTGGAAAAGTCACCATAAGTATGGGAAGGCCTAGGGGCAGAGGGGATCATGGGGGAAAAGAGGGACACCTGTAATACTTTCAACAATAAAGAGAAATTAAAAAACCAGAAAAGTCACCATTAGATCTTGGCATCAGCTGCCCTCCCTGAAAACGGCGGTCTCGCTCCTTGAGACCCTGGGGAACGCTGCATGGGAAGCTGCCACACTCCCTGAAGAAGATTTAGGCCGGTAGCACTGGAACCACGGGCTGGCTTCTCAGAGACGATGGGGGCTAATTCTATTATGTAGTACATCTGTTTACTTCAGACATCTGCACTGAAGTTCAAGGGTCTCTGGTCTTCCACTTTTGCCCTAACCATCATAAACACTGCCAATCCCTCCCATGCACCTACCCCTCCTCCCTCCAGAAACTTTCACTCCCCTCTGGGACTCCAGCACTAATCAGCAAACTTCCATAAATTATGACTTCTTTTTAAAAAACATTCCCTCCAGCCCTGGCCAGTGTGGCTCCGTAGGTGGAAGGCTAGGTGATAGACACCTCTTCAGAGAAGCCTTCACTTGATAATCCTACAGAAAGAAGCCCGTCCACAGTTATTCTCACATTTATCCTGTTCATTTTCTTCACAGCATTTAATAATTTGATATTACGTATTTATTGATGTACATCCTTAACGCATCCTTCCCCACTAGCCTCTGAGCTCCATGAGGGCAGCTATAATAATGTCTGCTCTATACACAATGGCCAGCACTGTGCCTGGTACACAGAAGATTCTCCAAAAAAAAAAAAAAAATCTGTTGAACTACAAAATGAATGCATAAATGACTTAGATGACTACCAGATACAAGGTAGGAACTCAACAAATGTTAGTTTCTTCCATCCAGCCCTCTTTCCTCTCCTCTATGGATCTGTTTCCTGGTGGTGGATGGAGATGGAGGGACTTGAGCAATCAAATGGTTCCATCTTTAACACTGTAATTTTATCATTCTAAGGCGAGGGGAAAAAAGATCAAAACTACAGTAAGGAAATACATAAAATCAGTTTAAAAACATTTTTAGAGAAATTCCACATCTTTTATAAGCCAGCATCCAATATTAGATCCATTGATGTTTTTTACTGAGTCTTGTCTCTATGTTATAAAGCAAATAATAAAAAAGTATTCTCTTATGCAATGTTCTCACTCCTCTCTCTCATATGTACACACACACATGCACACACTCACACCCATGCATGTTTTTCAGCCTGGAAATAATCATCCCAATGACTAGCAAAGACGTGTCTAAACAGCAAGTGTTTGACCTTGTCAGGCAGTCAAAGAGTTAAAATGACACCAAGGGCAGGCTTCCTAGAGCGCCCACCCCTCCGCCCACCCCTCCAACCTCCCCTTCAGACCCAGCCCAGTGTCCTGTCCTCCTTCCTCCTCCTGCACTAGAGCTGAGGGACCGTGGGAGTCACAGGATCTCAAAACAGGAAGAGTCAATGAGATTACAAATGTGAATGTACTTCACAAACTGTAAAGAGCTTTAGAAATGCAGAGCAGTTGGCTACAAAGGGCCTAGGTTTTAAAATCAGACCCATTTCTATTACTCAAGCCTATTACATGGTCACATGAGACTAAAGATGGATGCTATAGCAGCCCTAATAATAATAGTTATTATTATAACAAGAACTTGCATTTATTTATAGCTAACTCTTAAATAAACTCTGCTAAATGCCTGCCTAAATTGTCTCCTTTAATTCTCACAATCACTATAAGGGGTAGGGTTCTATCATTACCCTCATATTATAGATGAGAAAAGTAGGGTTTGCAAGGCTACAGTCAACTATTAAACTCAAGATCCCATAACCAAGGCGGAAGAGGCAGAATTCAAACCCGGTCTGCTTGACTCCAAAGCCCCTACTTTCCACATCAATGCCTTCTTTCCCTAAAGTTATTCAAAATGAAATACATTCCCATTTTCAAGGGTTTGGAAATCATCTCCTCCCTCTGTTCACAATGAACCAGAAGTTCTGCCTAAAGCAGTCTCCTGTAGAAGGAGCTAGCTCTGAGGAGCTGGCCAAGAACTGTTAGGGGACTGAGACTCCAGAGAATGTAGCGATTTTAAGTTGACTAAAGGCACTATTGTTAAGGAATGATATTCCTATGAACCCTTTATTCTCTTTATTTCACAGTGAAATAGCAAGTGTGGGGGAAACTATGAGAATAAATGAGGTAGATGCTTATTAAATGGATAAAGCACTTTATCTTTTTAGTCTTCTAATTCCATCTTGAGGCACTGGTGACGGGAACAAGTACCTTGCACAAACATTAAAATTACGTATTTTTTAATAAGAAGCCTCTTCTGAAAAAACTCAAGGTGGTGGCAGCTAGCTCTAATAGTCCCTGTGCTGCAACATTTAGAGGGAGCCATCTAAAACATAAAACAATCCATCACATAATAGAAAGTAATTAATTTATTTAAAAAGAATATGGTGACCAAAGGATTACAAGTACCCACCACACACCAAGGCAAGCCACATTCCAGAGGCCTGACGCCTTACCATCAGAAAGCAGCTCATGGAAAACAAAGATCATTTCGTGGTTTCACTGATGGCAATGCATGTTCCACAACATGGCACTAGGGGAGTGAAGGTATAACTAGAGCACATGAGGTCAACACAGAGGCAGGGAAAACCGGGTTCGTGCCACCTTTCTCAGTGACTCATGCATTCAACTAACACTCACTGAAACACCATGCTGGGCTCTGAAGACTAAGTCAAGTGAGACACAATGGAGACGCTCACCAAATTCACCATCTGTTGAAGGTCTGTATTGCATAATGTGATAAAAAGCTTCAAGAGGGGAAGGCTGTTGTGTGAGCTCAGAAGCAACTCAGACCAATGGGGGTTGGCAAAGGCTTCCGTCCTAGATTTTAAAACTTGCCCTTCCATCCAGTAGAACCATTAACCCAAGGAAAAGATGCTTACTGTACTTAAATACCTACTATACCAATACACAAAAAGTGAACAGAGTTCTTCTGAGACATGGGATTATGAGTGATTTTAATTTTCTGCTTTATATTTTTCTGCATTTTATATAATGAGCATGTGTTATTTTCATAATTAGAGACAAAAGAACTACCACGGGAGGCTTAAGAGCGTTAGGTAAGAGAAAGAGATGATCAATTTTGAAAATGCAGCAAGATTTATTAGGAACACACTATGTGCCAGGTGCTGTGACAAGCTGTTGAAAAAAATAAGTTTTAAAATGTAACTCAGACACCTTCCCATGGCAGGTTAAACGATTTTTATCAAAGAAAAATAAAAAGTAATAAACCCACAAAGGGCTGACAAATTCGGATTTGAACAACTCTCTCCAGGAGTAGCCCCTAATCAGGGAATGCCCCAAATTCAGGTTTTAGAACAAAAAACAAAAGTATTCCCTGTAGCAAAACTATTCCTCAACACAAATGCAATTCATGAAGACCAGCTATGACTCCAGAGTTCATGTCACATGGCCTCCCCATGACATGATGGCTCTGCAAATGCAGCTAAATCTCAGACTCAACATGTCTAAGACCTGCTTTCTTCCTCAGCTCATCTCTCATTCAATATCCCATCTCAGTGAAGGCTTCCGCCACCTACTCCACACTCAACCTCGGAAACTTAACTCCTGTCTCATTTACCTCTGAATGCCTTTGAAAACATCCTCAAATCTTTCTCTTCACTGCCACTGTCTTAGTTCAAGCGCCATCATCTCTGAAACCACTGCAGCAGTCTCCCTGTTTCTAAAAATCCCTCCTCTGTTCAAATGCCTTACTGCTATCAATATGATTTTTCTCAAATCACTGATCATACCATATCAGTCACCAGCTCCGAAACATATAATGGCTGCCCTCCCCAGGGTTAGCATTTCAACTCCTTAGCATGACAGTTAATACCCTTCACAATCTGGTCCCAAAAATCATTGCTAAAGTAAACTGAGCAGTAGTTAAGAGCACAAGATTTGGGGTCAGCCAGATCCAGGTTTGAATCCAGACGCTGCCATTTTTTTAGCTACTAGACTTTAGATGTTGGGCATCTAACTACACTTCTCAGAACATCCATTTCCTTACTTGGAAAGTAATGTACATATCAATAGAATGAGTGATCAATCTTCTTTTAACACATGATTTTAAACACCTGCATTAATATTATAGCATGTAGAGATACAATCAACTTATTCCCCAGCTGTTAAATATGTACGCTGTTCCTAGTATTTTACTATTATGAATAATATTCTCAAAAACATTCTTACATAAATGTTTGTGCACATTTTCCTAGGAGTAGGCTATTGGGTCAATGAGTATGAATGCTTTGTGGCTTATGATATATACTATAATAGTTTAATCTTTTGAAAAGTAACTTTATACCAATCATGATAGATCGTCCAATTAATAATTAGGTCATAATCCCTGGCTGGGTGGCTTGGTTGGTTGGAGCGCTGTCCCACACACCAAAAGGCTGTGGGTTCAATTCCCAGTTAAGGTGCATATGGGAGGCAATCGATCCATGTTTCTCTCTCACATTGATGTTTCTCTCTCTTTCCCTTTCTTTCTCTCTCTGCCCCTCCCTCCCTTCCTTTCTCTCTAAAGACAGTGAAAACATATCTTTGGGTGAGGGCTAAAAATAAATAAATAAATAAATAAATAAATAAAATAAATAGCTCATAAAATGTAAAAACCTTAAAAACTTAAATAAACTTCTAATATATAATATGAATAGGTACAGAACAAATATATAGAATTTTAACATGATGAATTAAAGCATTATATCTATACTAGATTTTTTCCTATTTGATCCCATTAATTAAAAAAATATGCATTTTGCTGCTTAACATAAAGTTAATTTCAAAATTATGCACCTGACAGTTTCCAAAATAGGGGCAGTAGGAAGAACAAGAGATGGTATCAGTTAAACATAATCTTGAATTAAAAAACATCCATATCAAGTGAGGTAGCTAACTTAAGTTTTAAGGACAAAAGGTCAGTGAGCAGTGCTACTTAACATCAAGGTTTGTCAGTAATAAATTGAGTATCAGATCTCAAAACTGTTACTAAGTGTTCAATTTCTCTGTCAAGGGGAAGAAACAGAGAAAGGAGACACAGCTTGGCTTCTGCAATTAAAGAGACAAAAAGCAGGCAACATTATTTCATTAGTCACAACTGCACAAGCAGATCATTATATGTAATTTTAATGCAGAAATAAATAAATCAGTGTATCCAGACAATGTAATGATGCAAATTGATAAAAGGGTTATTTATAGCCTTCAGAAGTTAAAACTCTCTTAAAGGAATGGCTGCAGTTCCATTCTGCCAGTACCTTCCTCCCCCAACTCTCTCAAAAAGGGCCTGTATTCTACCAATGGCCTAGTCTTTAATAACATGGGAATTAGACTTGGTACAGGTGCCTCAAATTATCATTACTCTGATGATAAATAAGGGACTTCATTTGGTTAGAGTGATTTCAAACAAAACCTGGCACAAATTTGGTCTAAGCCAGGTTTAACAGACTATGGAAAAATAAAGAGGGTCTACGTGAGGTGGAAAATAAAACCTAAACACCAGACTGCAGCATTTTGCCCTCAATAAGTGCTAGCTTTATGGGCTTGGAGAAAAATCTCCCTTTTTACATTCAAATTGGTAGCACTAAACTTATGAATAGGTTTTGAATAAAATTCTATGACGGATACATTCAGAGCTAGGGACTTGGCTTTGTAGTGCTATCTTAACCCTCAATAAATCTGGAATGCTTAAAGGCTATTAAATTAACATTTTCCTGATCTGGCACCTGTAGTCAAGTTAATTTGTCAAAAACATTTCTACAGTTTGTCACTGGACACAGTATTTTCTGACAAGTTAAGTTTAAAATAAAATTGACAAAATCTCATTAATTTCCTCTGAATCACCAACCTTGGTTCCATTAAGCTTTTATTATTAAGAACGTCAACTGTCACTCTTTCTTTAACAAGGTCAAATTCTGATCTGGGCACTTCCAGGATCCTTATTACATTAACAGGAGCCAGTGAGGTAGTGCAGTGTGGCGGTTAAAAGAATGTTATGGGATCAGAAAAACCTGAGTTCAGTTCTCAGCAGTGCCACTTACTGTGTCTCCTAGGACAAATTTATTTAAGCTCTGAGTCACTACTTCCAACAGAAATAGTGGATTATAAAAGTACCTCCTCATGGAGTTCTTTAATGATCCAATGAGATTATGTATGTAAAGCACTTTCATCACTAGTCCACAGTAAAGATTCAAGAAATGTTGGGTGTTTAACAGGTTTCCTTTTCTTCTTGTTTATTTACATTCATAGACTTAAAACCCCCACTTTATTGTCATTCATAGACTGGAAACTACAAGGGATGTTAAGGGTCATCCCTTTAAAACATTTTCCCTAATGGGTGTCCTACAAACCTCTCCTGAATCTCACTGATGAGGGCCCTGTCACCTTCTCAAGCAGACCCTTTGCTTCTATCTTTGGTCGAACAGTTCTGATGGCTTATACACGTTTCTTTCCATCGTTCATACACTCTCTGGGCAGATGTTACCCACTGACCTTAGTTTTAGCCCTCAGAAAATTGGAGCTAACCCACCTCCAATTCCACTTCACACAAAATAAACTGTTACTAAGCACCACTGAACGAGCCGGACCATAATCCTTTCCAAGTATTATGCAGCACAGAAAACATCCTTTCCATTAGTCTTTCTTACACTAGTGATTTTTTTTTTAAAGGGGGAATTTAAAAAAAAAAAAAATCTTTATTGATTCCAGAGAGAGGAAAGGAGAGGGGGAGAGAGAGATAGAAACATCAATGATGAGAGTCATTGATCAGCTGCCTCCTGCACGCCCCCAACTGGGGACTGAGCCTGCAACCCGGGCATGTGCCCTGACTGGGAATCGAACCCCAACTTCCTGGATCCTAAGCTAATGCTCGACCGCTGAGCCACACCCGGCCAGGCTACACTAGTGATTTTCACAATTTTTCTTTCTAGAACATCTATGGTAAATGTAAATCTACAGTCCTGGACCCAGAACTTTTCTCTATTTAAAATAAACCCTCCACAGTTTGATACTCTGACAGTCTTCTTCCACTTTGGAAAAAAATAAAATGCCTAGAGCTACTGGTCTGAAACAACCTAATTGTTATCAAATGAAATTTGAGTAATAGCCTCAAATAATTTGTTTGTTACACGATATCATCTGAAAAAAACCAGTAATCATTCATGTTCATATACAAGGAAGAAATCTTACAAAAGGCGGGGAGGAGCGAAGCTGAGGGAAAAGAAACGAAAGCCTGTATCAGGAATAACAACCGTGTTCTCAGAGTCTTCAATTCAGAAAGTGGTTCCTGACACTGTCCATTTTCACCATCATGGGTTATATTTGCTACGTACCTCTTTACGGAGTCTACAGAACTGGTATGGACCCTGATCCTGCCAGCCTTTTGCTGTGTAACGTGGGGAAAGCCCATAACTTCTCTGAAAGTCAATTTCCTCAGCCATAAACAGAGATGAGACCATCACCTCAAAAGAATGACAGGGCATTTAAAGTAAAAATAAAGCACTTTAAAATGCTCTGTAAACTGCAAACTGCTATACAAATGTCAATTATTTCTTATTATTGTTACTTAAGCTGTGGCTCAGGCCAGGCAGATCTTTGGGCAAACTGTCCCTTCAAACAAACATGAAGGTGAGAAGCTGAGGCAATAGGGAAAGGCCTCTACCTCAGTCATTAAGAGAGAAGAGCCATAGCACTCTCTTCTCATCTAGCCTCAGGACAGTTACAGCAAGTACCAGGAGGTGCTTTCACACAAGTACAATCCAGCCATCTTTAAGCATAATAGATGCAAAGTGTCCGTTTTGAATTTTCATAGCCATTGTGGGATTCTTTAGATCATTAATGTTACACAGCACTTTGCATTTAATTATACAAACAATGACTTCTATAATGATGATAATATCAGGGAAAGGTAATTTGCATGAACTAAGCCCCATCACCTAGGGTAACTATAGGGACTTCTTCATTGTTAAATCATTTATATAATAAAATCAATATGCTTTAAAAGTAAAAATAGGTTTTTTAAAACCATAAAGAAGAATTACATGTTTTAAACTCTATCAATTATCATAATATAATGAGTCTTTTTAAGATTTAATATCAACTTTTAAAATTAAAACTCAATGGAGACTGTATACTTGGCTCCATTACTAGATGATGTATCTCTAGAAAAGGTTACAGTACAGCCATTATCGCCCTCCTAAATTATATGGAAAATTTGGTATAACCCTCCAACTACCCCAAGGACAATTTAATTCCAGAGATAGTGAAGTATTTTGAGAATATAAAATTGTATAAATATTGAAGGAAATAATTCAGGTGCACATATCATATTCATTTCTTTCAGGGTTTCAACTGATTAAATATTGCACCAATTTTTAATATTAATATACAACTTTAAAATGTTTTCTATGTTCTTGATTTTGAAGTTTTTAAAAACCCACAAATTTCTATACAGTAGTAGGTTCATGACTGTTTTATCACTTTAAGAGTCAATGTTCCTTAATGATATAATTCAAAAATTTTACTGAATCATTATTTAGTAAGTCATAAGAGCTTCTTGCCCGGCCGGGCGTGACTCAGCGGTTGAGTGTCGACCTGGGATCCAGGCGATCGGGGTTCGATTCCCCGGTCAGGGCACATGCCTGGGTTGAGGGCTCGATCAATGACTCTCTCATCATTGATGTTTCTGTCTCTCTCTCTCCCTCTCCTTTCCTCTCTCTGAAATCAATAAAGATATATTTAAAAAAAAAGAAAGAAAAAAAAGAGCTTCTTAAAATTAATCTTTCATGCACATCTAGCTTATTCAAAGTTAGAATTTAATCAGATGGCCTTGGCACAAATGGGCTTACTACTTTCTTTGCTCAATCAGTGTATGTCTCTACGGTAATTATAATTAATTCAAGTCCCTGATGCACCTCCTAGCAAACAATGTAAAAACATCAGACAAATGGAAATAAATAGCTTTACATTTCTCCAATTATGATATTCACTTTCATCCTCAAAATGCACACGTGAAATAACTGGAATGTGTGTTAGTCTATGTAGGAAAAGGCGACACAAAGAATCCACACCTCTGGTGACAGAGAAAGATGCTTGTCCGCAACAAAAAACACTTTTTTTTTTTTAAATAAACACTACGTAAACAATACAACTGCAAAGAGCCTACTGAGAAAGTCTGCATTGTACAGTTTGCAAATGCTGGATGAAATATAAGCAGCAGCAAGATAAAGAAGAGCTAAATCACTATTTACCTGGAACAACACTACCTGCTGGGAAGAATCACTTCTAACTATGTGCAACTTTACAACTGAGAAGCAGTCCAAAAAGTCTGACTATCAGGCCTTTACCCCACATGTCTCCTAGATGTGATAAAAGAAAAAAAACAGTAGTAAGTAGCAGAAAATTTTATTTGTAAAACTGAGAGAAAAACAGGTTCCACTGGATAAGGCTGTCAGTACTGCGTACTTCAAAAATAAAAAGCGCTCTGCGCGTCACACTATTCAATTAGGTAATCAGCCTAGCAATACAAAGTAAAACCAGCCAGCCACAGCACTGACAACCTTGGTGGGTGAGACCAGGCGCCAGGAGCAAATTCCTCAGTAAGCAGCCCTTTGTGTTCCCACAGAAACTCCCTGACGTGGTATGTCACAACTACTTGCTGACATTTACTGGCACCTACCAGGGTCCAAGTACTTTTTGGTACATTATCTAATTTAATATGGCCAACAGTCCTATGAGGATTGCTCACTCCCTTTTAAAGCTCATTGAGTAGGCTCTGCTCCAAATCCCTCAACTAGGGAGAGATTAAGATTCTAACCCAGGTGTGATCAACTGTTAACCCCGCCCTCTCAGTGAATTCAGTCTTGAGTAGGGCTAAGTATCTAGGAAAGGTCATGTTACAGTCACTGCTTCAGAACTGGGAGTACTGGCCTGAAGCATCCTTCTTGGTCTCCACTGCTCCTCTCCTGCAGCCTCACCTGTCACACGCACTTGCAGCTATGCAGGGACTGCTGGCACTGAAGGGGGACGTTGGGGTAACTGCTTCCAGGAGCAGTTACCTCTTTTGTACAGGCTGAAGGCAGAAACTGTTTTAGATTTCCTTGGTCTTGGGCACATTAAAGGGGCTTAATAAACCCTCACTATGTTTCAGAGGTAAAAACACAAGGGAACAGCAGCTCCCTGAAGAGTAGGCAGAACCCTCTGCTCCAGTTTTCAAAAAGCAGTGGTCAAGTACCAACTCACGGGCCCCAGAGAATCCTTACTGTGGGAGTAAAAGTCTCAACAGTAATTGTGAGGTGTATCTGTTACTAAATGTGGCTACCCAGGTGGCAGTACCCAAATGTGCTTTGATAATGACAAAGGAGGAAAATAACAGTTTGGTCCTTGGAGAAACAGGCAAGCAGCATATGACATCAACATGGCATCAAGCTCCAGCAAAAGCAAAAGGTCCGAGTTAGACAAAGGCCCATCTTAGGCTGCAACCCTCTTCGGAATCAGGCAGCAGAAGACCTGCTCGCTTGCAGAAACTGACAAGTCACACAGGTACCAGGGTCCCCTGGGTTTCTCCTCAGCCCCATGGCATTATTTCCCTCCTGTTCATCCTGAGTCTTAGTCCAATCTCCTCTGAGGTCCTAACTAAACCAGACATAGGGAGAATCGGGATTTTATCTTATTAAAATAGATATGGCTAATTTGTCTTTTCAAATTCATTTTAAATTAAATTGGATTTGCTCGGGAAGGCTGCTAGGTCAGTTCCCCTGCTGTGAATGCAGGACAAAGGTTAATTGCACGCCCTTCACCAGCTCTTCTGCTCTCCCGGGCAGGCTCTGATAACCCGCCTCAGAGAGGTGGGAAGGCTCTGGTTTATTGGGAGATAATGTTGCCATTAGAGCCATTTACCATTATGCCAAGAAACATTTTATTTTTTTAACTAAATAACAAGATATGATAGCAATAACAAGAATGAAATGCAATGATGTTACCAACTGACGGTTAATTCTTCTAAAACCCAAAACCCAAAGAATAAGACCTAACCTATTTGCTTCCCTAAAAGGCCCCAACAGATACAAAAGTACACACCCTTCTGGAGTAAACTGTTTTCTGGTTCCAGTGTAAAACTCCATTAACATTTTCACTTAATTTATCTCATTTAAACTGCCTATGTTCATGAAAATTTAACCCAGTAATTCCGTTATACAAAGCATAACAAAGTATGAATATTTAAATACAATGTAAATAAAACACTTTATCAATTATATTTTTGTATTCTAAATTAGTGACTTCACTTAGCATGCCTGCTTTGCACAGCACCACACTATTTTTCAATTAAAGGTCCAGATGTTTCTAGGGCTCCAGTAGGCAACGGCAGTTATGAGAAATGCTTTATCTGCATTGTAATCATCACCACCACATCAGCTCCAGGCTGCATTAACATACTCATGTTTTATTCTAGCTCCCCTTCTAACAGAGCAGGTAATTATACAACACAGCAGAGAAACACAATCCTAAGAGCTGGACAATTTCCTTATAAGCATCCACCTGAGCAACACATTTTCACACATGATCTTAAATTTGGAGGGAACTGCTTAGCAGGAACATTGACTATTCAGAATAATTTTTTAAACAACAGCAAAAAAGAGTGAATCATAGACATACCAACTTAGCTTCAAATATTACTAAAATGTAAGATGGCCTGCACATACACACACTTATGTATACTGAAAATCAACTAAAAATTTGTGTAAAAACCACTCTAATTTGTAACAGTCTTAGCTATTTCTTCTCATTTTTAATGCCAGTGTTATCTCTTGAACAAGTCAATTCTATCTTTATTCTTACTATCCAAAAGTGACAATTCACCTGGGATGAGACTGGGCAAGTATAGCAATTATCCTTGTGCCCATTCAATAAAAAGTAATAAGGGCAGAACAAAATGCAATTCTGACAGCTGCAACAAAAACGTTATTGCATTTATTATTTAGTTAATTAAATGACTCCCTTACCCCAAAATGGAAAAGAATAACCTATGTTATAATAGATACCGTAATGCTTAGTAACCATAGTATAATTTCATGGGAAAATCTAGTTCTTCATTGTTAAGAGAAAATGTAACAAAATTAATATAATTTTTAAAATTATTCTACAAGCATTTTTATATTCTGAGGTATTCTAAAAGACAGTGTCCTAATGAAGATGCTATTCAAAAGATAAATGCCTTTAGATATTAAAATCTCAGAAAGGTCAGATCCTGGCAGGTTACACTTGAGCACCTGAAAGCAGACAGCTTCCGTTCCTTCCTAAAAAAACCTCAGGTGGAACATTTTTAATACATCACCATGTCACTTTTTAATGTGCCCCAATCTATTAACCACATGGCAAACTAACAGGGATTTTTAAAATATGGGTTTTATGGCTTTGTGCTGGTGATTAATTAAATAAATAGCCGCCGTTTCACAAATCATTCCTCTAATTAGTCTAAAACAGACACTTTGCATTCACTGGTATTACTGCCATCTGAAGCTCACAGAAGGGCAGGAGTGGTGCGGCAAGGCCGCGTCTCTGCACTTTGGAGCCCACTGTCGCAGGCTCCACGGCTGGCATCCCACCCTGCCACCCAGAGGCGGAGGTGCCATCTTCGCAGGTGCTGCAGTCAGCTGGAATTTGATTCCAGCTGCTCAGAAAAGATGTTCTCCTTAATTACTCTCCCTCACCCTAAAGGAAACAATGGAGCAACAAAGGAATAAAGTGCAACCTCCAGCTGCAAATAGAAGAGGTTTCACCGACACAGTTCATGGGGTGAAGAAAGCTGGCTTGTTATCTAGGTTAGGAGTAAGTAGGGCACTAGGTCAAGCAGGCTTTCCTTAGAACTCAAAACATGTTATGTCATTATCTTGAATTCAGATATTAAGCAATTCCTTCCAAATCCTATTATTTAAAAGACTCCATTCAGAGTCTGAGGTCACTCTTTTTGAAACTGATAGGAATTAAATCTAACTTGTTTTGGGAGCATATTTTTAAAAGATGGCAATTCCTCTGAAAGCAAATTAAACTTAGAGATAATATTTAGTGCCAGAAAAAAAAAAAATCAAATGGGAATATTACGAGAATCCAATTTCCTTCAGGAAATACATTAGTTTCCTAATCTTGGTATTTAAACTTCATTAAGTATATTTAGGAAAAGGAAGAAAGAAAAGGAAAGAAAAGAAAACAGAAGAGAAAGAGACAGAAAAGGGGTGAGAGGGAGGGAGGGAGAGAAAGGCAGGGGAGGGGGAGGAAGGGGAAAACCCCGTGGGGAGCACACACGAAGCACGCTATAGAGCATTCTGTAGAAAAGGCCTCCCGGTTTCCCTTCCATGAGAGCCTCACAACGGAGGAGGAGAGAAGGTGCAGAAACCACCCGGACCCCGGAGGAGACAGAGTCCAGCGCCCTCGCTAACCCATGGAATTGCAGTTAGCCTCAGTCTCCTTCCATCCTGAAAGGATGTCGGCCCCCACTCTGGTCACAGGGGCACTGAGATGAAGTGGATGCAGCACCCAGCACGTTGCTACACGGACAGCGCTCTAGAAGTGCTGCTGCTGGCCACGTAAAACAGGCTGAAGGCAGGGTCTAGGGGACTTATTTTCACTCTACAGTGCTTTTTGAAAGAGTCAAGCGCTGCAGGATCCGTGTTCCAAACATGAACAAAAGGGACAAAAGCACAAGAAGTACACGAACACGGAACGACCAAATTAAGCTCAGGACACTAAGAAAACTCAAGTCAGCGGCAGCTAAGAAGGAAGACTGCAGTTTCTCTGACTTTCACCTTGACTAGCACCAAAAAGCGAGGGGGCCTCTGAGGATGTTTGCATGGAAGAAACTGGAAAGAAAACGAATGAGCTTTAGAGTCAACAGACCTGGGTTTGAAGTCTAACGTCACTACTTACTAGTCGTGTAAACTCAGGCAAGTGTTCCACCTCTCTAAGCCTCAGTTCCTCATCCCAAAATGGGGAAACTAACACATACTTTGTAGGGGAGCTGGGAAGAAGGAATGAAATAGCATAGTAGGCACTCTGGCATGTATTGGACACTCAAACAGTTTGTGTTACATTAAGTTGGATCCCATGAAGCTGCTATTTGATCGTTTATGACCCACAAAAGTTGCAATTCCATATGGTTCCACCTATTATTACGGTGACTGACACAGTAAGTGGCATGAACTGGAAAAACAACTGAAATTCTCAAAAATGGAATGAACTATATTTCTATCAAAATAGGAAGACAATCATAATACCAAAGGTGCTATTTACCCATAACATTAGCTTATGTAATGCCAAAACAACTCAATGAGATAGATTCAACTATTCTCCCCATTTTACAGATGAAATGGAAGCTTGGAGAAATGAAGAAACTTGCCACAAGGTCACACAGCTGGTGAAGCTGGAATGCCAACCTGGAGCTAACTCCAGAGCCTGAGTTCTTACCTATCACTTAAAGTTGCCTCCCCATACTGCAAAGTCATTTGTTTTTATTTTAATAAAACTGCATGGGTGGGCAAAACACTGGAATACATATTTCAAAGATATATATGAATGGTCAATAAGCACATGAAAAGATGTTCAACATCACTAATCAGTATGGAACTGCAAATCAAAACTACAATGAGATACCATCTCACACCCATTAGGATGGCTACTATAAAAAACACAGACCCAGAAAACAGCAAGTGTTGGTAAGGATGTGGAGAAACTGGAAATTTTGTGCATTGCTGGTGGAAATGTAAAATGGTACAGCCACTGTGGAAAACAGTGTAGAGGTTTCTTGAAAAATTAAAATAGAATTACCAAATGATCCAGCAATAATTCTTCTGGGTGTATAGCCAAAAGAATGGAAAGCAGGGTCTTGAAGTTGTTCACCCATGTTCACAGCAGCATTATTAACAATAACTAAAACATGGAAGCAACTCAAATTTCATTAATGAATGAATAAGCAAAATGTGGTACATACATACAATGGAACGTTATCAGCCTCAAAAAGGAATATGCTACAATATGCTTCATATGCTACAACATGGATGAACCTTGAGGATATTATGCTATGTGAAACAAGCCAAGTCACAATATGAGATACTTAGTCAAATTCATAAAGACGGAAAGTAGAGTGGTGGCTGTCAGGGGCTGGGGGGAGGGAGAGAATGAGGAGTTATTGTTTAATGATTAAACAATGTTTTACAAGATGAAGAGTTATGGAGACAGATGGTGATGATGGTTACATAACATTATGAATGTATTTAATACCACTGAGCTTAAAAATGGTTAAGAAGGTTTTAAAAAAACCAAAACTGTGTGGGGACAAGAAACAAGTAATTTACAAGTCATCTTTTGGGCCTTCCAAAGGATGAACATGTCAGCGGGCAACAGTGACAGTATTTCATACCAGTACCTGTGGTTACTGGGATGGTGACACGTTCAAAAGTCCCATTGCAACCGTGGCATTCTAGAGCACTTCTCCCATGCCATAGTGTTACTCAAAGAAGAAAAAAATCAGATATGCTTTGAAGTTTCCAGAAAAAAATCTTAAAAGTTTTCATCAAACAGTTGCTGTGTTCCCATTATGTTCCAGTCAGGCCTTTTGCTATGTGACAAAGGCAGCAAAGCTTTATTTATTTGTTTGTTCATTTATCTATTTATGTTTACCTCTATTACTTCCTGAATCCTTTGATGCAAAAAGTGAACAAGTCATCACAGAAAGAAAACCGGCACTGACAGTGGGTACTATGAATTCACTTCCTTTAAAAAAAGAATTCAAGTCAAGGAAACCCCCAAATGCCATGCTTTTAAAGCTGGGATTCTAAAAGCAATCACACTTGCATTTAAGGCTTCTTAGAGCCGCCTCTGTGGCACCAAATCCACCAAAGATAAAGAAGATGCTTGTGCTAAGTTGGGAAAGTGGAGACATCAGCATTTCCGCCTTCAGACCATTATTTCTGCTTTCCAGACAGCACCAGATAAGGCATCTGAAGTGCTTGCTGTCTTCTGTGCAGCCACTGCCCATGCTCCAGGGTTTCCCTGGGGGTTTCTTTCCAACAATTGCAACAGAGACTCTAAGAGGAGCCCAAATGAGCTGCCTTAACCTTCCCATAAACTGATATTTCCATAGAGGATTAAGATAAACGTTTCAAATAAGCCAATTTCCTTTACTAAAAACCAAAGTGACAATAGAAGTACCTAGAGAAATATACAAAGACAATGAATAAAATACACTTTTCTTGTCCTTGGGCATGTAAAAACAAAGAGCAAAAGGTTAGATGGAGGGGGAGGCACAATTCCCTTATTTCTGACTCCACCGCAGTGCAGCCAAATGAAAAGTTATACATAATTAGATCGAGTCATACCAAGTAGAAGAGAAAAAAACTTCCAACCGCTTCATACTGTTTGATATGTGCTAATACTACATGGTATATGTTCTGTATTCCTACTGATTAGAAATTTTTTATTCAGAAGAATGCAACTAAGTCTCTTTCCTAATAAGGTACTTCCAGAACTCTGGGGATACCAAATGGTTGCTTGCTGAACTGGTAAGAATCAAAATCTCTAACTACCCTTGGGGTCCCTGTAGACGGGAACAAGCTTCCTTCTAACGCACCCTTCTAATGCAGCTCCCTTGGGCCCCCGGAAATGAGAGCTTCCTTTGACTCAAGGGGCAGGAAGTATATGCTCCTGAACTGAACAGAACACGAAAGAACATGCGAAAGTGGAAAATATCCTTAAGAAATCATTTCCTTTGGGAAAGCTGAGGGGAGTCATAGGGCCTCCTTGGCTTTGGTCACCTGTCAACCTTCACACTGCTTTCCTCCTTATCTTTTGACCCTGAAGAGCCTTTCTTGTTTTTCCCTTCACAGTAGTGTCTCCCCCAATCCCCTATTAATTGTATGCTAGTGCATGTGGAGTGTGAGATATTTTATATTTAACAGAACTGGCACCTTGAACACTCTGGAAAGAGAATGACTAAAACTACAAGTAGCTAACACTTCCTCTCTGTGTCAGGTACTAGACTGAGCCTTCTACATATACTATAGCTGTTTTTTTTTTTTGGTTAATCCTCACCTGAGGATATTTTTTCCATTGATTTTTGGGGGGGCGGGGGAGAAACATCAATATGAAAGAGACACATCGATTGGTTGTCTCCTGCACATGCCCTGATGGGGGCAGGGATCAAACCTGCAACCTAAGTACCTGCCCTTGACCGGAAATCGAACCGGTGACCCTTCAGCCCATGGGTTGGTGCTCTAACCACTGAGACACCGGCCAGGGCTACTGATCCTCAAATGTGCCCTTACTTACCTCATTTTACTGATAAATATAGTGCGAAGAAGTTAAAGAAACTATTAAAGGAGAGCTCAGATGAAAACCCAGGTCGGACTGACTCAAAAGGGCACAATCTTTACTCCTCTAATTCTCTCCAACATAGTTTAACTATTTCTTTTTATTTTAAGGACATAGGAAATAAAAAACTTCACCAAACAAATGAACTCAAAATCCAGAAGCTATAAAGGAAAAACGATAAATTTCCCTACATTAAAAAAATGTGTTTAGTCAAAAAAATCAATAAACAAAGTCAAGAGATACACATTAAACTGGACTAATCTCCCTAATATATAAAGAACTCTTAGAAAATAAGAAAAACATTGAGAATTCAATACATCTGGGAAGCACAGAACTGTCGAAGTTCTTAAACACACGAAAAGCTCAACCTCATTCATAAGAGAAATGCAAATTAAAATTACACAGATTCACTTTTCACCTATTAGACTGGCAAAAATCCAAACATTTGATCAATTCTGTGGTGAAGCTGTGAGGAAACAGGCTCTCTCATATCTTGCTGGTGGGAGCTTGTAATTGGCACAATCCCTACGGAGGGCAATTTGGCAATACTTACAAAAATTACAAATGCATATTCCCTTTGACCCAGCAATTCTGCTTCTTGGAATCTATCCTACATATATAATTGCACACATGCAAGATGCCATATGTGCAAGATTATTCACTGCTGCATTGTTTGTAATAGCAAAAGATTAGAAACAACTCAAGTCTCCATCAACAGGCTAAAGAAATTATAGTATTTCCAAACAATGGAATACTATGCAGCTACATGAAGAAATGAGACATTTTCTGGGCACGAAGGTAGACAGATTTCCAAGTTACACTGTTAAGTAAAAAAAACAAGCTCTTGTCCTGGCCGGTGTGGCTCAGTGGTTGGAGTGTCAGCCTGTGCACCAAAAGGTCAAGGGTTCCATTCCCAGCCAAGGGCATGTACCTGAGTTGCAGGTTTGATCCCCGCCCAGGTCGGGCACATGTGAGAGGCAACCAAGCGATGTGTCCTCTCACATCAATGTTTCTCTCTTTCTCTTTCTCCCTACCCCCCCCCCCACTCTCTCTAAAAATCAATGGAAAAAATAACCTCGGGTGAGAATTAATAACAACAACAAAAACACAACAAAAAACCACACACACACATATACACAAACAAGCTCTTGAAAAGTGCTAAAAAATAAACATATATATTCATATTTGCATATGGACATTCTGGAAGACATACAACAAACTAGTAAAATGGGTGTGGGTAGGCACTAGATGAATAGGGGATAGGAGGGAGAGAGACTTTTCACTATATAATTCCTCTTTACATTTTTGAACCATAAAAAATATTACCTATTTAAAACATGAAATCAAAAAAAGAAGACACCTATAGGACACACTAAAACACAGGTTGCTAGAACCCAGAGTGTCTGATTAAATAATTCTGAGAAGAGCTCAGGAATGTACATGTCTAACAAGTTTCCTGATGATATTGTTACTGCTTGTCTGGGGACCAATAATAATAAAAGAATAAGAGTAGTAGCTATCATTTACTGAGTGCTTACTTCACGGTGTGCATGTATTATCTCATTTCATCCTCATAACACACTACAGTGGGTAATATTAACCCCACTATAAAGGAGAGAAAACTGAGGCCCAGAGATGTTTTTCACCTGTAAACCAGTGACATCACCTATCTGACAGGTTGTTGTGAAGATTAAATGAGAAACACATATAAAATACTTATACTTAGCACAATGCCTAATACACAGTAAATGCTTAATCAATGCTTTACCTGTAAGGCAATAAATATTTTCAAGGATGTTTCAATAAATGGAACCACATAAATTATAACAAAATCAAACAAGAAGTTTAGCAAAGATGTTTTAATTGAAAATTTTATACATGTAGATTAAACAGCTCCTTCTAATTAAATGAAGGCTGCTTTAAATATGCTATATCCTCACTATATAAATTACATGGTCTTTAAAACAATCCCATAATTATACATGGGTCTTTGAGGCGACTATTTAATTATCTGAATATATTTGATGAGAAAGGATATCAATTGAAAAGTTAGATGTATAACCATTATTTATTTTAATAAAATGGCGTGTGTGGAGGGGATATATGTAATGGTGACTTAAGACAAATTCCCAAATGTAAGATCTGATTCCAAAATACTGGCATTTCGAATTCACTTAGTTACCATGGACAACAGGATGCCTCACACCATGAAACTACACCATTACTGCACATGTTGCTAGGCTATAAGCAAGATGCTCCTTTGGGAACGTTTCAAAAGAAACATCAACTTGCCTCTTTCTAGGAACAAGCTACCCTTTAATATTTAACCCTGATTAAAAAATATATATGAAGAAAAGACTACAAAAAGCAGCTGACTTTTCATAAGCTTACGAAAAGCCATGCTCAATATAAATGAGGTAAGATTAAACCCAGGGCAGAGGTCTACAAAACATTTTATTTTAATTGTAGTTTTAAGTATCTGTCTTCATTCTGCCTGAAAGATAAGCTACACTTGGAACATCCAATTACATGGTAAAAAAGTTCCAGAGTACACAAGAATAAAACTGGGATCATATTGAAAGTGTAGAATGAAGCAAAATATAAACAAGTCTTTATCATTAAAGCATTAAAAGTTTTAAATTTATTGTTAAGAAAGGCTTTACACATTTAGTCACTATAATTATAAGAGGAACTATTCTTTCTATTCCCAGGCTTCCTAGCTTTATCCACAAAATAAGTCTTTCTGCCCTTTTAGAAATACTGGGAAAGTAGTCCCTTCTGTTTGTCCCAGGAAGAGTTACCTGGCATGGTATCACCTGTTCCAAATCTCTCATAAGTGTCTGCTCAGCAATTAGTACTATGTTCAAACTGTACTGGGCCCTGGCCAGCTTCTCGAATCAGGTCTGAGGGCCCAGTTCTCTCTGACCTCATTACTGGCATGAAAAGGGTATGAGACAGCAATTCTGACAAGCCTGTCTCTTCTGCAAATCTAATCTCTCCCGGGGTGTCATCCCAATGTCAAGATCTGTACTATCCAATACAGTAGCCACTAGCCACATGTGGCTATTTAAATTCAAATTAACTTAAAATTTAAAGCTCTGTTCCACAGTCACACTATTTAAATTTAAGTTAATTTAGAAAATTTTAAAATCAGTTCCAGTCATACAAGTCACATTTCAAATACTCAGCAGTCACATGTAGTTAGTGGCTACCATATTGAACAGCACAGCTATAGAACATTCCCACTATCACAGAAAGTTCTACTGGACAGTGCTGATCTACACTCAGTGGAGGACACATTCAGGTATTAGGGCTGCTGATACTAACCAGAACTGTCAATAATAAAATGAGTATTTTTAATTCAATTTTTCTGATTTCTACATCTAACACTTAAGGTTTCATAATCAGATCATGGAGAGGTATATTTAATGTTCACCTCCAAATCCCTAACAATAATAACTACCATGAATAGAACATTTGTAATGTGCTAGCCATTAAAAGTTTAATTATCTAATTTAATTCTCACTATAATCTTATAAAGGTGTTATATCCCTTTTAGAAGAAAAATTAAGGCTTAAAGAAATAAATTGAGTTGTCCATGGTCACATGGCTATTAAGTGGTAGAGTGAGGACTCATTTAGAAAAATAAACAAAACTGGAGGTGCAACTCGTACATACAACAGAATTAAGTGGGGCCTATTCCACTGAAGCCTTCTGTGAAATTTTCATCATTATAGAATCACACAAAATAAGAACAGGAAAAGAAACTAATGTAGTGTTTCATGACCATCTTTAACTCGTGACCTCTGATGACTATAAAGATCTCACAATCCCCCAAAGATGATGTGCACCTCACCATAGCCATTAAAATTTCTTTTATCTTCTGCAACAGTCAAATTTTCATGAGGCTTTGGTTTTGTATTATATAACATTTTAAAAATTTCCTTACATAACATAAGAACATCAAATATGGTTTTTCAAAAATACATTCATTCCCCCTTCAAACACTGACACACCGAAACATGAACACTGATGACTCTGTCCAATCTTCCCAATTTTAGAAATGAAAACAGTGAGGCCAAAGGAGGGTGGGATGAGAATGCCTTGCCTGCAATGAGGGACAGACTGTTGGAACCAAAAACACTGATAAAGCTCAGCCAACATTCTGTATTTCACCTTTCCTTAGGGTTCCCCACTCCCCAATACAAAAAGTTAAGATTGTGCCCTGTCAGATGTTAGATCCTGCAGGATTTGTGGGAATGCAGCTCTGGCAGTACTTGGATGAGAAGTCCCTGTGCAGCTTTCATAGGCCACTGGAGAAAAAGGGACCTTAGAGAACAACGCAGCTCCTAATTTCAGAACTGAGGAGACAGAAGCTCGGCTGGTTAGATAAAAAACAAAGGTATCCTACCCTTCACCATTTTATAGTCTCTATAAAGGTGGCCTGATCATTTAATTTTGCTAAGTGACTACTTGGTGCCAGTATCTGTGCTATTTGCTGGGGTTATAAAGAACAAGCCAGATACTGTCCCTGTCCACATAGAACTTACATTCTTGTGGCAGCAGAGGATATACAAGTATCATTACAATAGAGTGTGTAAGTACAACTTGCGGAAGTAAAAGAAGGCGCTATATGGGCTGAATCTTAAAAGACAGACAGGAATTCACTGACAAAGGAAGACATTCCAGGCAGAGAGAACAGAATGTGCAAAGAACAGGAACCATGGTACATAACAGAATGTGGAATGCAGGTGGTGAGGTGGGGGAAAGGGTATTTTCCCAGTTTTATTGAGATATAACTGACATGTAACACTGTATTAGTTTAAGGTGTACAGAATAGTGATCTGATGTACGTATATATTGTGAAATTATTACCACAATAAGAGGGTATTTTAAATAAAATATTTCACTGTGTGTGTGTGTGTGTGTGTGTGTATTATCAAAAAAAGTCACATACATATGAAGGATGAAACAACCATTATCTTTCCACTTGTGAACTGTGCTCTCACTATAAGTCACTTAAGACAAGAATGTGTCTCTTCAACAAATAGTGCTGGGAAAACTGGATATCCACATGTAAAAAATAAAGTTGAATCCTTACCTTAAAACATATGCAAAAATTAACTCAAAATGGATTAAAGATCAAAATATAAGACCCAAAACTATAAAACCCCTAGAAGAAAAAATAGGGGGAAAGCTTCATGACACTGGATTTGGGGTGACTTTTTGGATATGACAACAAAAACACAGACAAAAAAGAAAAAAAAATACGCAAATAGCATTATATCAAGCTTAAAAATGTCTGTGCAGCAAAGGAAACAATCAACAGAGTGAAAAAGCAACCTATGGAATGGGAGAAAATGTTTGCAAGGCACATATTTAGTAAGGGAGGGGTTAATATCCAGAACATGTAAAGAACTCTTACAACTCAACAACAAAAACCCAAACAATCCAATTAAAAAATGGGCAAAAGGACATTTCTCCAAAGAAGATATACAGATGGTCAACAAACATATGAAAAGAAGCTCAACATTACTAACCATTAGGGAAATGCTAATCAAAACCACAATGGGGTATGTCACCTCGAATCTCTTAGGATGGCCATTATAAAAAACAAACAAACAAGTAATAGAAAATAAAAAATGTTGGTGAGGATGTGGAGAAACTGGAACCCTTACGCACTGTTGGTAGAAATGTACAATGATACAGCTGTTGTGGAAAATTATATGGAGGTTCCTCAAAAAACTAAAAATAGAATTACCATATGATCCAGCAATCCCGATTCTGGGCATATAGTACAAAGAACTAAGAGCAGGATCTTGAAGGGATACTCGCACATCCATGCTCATTACAGCATTATGCACGCTAGCCAAGAGGTGGAAACAACTGCAGTGTTCACCAACAGATGGATACAGAAAACATGATACACACATACAATGAAATATCGCTCTGCCTTTAAGAAGGAAGTCCTGTCATATGCTACAACATGGATGAATCTTGAAGCAGTATGCTTAGTGAAATACGCCAGTCACAAAAAGACAAATGATTCATTCCACTTAGATGAGGTATCTAAAATAGTCAAACTTAGAAACGTAAAGTAGAATGGTAGTTGCCAGGGAATGAGGGGGAGGGAGAAGGAGGGAGTGCTGTCCAATTGATACAGAGTTTTAGTTCTGTAAGATGAAAAAATTCTAGACAGCTGTGCACAGAGTTAACAGTAATGTCCTGTACACTTAAAAATGCAGGGGTAGCTCACTCATGTAAACTAGTAGAGGCAGGCAGAACCATGGATAATACAAAAGTGATTTTCAGATGTCTTTATAGTACAATAAACATGGTTTTTGCAACACACTTAACTCATAAACATATTCAAGTGACATGAATATTAAAATCAGTTTGCAGGCTCGAGCTGAGAAACTGATAATGTGGGATTGTAGAATGGAGGAGGGCTGAGGCAGGAGGCAATGACCCTGGAGTCAGATAAGGTCTCAGATCAGATCCCCTACAAAGTAGAAATGGAAGAATCAATGCCAGGAGGCGACTGACATTTACACTCGTGTAAACTCTGAGACAGTCAAGGGTCCAGGAACTCTGACTCTACAATAACTGATTAAATCCCTACTGTGCCAGGTGCTTGTAATATACTATTTCTGACCTTCCAAAAACTAATTATTTTACAGATAAGGCTGCTAAGGCTCAGAAAGAGGAAATCCTTCGTCCAAGGCAGTGCAGCAGCCCTGGGATTTCAATACAAGTCTAGGGAGTTAGGGCTCTCTTTGTTTACTACACTGCCTCCCACAAATAGCCACCACTGAGCACGTAACCACTGAAAAATGATTAATACTCACTTTGCTGTGACCAGTTTGGCAGAGCATGCAGAGCCCTCTTCTACCTGAGAGCCTTTCTGCTATTTTTCAGGCAACGCTCAGATCTTCCTGGTTGTCCTTTTCCAGGTGGAATTTGTAAATCCCAACTCATATGCCCTAGTTCCCACTGCCTCTGGTGGTCTTTGTCTGAACAAAAGCTGTTTATAGCTGCCAACATTTATCTTACAGGACTCACTCTAAACTCTCTACTTTTGCCCTGGCTGGTGTGGCTCAGTTGGCTGAGCGCCGTCCCATGCACAAAAAGGTCACCAGTTTCATTCCCGGTCAGGGTACATATCCAGGTCGCGGGTTTGATCCCCAGTCACGGTGGGTACAGGAGGCAGCTGACTAATGTTTCTCTCTTTCTCTCTCCCTTCATCTCTCTCTAAAATCAATTTTTTAAAAACATTAAAAAAATAAAGATAAATAAACTCTCTACTTTTGCTAACTGGAGGCATAATGGTTTACTTAGACCGAAGGATGTCAATCCCTTGCTCAAAATATGACATTCAGAAGCAGGTGAGAGCCTTCTTGCCAAAGCCTCACTCTTCCCTCCTCCACCCCTACCCTCTATGTTCCAGGAACATCAGCCACTTCATTCCCCAGAATTCACCAGAATCTCTCTCTCACCTCAGACTTTTACACCAGCATTTCCCCTGCCTAGAAGCCTCTTGCTGGACTAAACCACTCCCAGGTTTGGCTCAGGGTTCATGTAAGGGGCCTTCCCTAATACTTTCCCATCCCAAGTCCAGGCCAGGTGCCTTCCCCTAAGGAACTCAGCCTACTGAACTTTCCCTCTCCTAGTATTTATTATTACCTTGATGGTAATTGTCTCAGTCGCCTACAAGATTACACATTTCATGAGATTAGGGACTATGTCTATCTCATTAACCACTGTATCTTCAACAATTAGCAAAATTCTTGGCAAATACAGACACTCAAGAAATATTTGAGAAATGAACGAATGACTGAGTTTTTCTTTCAACTATCTGGCTCTGCTGAATCATACTGAGCTTACAACCAACCATGACCCCAAACCTTTTCTTCTACGCACTTACTGGTTAACCCTTATCTTCCTCTTCCCTTGTTCCACCACCCTCCTCATATATAAATGGTTGATTTTATGACCTAAGTGCCAGTATCACTTTGTCTTGTCAAGACCACTTCGGTTCCTGACTTTGTCACTGTACATGCCTTCCACAAATGTGATCAGCCATCATCAATGTTCTTATTCAAGTCCCTGATACCAATGAAGACACAGAGCCCTGCAGCTTGCCACAATAGATAGCTCTCTAGTTTGACGTGAATCCATTAATCACCACCCTGCTTAGTCACTCAGCCAGGTGCAAGTCCACCTGACCACAACATTGTAAGTCAACAGTTCTCTAGCTTGCCTATAAGAATATTGTGCAAGATTCTGTTAAAATAGTTAATGCTTTACTGAAATTCAGAACATCATGAACATGGTACTTTATTTAGCTAATCACCCTACCTGGTTCTGTGTGAACCCATGCTGGCTCCTGGTGATCACTACTTCCCTTTTTCAGGCTTACAAGTCCTTCAAAGGCTGCTCAGTGCCATTTGTAAATCAAGACTGCTCTGTCTCAAAGCTGAAGAGAAAAGTCTGTGAATGCCTGGGCTATTACTAAAGGGAACTTCATGAAAGAAGGTGAGTTTTAAGATTTTAATGCAGAGGACCAACAGACCTTGGTAGAGGAGAAAGGGAGGGTAGTCAGGCTGAAGTTGGAATCACAAACACAGCAAGGCTAAATATGAGTAGCAGACATAGCAAGTCAGAAGGCTTGGCCCAAGTCGAACCTGGGATAAATAAGCAGGGCTAAGAAAAAAACAAGTTCTTCCTGCTGGGCTGTATTCTTGATCAGAAAGGTCAACCACAGCTGGGCTTCTGCCAGAATTCTCATTTTGAATATCATGACACACATACTGGATTGAGCAGAGCCAGAAAGTAATCCCTATATATAAAAGACAGTTGTCAGAATAGAGAGTCTAGTTTCTTCAAAGCACCTTCTGATGACAAATCCACCACTAGGATTATGTGTAATGAGCAATTTTGTTGCAAGGACTACTGTGCAACATTTTCACATTTCTCTTCCAGAAAAATACAGAGGTAATTATGCACTCATAGCCAATGTAGCAAATCAGTTAAATTAAACCTGTATTTCATCTAACTCATATAGGATATGAACAACATAACTAACTTTCTAATTTCATACTCTAGTACTCCCAAGTAAATAAAAGGGAAAAAAAGTAAAGTTTTCCCCTACAAATAGAATCTGTCAGTTCCTAGGATGTGCACTTTTCAGCTCATGCATCCTAAATGCATGTGGAGATATTATATGCACTTTCTATTTAGCAATTTAATTATATCTTTGCATTCAAAGAGTGGCAATGGTTTGCAGTAATAATCAGGTGAAAGCATTCTAACATTAATATGCTGGAATCCGATGTGTTAATTTGATGCAACTTTGCCTTGACAATATGTGATTAATTTGTTCTCAGGCTAGCCCTGCTCCCAGCTCTGACAGTTTAAAATGCTGGGTTTCTTTATCCATATTGCTATTTGACACGCCTTAGCCCACTGCTTTGCTAAGACCACTGTTAATTTGTAATGAACTTGCTTTTCAGGGGGGCTCCTTCATTTTTAATTCTGTCAGTGTCACCTCCTTGAGGAAAATTACAAGTTTCCGTAGGTGTGATTACTGCCAAGTGCTGCTGATAAGAGGTTTGAGAAAACAGGGCTTTATAAAGAAGTCTGTATTTAATCTGCTGAAACAGATTTATTGCCTCCAGACAGAGAAATATAATACAAAGTTCTCTTATTTAAAAGTCATCCCCAAGTTCTCCCTCACCACTACCCCCTCCTAAACAAAAACACAGTTGCATTTCTAGGATTCAATAATGAGTCACTCAGGGAAAAGAGGTGAAAGTGTAATAAATTTAGCAATAATGGCAATTCTTGTCATCAAATTAGACTTGCAGGGGAGTCTCATAAAACACATGAATACACTGTTTAATAGGTGGAGAAGAGGAGAAAACCCCACTGAAAGAGTTAGGGTTTTACCTCCTTTCTAACTAGCTTCGAAAGCCCATTTCCCTTGGGCAGACTGAGTACTGGTGAAGTCAGGCGTGGTTTAAATTTCTCCTTGGATTATAATCCTGGTAATGCTTGATGAAGGGTTATAGGGGAGACAGAAAGTCAAAGTCTCAAAATGTGATGCTCAATATAATAACTCATTATTAGAGTAATGGTAGGCAGCCTCTATGGCACTTTCACAGGTATTTTCCATTTAACCTTCAAAATAACCACATTCAGTGGGTATTATTATCCCCCCACCCCTTTTTTTCACATGAGGAAACAAACTCAAAGTGTTCACCAGAAGGATTTACAAGCATGGAAAGGACAGAACTTTGGGGCAGGAAAATACCTTTTTTTAACTGTTGGTCATCTGCTTTCCTCCATCACAATGTACGGGATGGAAAAGTCATCCCCTCTCTTAATCAGTCTACAGAAAGAGTCAGCCAGTCTAATGTCGGATTCATTCTCTTCAGCCCTAATCCTTACTCTTTTTCCATTTAATCAGGGACTTACTGTTCCGAAATTCCAACCCCCCACCACGAAGCCTATTATTTCCACAGGGCCAGGCAGAAATCGAGTCCTGCTAATTCTACCATCAGATTTATCAGATGTTCTTAAATGCATTTACACCAACAGTCAGAAGCTTAGACAGCCCCACTTACCTCAAGCATCATTAGTGGCACCAGCCTCTTCTCAGAAGATTAGAGAAGTTTCCCAATACGTCACAAATTAAATTAAAACTCCTAGATATTAACTACCACTGGGTTCCCCTCTTACCTAGTCTATCTTTTCCTGTCTTCTCCAGCTATTGCTCAATTAAAAAAAAAATCAAGAGAAGTACCTCCCACTGTATGTTCAGGCTGGACTGACTTGTACCACCGCATCTTCACCAAGATCACTGCTCTGCCCTTTGATAAAACACCCCCTACCTCTGCCTTCTCCACCAGACTGTTTATGAAGCAGCCTCTAAGACAGAGGCATGTTAACTGTGGAATATCTGCTCAAAGGAATGGAAGCTAGACACGGAAAAGAAATATTTACTTGCATTATACAAAAAGAAAAATTCAATGATTACAAGGTAGGTGAAAAAGAAGAATGCAAAATTAGGCATAGACGAAAACTAAAATATGCTAAATGATGTAAAGATGATTTAGGATCTACTGCTCGAACAGAAGTAACATGAAATTTTTATTTTCAAGTTGTCTTTAATTGCTAGGGGGCATGCTCTATCTGCTTAAACGTGGCCACCGCGAGTAGCTTAGTTCAGTCTGGCACATGTATGACCTCCAAGCACCAGCTGTGGCTGGTGTGGTGGGAACAGCTGCTGCTCCCAAGTGCTGTCCCCTAAAGGACAAACAGCTCCGGGGCAGAGGCTACATTCCCTAGTCCCAATTCTTCCTCCTCCGCTGATCTGTGTTGGAAGGAACTCTAGGGAGCTGCCACGGAACAACAGAAAGGAGCAGGACAGCTCTAAGATGAACATGACTCAGCCAAGAAAAGACAGAAAACACTCCTCCAATGGCAGGTGTCATGCCGAGAACAGACCAAGTTTATCTTGAAAGAGATGTACAGATGAGAACAAAATAGAAGAAAAAAAGAAACTAAACTGAACAAGTAACACTAAGGGGACAAAAGTACATAGGAAAATGTTAATGCATATGTATCAAAGACACAATAAAGGTAAAGTAAATAAGTAGATAATTCGAAACGCCTCCACACCTAACAACTCTTTAACTGTAGTATCTGCCAGATAACTGCATGTTCTCCAATATGAGTTGTAAGTCGGTCTAACACTGCCAGAATCACTATCACCCCATGAAGAGAACTCTAAACTACACACTGTACATGGGATTGGTGCACGAGTGCGTCTAGTTACCAGCCCATTCACAACGAAAACTGCATTAATTACCACAACAGAGCATCTACCTTTTCTTGGTCACCTGTTACGTGCCGATGACTGCAGTAGCACTGTCTCATGCATAATCCTTCAGGTAAGTTTCACAGCTTCTACCCGCCAGGCTGGAAGGACAGAGCACTGGGCTCCAACAGAAATTAAGCTCTTATCCACCCAAAACTGCACAGACAATAAATGGTGAAGCTAGTACCAAAGTCCATCTGACACTTAACCCACCACACCTAGTCCCTTGCCCAGAGAGCCCATGAGTCTGAGAAGACACACGTACACACGTGGTTGGAAATGTCACAAGTCAGTATCTAATTAAGTACAACATAAATGATACAAAAGTACAGGAGGGATGGGCAAATAAAAAGCGGTGTAAGTGTTTAAGTGCTAACGAGAGTGAGTTCTGCCCTGTGTTCCGAAGAAAATGAAGCAATGGGCTAAATACAGTCCAGGCTGAAGAAATGACTGGAGCAAACTTGTGAAAAAGTTATCTGTGGTCAGAGAACAAAACTGCCAGGAAACGGGGAGGCAAGATAACAGAAGATCTGGAATTAGACTGGCCCAGGTTCAAGTACTACCCACGCAATCTTAACTACTGACTTTAATTAAACAAATAATTATTTTGTACCTACGTGCCAGTTCCTCTGTGTGTGTGCACGTGTGTATGTTTTAATTCCTCTATGCCTTTTTGGTTTTCTCATCTAGAAAACAAGAATAAAAATATCTCTCTCGGGCCCGGCCGGGCGTGGCTCAGCGGTTGAGTATTGACCTAGGATCCAGGTGATCAGGGTTCAATTCCCCGTCAGGGCACATGCCCGGGTTGTGGGCTCGATCAATGACTCTCTTATCATTGATGTTTCTATCTCTCTCTCCCTCTCCTTTCCTCTCTCTGAAATCAATAACGATATATTAAAAAAAAAAAAAAATCTCTCTCGGGGCTCTCGTGGAACTCAAGTGAGAAATAATGTATTAATTCAAGTAGTGTACCTAAAACAGGAAGGTGGGTGATGGACAAAGAGAAGCTGAGAGGAACTGAAGAGTAAGAGTTAAGATGGAAAGTACGTAGGGGAGGGAGGTTCAGGGTGTCACTGCCGAACGGCTGTCAGATGGAAGAATTTAAGGACAGTGCATGTCTTTATCTGGCCACCACTGTACAGGACACACCAATGGAGGGGAGACAAGTGGCAGGAAGACCAGCCTCAAAGCTGCTGCTATGACATAAACAGGATGTGAAAAGATCCTAGGACAAGGGGTGACTGGTGGTTCTGAGAAGTGCCGCATCTGACAGACACTGGGAAGGAGTCACTGGCTGACCCCAGGAACGACGGTGAGAGAGCGAGCAGTGCAAGAAGAAAAGCACTCCTGTCAACTATCTTTAAATGGCTTAAAAATCTCATGTTGGAAATCATCTTTCTTTGAAAATAATCACCTGAACATTGCCAATTTCACTGAAAGACCCTTTGTTTTGCACACAAAATACACTTAAATATTTTTCTGCTTTTTCTACAAGCAACATCCTTTCTCCTAGTCAAGTCTAAATACTTACTGGTCTGTACAAATTACCTCGATCTTTCCAAGATTAAACTGCAATCTGCTTACTCTCACTCATGTCCCTCAATCATTCCGGCCTGAGAAAACAGAGCTTGCACCCTTTAACACAGCAGCACATAAAACATTGTGTCATCAGCACAACAGCGGCACTCTGTCCCTAAGCACCTCATTGTCTCCTAAATGGCTTCAGCTACAAATATTCCACTGGCAAAAAAGACTTTATGAAAACCTCAGGGCAAAAGGAATGATCACCACCTTTGCAGCCAAGCCCTTAGGGAAAACATGAAGCCACTTAAAAAGTGGCTGAAAATTAACCTCACAATAACAAGTGGAGGACCTTCGGGAGCCCTTCGCACTCCTGCAAGTGTAACACGGAGATTAAGCACAGCCGGGAGCTGGAGTGCCTGGGCTCCAATGCTGACTCTCCGTTTCCCAGCTTTATGACCTAAGGCAAGGCAACCTCTCCATGCCTCAATCTCCTCACCTCTCAAACTGGAGATTATCGTAATACCTCCTCACAGGGCTGTCCTCAGAATTAATCTTGGCATGCAAAGCACTTAGAATTGTGCCTAGGACATAGTAAATTTTCAATACATGCTAGTTGCTCTTATTATTATCATCACTAGAGTCGTTTTAATTCCTTAAAATATATCCCACCCGGATGTAGATTTCCTCCTTCCTCCCTTTTCTTTCCTTCCCAGTACTTACTGAGCCAGAAGGGTGAGAGAAAGAGAAAATGTGTTGCTCTTAAAAGGCATAAACAAGGTGTTGGGGAAGTACAGAGGAGGAAGCCACTGTCAGGTGAGTCACGGAAATGTTATGAAGGAGGTGACAAGTGAGTTGGCTCTTGAAGAGGACAAGCAGAAATTTTCCAGGAGAGAGAATTTTACGTGGCAGCAGGCTTGGCACCTGGCTTCTAACATCTAAGACCTGCCTCAGCGTTTCTAGATCTCTAGGAAGGGCACTCAGCTACCTGAAGGGGTGTGATGAAGAGGGCAGAGAGAGGCTTCCCTTCCCTTCTGAGGAATATACATCCCACATGGGCAGGTGCATGGGGAGCCACTGAAACACTAAATCAGAAACATTCCAGCCAGAACCTCCTGATCTTTCAAAATGCTGCAGTCCTTGGATCACGGCCTGTTTATCTCATGAGACTGAGCTGGCTCCTTGAGGCCAGGGCTATCGTTTTATCAATGCACCCCAGGGACCTCTTACTTTACCAAGAGCA